>NC_079191.1:291752044-292102044 GCF_029499605.1 Hyla sarda
CCAGTGGGATGCCCAAAAGGCAACGGTGAGGGGGACTTGTATGGTGGGTGTTGCTGGTCAGCGAGCGATTCATTTGGTTAAGGAGAAGGCTTTGCCGTTCGCGGTGCAGGCGTTGGAGGCGGCTTTTGTCAGGGATCCCTCTGTGGATAATGAGCAGGCTTGTGCCAAGGCTCTCTAGTTGCACTCTGTCCTTCTGAATAATTAACAAAGATACAACATAGTGAGGCCTCTTTGAGTTTGGGGACAAAAACCGGAAGCTTATAGCTTACATGGCAAGGCCGAGCCGTCCTGTGGCATCAATTCCCTGTATACTTGATGAGAATGGGTCTTTGGTGATGAATCCTCCATCTCTTAACGTATTTCTGAACTTTTATTGTTCCTCATACTCCTCTCGGTCTCCCCCTTGCCAAGATGAGCTCTTGACTTTCCTGGGTGGTCTGTCCCTTCCTAGCCTTAGTCCAGTGCAAGCTGCTGCTCTAGATGCTCCCTTTACAGCTGAGGAGGTGGCACAGGCGAATCAGGCTATCTTCCCCAGGAAGACTCCTGGATTAGATGTAGGGAGACTGGTACAGGATGAATGAGGAGAGGCTAGTCCCCCTTTTGTTGAAGGTATTTATGGCTGCCACTATGTGGGCTCTTTTCCGGACTATGAGAGAAGCACTGATTGTTGTTCTTCTCAAGCCGGTAAGGACCCGAAGCTCCCCAATTCCTATAGACCCATTTTTTTTTACTTAAAGGGGTATTCCAGGAAAAAACTTTTTTATATATATCAACTGGCTCCAGAAAGTTAAACAGATTTGTAAATTACTTCTATTAAAAAATCGTAATCCTTTCAGTACTTATGAGCTTCTGAAGTTAAGGTTGTTCTTTTCTGTCTAAATCCTCTCTGATGACACCTCTCTCAGGAAACACCCAGTTTAGAAGAGGTTTGCTATGTGGATTTGCTTCTAAACTGGGCGTTTCCCGAGACAGGTGTCATCAGAGTGGATTTAGACAGAAAATAACAACCTTAACTTCAGAAGCTCATAAATACTGAAAGGATTAAGATTTTTTAATAGAAGTAATTTACAAATCTGTTTAACTTTCTGGAGCCAGTTGATATATATATAAAAAAAAAAAAGGGTTTTCCTGGAATACCCCTTTAATGTTAATGAAAATTTTAAACTACCCGCCTTAATAGTGTTATTACCTCTATCATTCATCCTGACCAGACTGGGTTTGTGCCGGGCAGAGCCACTGATATTAATGTCAAGTGACTTCAGTTGAATATTGTGGCAGCTGGGGAGGGTCTCTCCTCTGGGTTTTTGGTGAGCCTAGATGTCTATACAGCATTTGATTTGGTGCAACAGTATTATCTGTGGGGAGTTTTGGATGCCTTGGACTTCGGCCAGAGGTTATGATTGTGATTATGAAAGTCCTTGGGTGTGTATCAGCCTGAACCTAGACATTTCGGACCCCTTTCCCTTGGGTAGGGGGACGTGACAGGGACGTTAGCTGTCTCCTCTCCTTTTCGTGCTTGCAGTTGAGTTCTTGGCAGCGGCGATCCGTGCAGCCCCTAACATACATGGTATTCATAGAGGGTCTATTGTGGAGAAGTTCTCTCTTTATGCGGATGATACCCTGGTTTACTTAATGGAAGTGGAGGGTTCTCTTAACTCTTTAATTGACCTCCTTGACCGGTTTAGTTCTCTTTCGGGCCTGTGGGTCAACTGGGCCAAATCCGCCTTGATGCCTCTTAATGGAGTGGCGACTGTCCCCATTTCTCTCCCAGCTGGGCTACAGGTGGTGCACCAATTTAGATATTTAGGGGTGGAGGTCACGGCCTCCTTGTTGGAGTTTCTTCCCTTTAATCTTGAGCCACTTCTGGTTAGCACTAGGGAAAGGCTAAGCTCTTGGACTTCTCTCCCTCTTGTGGGCAGGGTAAATATCTTTAACCCCTTAAGGACGCAGGGTTTTTCAGTTTTTGCACTTTTATTTTTTCCTCCTTATCTTTTAAAAATCATAACACTCATTTTTCCACCTAAAAATCCATATTATGGCTTATTTTTTGCGTCACCAATTCTCCTTTGCAGGGACATTAGTCATTTTACCCAAACATTCACGGCAAAACGGAAAAAAAATCATTGTGCTACAAAATGGAAGAAAAAACTAAATTTTGTAACTTTTGGGGACTTCAGTTTCTACGCAGTGCATATTTCGGTAAAAATGACACCTTATTATTCTGTAGGTCCATACGGTTAAAATTATACCCTTCTCTGTCATTACTCAGTAGGACAACGAAGGGGGTTCTCTACCACTCTCTTTAACCCCTTAAGGACCCGGGGGTTTTCCGTTTTTGCATTTTTTCTCCTCCTTACCTTTAACCCCTTAAGAACGCAGGACGTACTCCAACGGCCCCTTTTCTGAGTCCTTAAGGACGTTTGAGTACGTCCTGTCAAATGCCCCCCAAAAACCATTTGTCGCTCCTTCCCTTCTGAGCCCTCTACTGCGCCCGCCGAACACTTTACATAGACATATGAGGTATGTCCTTACTCGAGAAAAATTGGGTTTCAAATACAAGTAAAAATTTTCTCCTTTTTACCCCTTGCAAAAATTCAACAATTGGGTCTACAAGAACATGCGAGTGTAAAAAATGAAGATTATGAATTTTCTCCTTCACTTTGCTGCTCTTCCTGTGAAACACCTAAAGGGTTAAAACGCTGACTGAATGTCATTTTGAATACTTTGGGGGTGCAGTTTTTATAATGGGGTCATTTGTGGGGTATTTCTAATATGGAGATCCTTCAAATCCACTTCAAAACTGAACTGGTCACTGAAAAATAGCGAGTTTGAAAATTTTGTGAAAAATTAAAAAATTGCTGCTGAACTTTGAAGCCCTCTGGTGTCTTCCAAAAGTAAAAACTCATAAATGTTATGAAGCAAACATAGTAGACATATTGTATATGTGAATCAAAAAAAAATATTTTGAATATCCATTTTCTTTAAAAGCAGAGAGCTTCAAAGTTAAAAAAATGCAAAATTTTAATTTTTTTCATCAAATTTGGGGATTTTTCACCAAGAAAGGATGCAAGTTACCACTAAAATTTACCACTATGTTAAGGTTGAATATGTCACGAAAAAACTCTCAGAATCAGAATGATAACTAAAAGAATCCCAGAGTTATTAATGTTTAAAATGGCAGTGGTCAGAATTGCAAAAAATGGCCAAGTCCTTAAGATGAAAAAGGGCTAAGTCCTTAAGCGGTTAAAAAAATCATAACTCTTTCAATTTTGCACCTAAAAATCCACATGATGGCTTATTTTTTGTGTCACCAATTCTACTTTGTAATGACATCAGTCATTTTATCCAAAAATCTACGGCAAAATGGAAAAAAAAATCATTGTGAGACAAAATTGAAAAAAAACAAAACACCATTTTGTAATTTTGGGGGGCATCCATTTCTACGCAGTACATTTTTTGGTAAAAATGACACATTATCTTTATTCTGTAGGTCCATACGATTAAAATGATACCCTACTTATGTAGGTTTGATTTTGTCGTACTTCTGGAAAAAATCATAACTACATGCAGGAAAATGTATACGTTTAACCTGTTGGGGACGAAGGGCGTATGCATACGCCCTTGCGACCTGGTACTTAAGGACGAAGGGCATATCCATACGCCCGTGGGAATTTCGGTCCCCGCCGCGTGCCGGGCGGGGACCGGACCGGGGTGACTGCTGATACCTATCAGCAGGCACCCCCTGCAAATGCCCAGTGGGGTCATTAGACCCCCCCCCCCCCCCATGTCGGCAATCGGCGCAAATCGCAAGTGAATTCACACTTGCGATTTGCGCCGATTCCGGGTCATTACGGGTCTATGGTGACCCGGAATATAAGGGGGATCGCGGTTGTCTAAGACACCCACGATCAGGCCCAGACTGGCCTACCGGGATCTATCATGGTGGGCCGCTGGGCCTGGATTAACGTAGGGGCTCCAGGCCCCTACATAAAAATAGAACCAGCGGGCTGCACAGGCGGCCGCATAGGCCGCCTGCAGGCCCGGCTCTATAACTAGGCGGACCAAGCGCCCATTTAGGAGCGGCCAGGTCCGCAGTCCGGAGGGGGCTGAAAATTTGCTGCCCGCTCCGGTCTGTGTCCGCCCGCTCTGTCTGCCACCCTGTCCAGCCCTGGGAGCGCAGGGGAGTCACGTGCGGCGTCATTCCCCCCTGCGTCTTCACGCTGTAAAGCTGGGAGCCCGGAACTGCTGCCGAGCACGGGATGGATCTGCGTGTGATTAAGGTAAGACTGAGGAGAGGGGGGTGTTGTATATGTATTATTGATGGGTGGGGGGAGGGGCGGCATTTTATTTTATAGGGCACAGTATCTGGCAGTATTATAATGATTATTGTCATCATACAGAGGATGAGGATCTGCTGACATAGTGAGGAGACAATGAAGTTTGGGCCTCAGACTCTGCAGAGAAGATGGAGCTGGAAGAAGACCTGGCGTCTGGACCAGAGGAAAAGGAACGACAACAGAGAAGACGTCACTCAGGTCAGTGATATCATTGTGTATTCTCCTGACTGTCCCATCACTGCTTTAATTTGTAAGTTTTGCAGTGATGATGGGGACACTGTACTCCAATCTGTGGCCTTCAGCTGTTACAAAACTGCATACCATAATGCCTGAGGCTCCAGACATGATGGGAGTTGTAGCTTTGCAACAGCTGGAGAGCAACTTGAAGCAAGGTGATTGATGGAGGTCCCAGCATTCAGACCCCACCAAAAAAAACAAAAAAAAAAATGGACTGCTTATTCTTAAATGTCAGTGTATCTTTGGTCCCAGTCCAAACCCCCTTAAAAAAAAGTCGAAAATTTAAGCCAGGTCAGACCTGGCTTACAAGACGTGCTGTAGCATTTAAAAAAAAAAGGTGCACAAAAAGTCCAAAACTGCCACTTTTTGAACAACTTTTTGTGAAGCTCTGCTCCCCGGCCATCTGCCCGCATCTACCTCCCACTGGCTAGCTGGTAGAACTACAACTCCTAGCATGTCCTCACTGTAAGAGCATGCTGGGAGTTTAGTCTTCCAACAGCTAGCTGGCAGGTGGGAGATGCTGCCGGGGGGTGGGGGGGTACGGTTTTGTTTTTCTACTTGAGGATTGGGGGGTGGGCTGTCCTCCGTGTACAGAGCCCCACTTGTCCTCAGTGTACAGAGCCCCGCTTGTCCTCAGTGTACAGAGCCCCGCTTGTCCTCAGTGTACAGAGCCCCGCTTGTCCTCAGTGTACAGAGCCCCGCTTGTCCTCAGTGTACAGAGCCCCGCTTGTCCTCAGTGTACAGAGCCCCGCTTGTCCTCAGTGTACAGAGCCCCGCTTGTCCTCAGTGTACAGAGCCCCGCTTGTTTGGGGGGGAACTATACTGCACCTAATGTGGGGGGAACGATACTGCACCTAATGTGGGGGGAACTAATATGCTTTAAAATGCATTATTTTACCTTTTATGAACAAGAAAATGACGACGTGCTGGTATAATGACGCAACACTATGGGGCTGGTATGTAATTTTTTCCAGGGCTTGTTATCACACCCAGTGCGGCCCTGCCCACGATCCCCCTTGAAGCGATAGGAGTGAGGTGACAGGGGTGCCACCCCTCCTATCCCTGCTATTGGTGGTCTAGACGCGACCACCAACAGCAGATCGGGGGCCGAGGGGGTTATCACTGACTGTCCAGGCATGCTGGGAGTTTAGCAACAGCTGGAGCACCCTGTTTGGGAATCACTGGTGTAGAATACCCCTATGTCCACCCCTATGCAATCCCTAATGTAGTCCTCAAATGTGCATGGCGCTTTCTCACTTCAGAGCCCTGTCGTATTTCAAGGAAACAGTTAAAGGAGTACTCCGGCGCGCACTTTTTTCCTTTTATCCCGTTCGGGCTGCAAAATAAAAAGAAAACACACTGTCTCTTACCTGCCAACGAGCCCCCGGAGCTCCGCTACAGGTGTTCGGTCCCCAGGCTGTATTCTTCTTACTTCCTGTTAGCCCGACACGTCACACGGAGCTTCAGACTATCACCGGCCGAGGCGGGACATCGATGCAGCCCGGACGGGATAAAAGTGCGCGCCGTAGTACTCCTTTAAGGGCCACATATGAGGTATCTCCGTACTCGGGAGAAATTGCGTTACAAATTTTGGGGGGCTTTTTCTCCTTTTACCCCTTATGAAAAGGAAAAGTTGGGGTCTACACCAGCCTGTTAGTGTAAAAAATTTTTTTTTACACTAACATGCTGGTGTTGCACTTTACTTTTTATTTTCACAAGAGGTAAAAGGAAAAAAAGACCCCCAAAATTTGTAACGTAATTTCTCCTGACTACGGAAATACCCCATATGTGGACGTAAAATGCTCTGCGGACGCACAACGAGGCTCAGGAGTGAAAGTGCACCATGTACATTTGAGGCCTAAATTGGTGATTTGCACAGGGGTGGCCGATTATACAGCGGTTCTGACATAAACCCAAAAAAATAAATACCCACATGTGACCCCATTTTGGAAACTACACCCCTTACGGAATGTAACAAGGGGTACAGTGAGCATTTATGCCCCACAGGTGTCTGACAGATTTTTGGAACAGTGGTCCGTGAAAATGAAAAATGTAATTCTTCATTTGCACAGCCCACTGTTCCAAAGATCTGTCAAATGCCAGTGGGGTGTAAAAACTCACTGCACCCCTTATTAAATTCTGTGAGGGGTGTAGTTTCCAAAATGGGGTCACATGTGGGGGTCCACTGTTATGGCACCACAGGGGGCTTTGTAAATGCACATGGCCCCCGACTTCCATTTCAAACAAATTATCTCTCTAAAAGCTCAATGGCGCTCCTTCTCTTCTGAGCATTGTAGTTCGCTCGCAGTGCACCTGACGTAAAACATGGGGTATTTCCATACTCAGAAGAAATGGGGTTACAAATTTTCGGGGGCATTTTCTCCAATTACCCCTTGTAAAAAAGTAACATTTTGGGAAAAACCATCATTTTAGTGAAAATGTTTTTTTCTTCATTTACACGTCCGACTTTAACAAAAAGTTGTCAAACACCTGTGGGGTGTTAAGGCTCACCGTACCCCTTGTTACGTTCCTTGAGGGGTGTAGTTTCCATAATAGTGTGCGATGTGGGGGGGGGGGGTTTGCTGTCCTGGCACCATAGGGGCTTCCTAAATGGGACATGCCCCCCAAAAACCATTTCCAAAAAACTCACTCTCCAAAATCCCATTGTTGCTCCTTCCCTTCTGAGCCCTCTACTGCGCCCGCCGAACACTTGACATACACATGAGGTACTTTCTTACTCGAGAGAAATTGGGTTACCAATTTTGAGAGGATTTTTCTTCCTTTTACCCCTTGTAAAAAATAAAAAACTGGGTCTACAAGAACATGCGAGTGTAAAAAATGAAGATTTGGAATTTTCTCCTTCACTTTGCTGCTATTCCTGTGAAACACATAAAGGGTTAACACACTTACTGAATATCATTTTGAAGACCCTTCAAATCCACTTCAAACCTGAACTAGTCCCTGAAAAATTCCGATTTTGAAAATTTTGCCAAAAATTTGAAAACTGCTGCTGAACTTTGAAGCCCTCTGATGTCTTCCAAAAGTAAAAACATGTCAACTTTATGATGGAAACAAAGTAGACATATTGTATTTGTGAATGAATATATAATTTATTTAGAATGTCTATTTTCCTTACCAGCAGAGAGCTTCAAAGTTAGAAAAATGCAACATTTTCAAATTTTTCATCAAATTTTGGAATTTTTCACCAAGAAATGATGCAGGATTGACGAAAATTTACCACTAACATAAAGTAGAATATGTCGCGAAAAAAAATAATCTCAGAATCAAATTTATAAGTAAAAGCATCCCAGAGTTATTAATGCTGAAAGTGACAGTGGTCAGATTTGCAAAAAATGCTCCCGTCCATAGGGTCATAATGGGCAGCATCCCCAAGGGGTTAAAAATTTCCTCTTCTGACCCCTATAACTTTTTTATTTTTCCACGTACAGGGCGGTATGAGGACTCATTTTTTTGCACCGTCATCTTTTTATTGGTACCATTTTTGTTTTGATCGGACTTTTTGATCACTTATTATAAATTTTTTAATGGTATAAAAAGTGACCAAATACACGCTTTTTGGGACTTTTTTTGGAATTTTTTTACGTGTACGCCATTGACCGTGCGGTTTAATTAACTGTGTCTTTTTTTATAGTTCGGATATTTACGCACGCGGCGATACCACATATGTTTATTTTCACAGTTTTATTTTTTTTATGGGAAAAGGGGGGTGATTCAAACTTTTATTAGGGAAGGGGTTAAATGACCTTTATTAACACTTTTTTTAAACTTTTTTTTTGCAGTGTTATAGGTCCCATAGGGACCTATAACACTGCACACACTGATCTCTAATGCTGATCACTGGCGTGTATTAACACACCTGTGATCAGTGTTATCGGCGCTTGACTGCTCCTACCTGGATCTCAGGCACGGAGCAGTTATTCGTCGATCGGACACCGAGAAGGCAGGTAAGGGCCCTCCCGGTGTCCTGTAAGCTGTTCGGGATGCCGCGATTTCACTGCAGCGGTCCCGAACAGCCGAGTTACCTTCACTTTCACTCCAGACGCAGCGGTCAGCTTTGATCACCGCGTCTGAAGGGTTAATACAGGGCATCACCGCGATCGGTGATGTCCTGTATTAGCCGCGGGTCCCGGCCGTTGATAGCCTCCGGGACCGACCCGATATGCCGCGGGGACACCGCATGACCCCGCGGTATATCGCGGGAGTCGGCGGAGGACGTACATATACGTCCTTCGTCGTTAAGGGGTTAAAATGATTTATCTCCCCAGGTTTTTGTACTTGTTCTATCTGGCTCCAATTATTCCCCCAAAACAGTTCTTGCAGCAGTTATCTAGTGCTCTGGGATCCCACGACAAGGAAATAATTCTACCGCTGTACAAATCACTAGTCAGACCACACATAGAATACTGTGTACAGTACTGGGCACCAGTGTACAAGAAAGATATAGTGGAGCTGGAGAGGGTTCAAAGAAGGGCAACCTGGGTAATACGGAGAATGGGAGGACTACAGTACCCAGAAAGATTATCAGAATTGTGGTTATTTAGTTTAGAAAAAAGAAGGCTTAGGGGCGACCTAATAACCATGTATAAATATATCAGGGGGCAGTACAGAGATCTTTCCCATGATCTTTTCATACCCAGGACTGTATCTATAACAAGGGAGCATCCTCTACGTCTTGAGGAAAGAAAATGTCTACACCTGCACAGATGGGGGTTCTTTACTGTAAGAGAAGTGAGACTTTGGAACTCCAGAGGAGGTGGTCATGGGGAACTCTGTAAAAGAATTCAAACGGGGTCTGGATGCATTTTTGGAGTGTAATAACATTACTGGTTATGTATACTAGATTTATAGGGACAGAACGTTGATCCAGGGATTTATTCTGACTGCCATATTTGAAGTCGGGAAGGAATTTTTACCTCTAGTATGATTTTTTTTTTCCTTCCTCTGGATCAACTCAGTAGGGACTCATTAGGGATATAGGTTGAACTTGAAGGACTCTGGTCTTTTTTTTCAACCGTATTAACTATATTACTATGTTACCTTCTACCTAGACTCGGCCGGGCTCTCCTCCAGGTGCCTAAAAGACATGGTGGGTTGGCTGCTCCTGATATGTATAACTATTTTCTTGCTTCCCAACTAGTGTATGCAGAGTTGTGGATCGACCTGGATCTCTGCCTTGGCTAGTGCTCTGATGGGGTTGTATGAAGGCATTACTAACACATTATATACTGTCGGTAATCTTTGACTTCCTCTTATCTTCACCCTATTCAGACGTGGCAAAGGTCTGGTCCGTGGTGTCGGGAAGGTTTCCACAACCACTTGTCTCACCTAGAGCACCCCATGTAGGGGAATATCCATCTTTCTCACCTACACAGGTTACAGGGAGCTGGCTTTTGGGGAATGGGTTTCCTGCCCATTAGTTTGGGGAGGACCAGGTGTTCCTGTACTTCTCGGATATGAAGGATCATTATGACATACCTGGGAGTACCTTTTTCTAGTATCTCCAGCTTTGACATGCTGTTAGGGTGCAGTTTGGCTCCTTGGTGGTTACCCCTGCCTTCTCTGAGGTGGACATTCTCCTGGGAGCTATGGACCTTTCTAAGCCTCTAACCCAAACTTATGACATCTTGCAGACTCTGGGGCCTAGTCCCTTTGGGGTAGCCTATGGAATGTGGGCGGAGGATATCCCTGATTTATCGGAAGACGGAGGTGTGATGGCGGTGAAGCGGTCATATTACCCTACCATGGTTAACGCACGGGATAGCTGATACAATCCAGATTTGGGTTGCGCCTTCATTACACCCCAGAGAAGATGAAGCGCATTGGCCTTTCTCCTTCAAATGTTTGTTTTCGATGCTCACAGGAGGTGGGGACGTTCCTGCATGCGGTATGGAGTTGCCCTTTTATCATTCCTTTCTGGAGGAAGTTTATGCAGTTTTTAGCAGATAATTTGGAGTTCTCCTTTCTTCACACTCCTCAGGTGTGTCTTCTAGGGCTTATAGCTGGTGTTAAATCTGGTTCTCAGACACTTGTTAATTAGTTTCCTTCATTTTTGTGCCTGATGATGACCTAAAATGATGCCTCTTCCGCTCCTCTGTCCCGTTGGATCAGTCTGGTTAATAAGTATGTGCCTCTGTATCATGCCCTATATGTCAGTTGTAAGTGGCCGAAGAAATCTGACAAAATGTGGGTCCCGTGGCTTCTTCTTCGTGCTTCTGCTGATCCTCCTGGTCAAAAGGTCCCAACAGTCTTGATTTCACTTAGCTATATGATTTTGGTAGTGATTGGGGGGGGGGGGGGGGAGAGAGAGTGAGGGGGGGGTGTGTTGTGTGACTGTAGTTGGATGTTTGGTTGTCCGTCTGTCTTGGGCCAATTTTACTTCAGGGGGGTTGGATATGCTGTTCTCCTTGTTGGCAATGGGTGATTTGTCTGCACCTGTTGTGTATCTTCTATTATAAATGCTGTCTATGCCCATCACACTAATCCTTGTTTTTGATGACTGATCTTTGTCTTCTCCCTCCTGGAGTGTGTTTTATTAAGTTATGTATAATTTTGGTTTGAAAATGATGAATTCTTTAAAAAACAAAACAAAAAAAATACATTGTGCAAATCAAACACTCAAGGTTCAGAGCGGGTGGGATAAGTGTTGTACCATTTATTATGTCCGTATGAACACACCTGTGAGAGTGGATAGGAAGTAGCATAGTGTAAAATGGGCAGGGCAGTGTAAACATTTATGTAACAGATCAGCACTCTACATTAAGTATCAAGATAGAGAACAGTTACAATATACACATTGGTTACAATATACAGTGTTCTCTCAACATACGATGGTAATTCGTTCCAAATGAACCATCGTATGTTGAGGGATCCGTGCAATGGTAAATATAAGGAGGTATCCTCACCTGTCCCCACTGCTCCGGACTGTCACCGCTGCCATGGATGTCGCCGTCCATCGCTGTCAACGCGTCCCTGTGGTGTCCCCGCCGCTCCAGAGCGTCTCCGCTGCCCGGGATCGTTGTTCCTTATCACTGTCATCACGTCGCTACGCGTGCCGCTCCTATTGGATGACGGGGCAGCGTGCGCGGCGATGTGATGGCGACGATGGAGAGCGACGGCGATGCAGGGGATCCCGAAGAGGACGGTCCGGAGCACCGGGGACAGGTAAGAGACCATCACCAGAGCACACGGGGCACCATAAACGGCTACCCGGCAGCAGCTGAAGCAGTTTGCGCTGCCGGATAGCAGTTTATGCGATGGCCCCGACATACAAAAGCATTGTATGTTGATGCTGCCTTCAACATGCGATGGCCATCGTCGGGGGGGGGTCACTGTTTATAGTGTAGGGGGAGGAGTTGCCCCAGGTGAGCTTAGTTCTTTTGATGAGTACAGTGTGGAAAGGAGGTGGAATATGTGTGAGGAGAAGCCTGAGAAATTCTTTGAATAAAGTCAGCACCCCCCATTCTGCAAGAGTTCCCCGTATAGTGGCCTCATATCTCACGTCTATAAATTTCAAGTATGTGGTAAAGCACCATAAGTCCCAGCAAGGCAACAGGACTCCCAAGGGTTACACTGCATCCCTTCTCCTCTACTCTGTACTGTGTGTTGTACCATCTACACCTGCTCAGCTCATGTATACACAAATAAATATATATTGAGATATTTAAGAAGAAAAGTTTATTTACAGTATGCTGCCTTGTAATGAATGATTCCTCACACTTCAGGTGCTGCAACCTCACTGATGTGCGATGGTCTGCTGTAAAATGTGGTCTACAATAGGCAATAATATTCTATGACTCCTTTCCATGTAGCACCACACCCTAGATGTCCACCTAGTAAATGTTTGTATGCCAGATTGCCCGACAAGATCTAAGTCCACTTGGCAATATGGTTGGGGAACAACAAGCTAAACAATTTCCCCAGGTATATTGTCTTCTCTGCACAGTAGATCTTGGATAACAGTCATGTGGGGCACACCTTATCAGCACCTGTAAATTATGACAGTATTTATTACCTCCACATTCCCTCTGGCTTTTAACACTATAGGATCCCTGAGATTAGCTGTTCAAAAATTATCACGTGACAACTCAGGCAGGACTGCTATGAAGAATTTCAATGCCCTATATTTTTAAAAGCTGTAAAAAGGACATGGCAGCAGGCCATATATTTAATTTGGCTCAGGTTCCTGGCGGCAGCTCCACTAGTACTGCCATGATGGCAGCCTGGTCCAGACATATCTGGAATTTCTTTCTGGACTTTTGTGTCACCAGCCAGTACAGTTCGTGGTAAATTGTAATTTTCATTTGCAGCCTCCCCTACTGATGGATACCTCAGAGTCTGGGTTAAATGGTTCATGTTGTTACCTCATGAAACACATTAACAACATAAAATTTTCATTACAGGTTACATTTCTCCCCCTGCCTAAGTAGCAAAACAAGAGAAAGTCTCTTTTCATCATGACATGATGAAATGCTACAGCACAAGGAATTCTCATTGGGGGAGATCAAAACCTGTGTAAAGGAAAAGTTGCCCAGTTGCCCAAGGCAACCAATCAAATTGCTTCTTTCATTTCGCAGAGGCCTTGTTAAAAATGAAAGAAGAAAGCTGATTGGTTGCTATGGGCAACTGGGCAACTTTTCCTCTGGACAGGTGTTGATAAATCTCCCCCATTGTGACCACAGCAGTACAGTACACTCTAGTTTCTCCATGAAGGCAAATGACCCAAACAGTATGCCCACTCTATGCTGTCCAAAGCAAGCACAGCATAACCCAACTGACACCATACACAATTGAGGTTCAATTACTGTCATAGTCTCTGCAGCATGAACTGGTTGTGAAAACAGGAATACACGTCTTGCTCTCCACTGGCTCAGTTGTCATAGGACAATTTGCACCTATATGCCCATAAGTTCATGGCATCACCAGAATTGTATGCAGCCCTGGTCTCTGACTTGAGACAAAGGTTGTTGCTCAAATGTCCTATTGAGTCTGGGCCCAACTACCTGGCCCCCTCTGAGCCACCTCCCCTTCAGATAATTCTCATCCCATTTTGGAAAAGTCTTACCAGTTAATTTAGATGACTTGTTGATGCTGGCATGTCCTGGAGACTGGTAAAGTAGCTCCT
This sequence comes from Hyla sarda, assembly GCF_029499605.1. NCBI lineage: Eukaryota > Metazoa > Chordata > Amphibia > Anura > Hylidae > Hyla > Hyla sarda. Next base: position 291,765,761 of record NC_079191.1, read on the forward strand.
CAGTTGTGCTGTAATTCTCCAAGGGGTTCACTAGCTAGTCAGAACCTGTAGGCCCCACAAGCCCAAGCCAGCACTGTATCCTAGAAGGCAGGGATTTGAATTTATCCAGGACCTCTCCACAATTTGGCTTGGGGTAGTTTCCTCAGGTCTTAGATATTTTTTCATCAGAAAGATAAGGTAATGTATCCTTGACCTAGGTGGCAATCCCTCTGAAAAAGTTCTTTGGTGCACCGTACCTGCATGTCTACTATGGCAAGGATCTCACTCTTAAGCATTGTGTAGTCCAAAGCATCTTGTTAACTCAGGTTGTAATATGGCTTTTGGGACTCTCTAGTCAGGAATGGCACCACTACATCTGACAACTGGTAAGCCGCTAAACATTGCCTACATTTCTTGCTGCTGCTGTAGTATGACCTGGGTAAATGATTGTCGCTGTTTCTCAGGCTGTGTTTTAAAAAGTCCTCTATGGCAGCAACCTCTTTATGCAGTTCTCCTGCAGCTTTTACCTATTACATAGGTTTTTTAATCTGTGTAAAAATTCATTGGGATGTGTGTGTCCTTTTAGATTGCATTTTATATGTCCACATCCAAAGCACCATATGGGTTTGGATAGCAGTCAGCGACAGTAATACAAAAGTTTAGGTTGAAACAGGGCCTCTGTGAAGAATTGCATCACATTCAGGCTCAAAATATGCAAAAGAAATCCTGCTCACCAAAATACATACCTTTTATGATGTAGGTGCCATGGAAAATACATTCAGGAGTAGAGACTCTTGTCAAAGTCAGGAGACCCTGCTACTGTACGCTGAGCAGTGAAGTGGATATGCTTTATGCCTTGCTGCTCAGTCACTATATTCAAAAGGCTGGGTACAGAGGGGCATGCTTGCAAGCAGTGTATTGGTGTAGGGCCTACACTATGGTCATAGGGTGCCATGGAAAGTATGCACAGGATGTACAGAAAAAAAATTGTAAAAAGTGATTGAAAAGGCCCATTAAAACAAAAAAGGGTACAGATAAAAACAGCAGATCACTATGCAAATAATGAGCAGTAAGAAGAAGACATTTTTTTTAAAAACAAGCCCTATTATGGGTCTAAGTGGAAAATCAAAAGCGCTATTTGAAATTGAGGAGAAAAAATGCAAAACTGAAAATTTTTTGCATCCTTAACCCCTTAAGGACCAGTCCATTTTATACCTTAAGGACCAGAGCGTTTTTTGCAATTCTGACCACTGTCACTGTAACATTAATAATTCTGGAATGCTTTTAGTTATCATTCTGATTCCGAGATTGTTTTATCGTGACATATTCTACTTTAACTTAGTGGTAAAATTTTATGGTAACTTGCATCCTTTCTTGGTGAAAAATCCCCAAATTTGATGAAAAAAATGAAAATTTAGCATTTTTATAACTTTGAAGCTCTCTGCTTGTAAGGAAAATGGATATTCAAAATAAAACATTTTTGGGTTCACATATACAATATGTCTACTTTATGTTTGCATCATAAAATTTATGAGTTTTTACTTTTGGAAGACACCAGAGGGCTTCAAAGTTCAGCAGCAATTTGGAAATTTTTCACAAAATTTTCAAACTCGCTATTTTTCATGGACCAGTTCAGGTTTGAAGTGGATTTGAAGGGTCTTCATATTAGAAATACCCCATAAATGACCCCATTATAAAAACTACACCCCCCAAAGTATTCAAAATGACATTCAATAAGTGTATTAACCCTTTAGGTGTTTCACAGGAATAGCAGAAAAGTGAAGGAGAAAATTCACAATCTTCATTTTTTACACTCGCATGTTCTTGTAGACCCAATTTTTGAATTTTTGCAAGGGGTAAAAAGGAGAAAATTTTTACTTGTATTTGAAACCCAATTTCTCTCGAGTAAGCACATACCTCATATTGTTAATTGTTCGGCGGGCGCAGTAGAGGGCTCAGAAGGGAAGGAGCGACAAATGGTTTTTGGGGGGCATATCACCTTTAGGAAGCCCCTATGGTGCCAGGACAGCAAAAAAAAAAAACACATGGCATACCATTTTGGAAACTAGACCCCTCGGGGAACGTAACAAGGGGTAAAGTGAACCTTAATACCCCACAGGTGATTCACGACTTTTGCATATGTAAAAAAAAAAAAATAAATGTTTTCCCTAAAATGCTTGGTTTCCCAAAAATGTTACATTTTTAAAAAGGATAATAGCAGAAAATACCCCCCAAAATTTGAAGCCCAATTTCTCCCGATTCAGAAAACACCCCATATGGGGGTGAAAAGTGCTCTGCTGGCGCACTACAGGTCTCAGAAGAGAAGGAGTCACATTTGGCTTTTTGAAAGCAAATTTTGCTCTGGGGGCATGCCGCATTTAGGAAGCCCCTATGGTGCCAGGACAGCAAAAAAAAAAAAAACACATGGCATACTATTTTGGAAACTAGACCCCTCGGGGAACGTAACAAGGGGTAATGTGAACCTTAATACCCCACATGTGATTCACGACTTTTGCATATGTAAAAAAGAAAAAAAAAATTTTTTTACCTAAAATGTTGGTTTCCCAAAAAAATTTTTTTAAAAAGGGTAATAGCAGAAAATACCCCCCATAATTTGTAACACAATTTCTCCCGAGTACGGCGATACCCCATATTTGGCCCTAAACTGTTGCCTTGAAATACGACAGGGCTCCAAAGTGAGAGCGCCATGCGCATTTGAGGCCTAAATTAGGGACTTGCATAGGGGTGGACATAGGGGTATTTTACGCCAGTGATTCCCAAACAGGGTGCCTCCAGCTGTTGTAAAAGTCCCAGCATGCCTGGACAGTCAGTGGCTGTCTGGTAATACTGGGAGGAGTAGTTTTGCAACAGCTGGAGGCTCAGTTTTGGAAACAGTGGCGTACCAGACGTTTTTCATTTTTATAGGGGAGGGGGGCTGTGTAGGGGTATGTGTATATGTAGTGTTTTTTACTTTTTATTTTATGATAGTGTAGTGTTTTTAGGGTACAGTCGCACGGGCGGGGGGTTCACAGTAGTTTCTCGCTGGCAGTTTGAGCAGCGGCAGAAAATTTGCCGCAGCTCAAACTTGCAGCCGGATACTTACTGTAATCCTCCGCCCATGTGAGTGTACCCTGTACATTCACATTGGGAGGGGGGGGGGGGGAACATCCAGCTGTTGCAAAACTACAACTCCCAGCATGTAGGGTCTATCAGTGCATGCTGGGAGTTGTAGTTTTGCAACAGCTGGAGGCTCCGTTTTGGAAACGGTGGCGTACCAGACGTTTTTCATTTTTATTGGGGAGGGGGGCTGTGTAGGGGTATGTGTATATGTAGTGTTTTTTACTTTTTATTTTATTTTGTGTTAGTGTAGTGTTTTTAGGGTACAGTCGCATGGGCACAGTAGTTTCTCGCTGGCAGTTTGAGCTGCAGCAGAAAATTTGCTGCAGCTCAAACTTGCAGACGGATACTTACTGTAATCCTCCGCCCATGTGAGTGTACCCTGTACATTCACATTGGGAGGGGGGGGGGGAACATCCAGCTGTTGCAAAACTACAACTCCCAGCATGTACGGTCTATCAGTGCATGCTGGGAGTTGTAGTTCTGCAACAGCTGGAGGCACACTGGTTGTGAAACACCGAGTTTGGCAGTGTTGTGCAACCAGTGTGCCTTCAGCTGTTGCAAAAGCTACAACCCCCAGCATGTACGGACAGCGGAAGGTCCCGATCAGCCAGTAATTCCGGGTCACCGAGATTGACCCGGAATCGCCGCAGATCGCTGGACTGAATTGTCCAGCGATCTGCGGCCATCGCCGACATGGGGGGGCATAATGACCCCCCTGGGCGATATGCCGCGATGCCTGCTGAACGATTTCAGCAGGCATCGGGCACCGGCTCCCCTCCGGCTAGCGGCGGGGGGCCGGGAATGGACAGGACGTACTCCTACGTCCTCGGTCCTTAAGGACTCAGAAACGGGGGCGTAGGAGTACGTCCATTGTCCTTAAGGGGTTAAAGGATACAAAGCTTGCCACGCAGCAGTAGAAACCCTCAGTACAATCATAATGTATACAGTTCAAATGTTAAAAGTAATTTCCATTGTCCACATAACAAATATCTAGGCTGTAATCACAGTATAATCTACAGTATGACCACAGTGCTACATTATAATCCTTCTCTTTAGCTTATCAGCAGCAGAAGTTCATTGTTCAGTGTAACTCCTTCCTTACTGTGTTACTGCTGTTTCTTTCATTTCTGCTTTTATAACATTTTGCAAAGGCAGTGCATCAGCCCTTCTCCCTCCACCTTCCATTTATAGAAGTGTACCCTGCAAGTCATCAGCCCAGCAGAGTGCAAGCTTGTTTAGTGCACTTCCGCCTGCCCTATGTGATGGCCTAGCAGAGAGGAGCACTTGTTATTGGCCAGACAAGTGTGGAAAAGAAAGTTACTGAGTGTCTATACCTCGCAAACAGCCCACATCTGGTCATGCCCCCTGAAATTAGAAATAGCTGTGTCCCACAGAGGGTGCTTGAAAACAGCAGTGAGCATTAAAATCACCTTGCCCTTACAGGTTAATGTAAAAAAAATCATGCAGTTTTTTTTTTTTTTTATACAAACTTTCGAAAAATGTATGCTTTAAAGAGTAAATTTGACAACCCCAAAAAATCTAAATGTCTTGATACACGCTCCCATACCAGAGATAGGAGGGTATAGTCTTCTGACAATTTAGGGAATCAGATGGCCTGAACTTTATTTTAATAATGGAAGTGAATATCACGTGATGGAAAGAATTATAAATAGTTGTTTTACATTGAGTTGTGTGCATGCCTAATACACAACACCCTGACTGTATAATCCTACCCATTACTTAATAATCCCAGATATACAGTTCACAGTAGGACAGTAATGAAAGAGTTGACTATTTAAAATGGACAACAGTTGTTTGAAACATGTATTTTGGATATGATATTTTAGATTAAGCTTTAGATGTGAATGGAGATAAAGCTATGTTAATGAACACATTACATAGGTACATAGTTCATAAAGTTGAAAAAAAAAGAGTCAAAAGAACATCACGTTTAACCTATAACCCTGCTATGCTGATCAAGAAAGATGAAAAATTACTTCCAGAAAAAATTTGAGCAACTCTGGAGTCAGTGCTGCAGCAGCAATTAATAGATACGGTGCCCGCATAGCTATTCAGGACCCTAATATTCCTCCCCAAGACAGCCCAGCTACAGATACTAGAGTTAGTCAATGCAAAACATTATAAACAAACTCCAGGAATTGAAAGGATATTGCCTTCAATTAACTAAAAAGTAGCAAGTTTATATCCAGGAAAAATATTATTATTGAATTTTAAATTTATGTACCAGAATTCACCATCATCCAGAGATGTTTGACAAAGCCGTTTTCTTTCTGCTGGGTCAACGGAATTCCATTCAGAAGAGCTGGAAGAAAGTGATAAAAGGTGAACTTCACAATATCCTATGCATACTGAAAGATAAAAAGGGATAGGAGGAGTTATTATATTGTTAGTGTTGCGTTGCCCCTCTATCACTGCTGAAGGCACTTCCCTTGTAAACTGAACTGTGGATATCTAAAGAATTTACTGTAGTCTTTAATAGCTCCTAATAATGGAAAAGCACAATATTTTTGTACAATGTTGCCTAACAGTACTGCAGTCCATTTTACCCTTATATACAGGCATATACTTAACCAAATAAGAGGGTAGAGTATATGGTAAAGAGGGGGTTTGTTTTATGCACTTACTTGTCACTCCATGGTCCATTCCATTCAATCTGCCCCCAGGGGTTCCTTACCCTGATGAGCTGTACAGTTTGTCCTCTGTATTTCACCTATATGGGTAATAAAATTATATCATCAATCAATAAATAGACAAAGGTAAAAGTCAGACCTGGTGGGTAAACTCATCTAGTAACTGTGCTATGAACTCTGCTACATCTGTCTGTGTAAGACTGGGTTCACACTACTATTTAACTACACGGGAGCCGGATACGGCTGGGGGGAGCTAAATGCCCCGTATCCCGTTTTCTGAAAATCTGATATGGGGCAAAAATGAACCGACCGGAGTCACTGTTTGACTCCGGTCGGCTCATTGAAATAAATTAGATACGGGCCGGGTCTGGCTGGGAGACGGGAGCGATAAGTTTTTGCTCCCCCCAGCCGTATACGGTTCCCTTATGGTTAAATTGGAGTGTGAACCCAGCCTATGACTGTCTTAGTTGAGCAGATGAGGCTACAGGTGTTAGGTTTTTTACTGTTATAAGAAAAGGTACCAGTCTCTGTTGGTGATAAAAATACACTTTTCATGAGAAAATTCTTAATGTCTGCCAGCTGTTTGTATGAGAGGTAAATCTGAAAATCTTGCTGATGTTGTTTGTTTGGCCATTTCTTTATTAGTGCGCAATCTATAACTTCATGGTAGGTTTATTTGCACAGTGAGAGAAAGAATACAACAAAAAAATCCAGAAAATCGCATTTCAAATAAGTTATGAATTGATTTGCATTTCACTTTTGCATTTCTAATTTGCTTTTATGAAGAGGTGAGTAGAAGCCTTGACAGAGGAATGGCTGTGGATATAGGGGGGCATTTACTAAGGGGTTTAGTCATTTTTTTCTGACTATTTTTGGCGCAAAATTGTCGCAATTGCGCCTACCCTATAAATTGTGCGACTTTCCCTAGCAAGAGCTAGAAAGTCAAATTTTTTTTTCCCGCTTAATTTACGCAAGTTTTCAGTTTTGACTTGCAGTGGTCAGAAATTAACTGAGACAGTCGCAGTTGCGCAATAAACTGTCGCAACGGCCGTAAAAATTGACTAAATTTACTCCAGCTCCAACATGGAGCAGGAAAAGCTGCTGCCGCCCGGGCTCCGACATACTTTCTCCCCGCTACCCTCACTGCGCTACCGGGGAACTACAGTGATTTATATTCCCCCCCCCCCCCCTCTCACCTGCCAGCGCCACACAACTCCCATCTGTCTGCTGTTGCAAGACTACAAGTCCCAGCATGGCCTTACAGTGAGGACACGCTGGGAGTTGTAGTCTTGTAGCAGCGGGAGCTGAGCGGCGCGGGCGGGAGACAAGGGGAGGGGGGGGGGTAGCGGGGAGGCCGTGTGAGGAGCCCGGACGGGAGACAAGGGGGGTAGCGGGGAGACCGTATGAGGAGCCCGGGCGGCTGCACTGTAATGTCAGCCCGGGCTCCTGCCCTGAGAGCCATAGGCTTTGGCTGTCAGGGCATGCTGGGTGTTGTAGTTTTGCAACAGCTGGAGGGCCACAGTTTGCAGACCACTGGTGTGTGGTCTGTAAACTGTAGTCCTCCAGCTGTTGCAAAACTAAACAGCTGAAGGGGACCGGCGAAGAAGTTCACTTACCCTTCCGAGGCTCCAGCGACGATCGCTGTCGGAGATCATCGCGCGGCAGTGTCGTGCAGTGCTGGATCCTACGGAAGCCGGTAAGTTGCGCAGGCTTCCCAACCAGGGTGCCTCCAGTTGTTGCAAGACTACAACTCCCAGCATGCCTGGACAGCCTTTGACTGTCCAGGCATGCTGGGGCTTGTAGTTTTGCAACATCTGGAGGCACCCTGGTTGGGAAACACTGTTTTAGGCCAGTGTTTCCCAGCCAGGTTGCCTCCAGATGTTGCAAAACTACAACTCCCAGCATGCCTAGACAGCCTTTGACTGTCCAGGCATGCTGGGACTTGTAGTTTTGCAACATCTGGAGGCACCCTGGTTGGGAAACACTGTTTTAGGCCAGTGTTTCCCAGCCAGGTTGCCTCCAGATGTTGCAAAACTACAACTCCCAGCATGCCTAGACAGCCTTTGACTGTCCAGGCATGCTGGGACTTGTAGTTTTGCAACATCTGGAGGCACCCTGGTTGGGAAACACTGTTTTAGGCCAGTGTTTCCCAGCCAGGTTGCCTCCAGATGTTGCAAAACTACAACTCCCAGCATGCCTAGACAGCCTTTGACTGTCCAGGCATGCTGGGACTTGTAGTTTTGCAACATCTGGAGGCACCCTGGTTGGGAAACACTGTTTTAGGCCAGTGTTTCCCAGCCAGGTTGCCTCCAGATGTTGCAAAACTACAACTCCCAGCATGCCTAGACAGCCTTTGACTGTCCAGGCATGCTGGGACTTGTAGTTTTGCAACATCTGGAGGCACCTTGGTTGGGAAACACTGTTTTATTCCAGTGTTTCCCAGCCAGGTTGCCTCCAGATGTTGCAAAACTACAACTCCCAGCATGCCTAGACAGCCTTTGACTGTCCAGGCATGCTGGGGCTTGTAGTTTTGCAACATCTGGAGGCACCCTGGTTGGGAAACACTGTTTTAGGCCAGTGTTTCCCAGCCACGTTGCCTCCAGATGTTGCAAAACTACAACTCCCAGCATGCCTAGACAGCCTTTGACTGTCCAGGCATGCTGGGACTTGTAGTTTTGCAACATCTGGAGGCACCCTGGTTGGGAAACACTGTTTTAGGCCAGTGTTTCCCAGCCAGGTTGCCTCCAGATGTTGCAAAACTACAACTCCCAGCATGCCTAGACAGCCTTTGACTGTCCAGGCATGCTGGGACTTGTAGTTTTGCAACATCTGGAGGCACCCTGGTTGGGAAACACTGTTTTAGGCCAGTGTTTCCCAGCCAGGTTGCCTCCAGATGTTGCAAAACTACAACTCCCAGCATGCCTAGACAGCCTTTGACTGTCCAGGCATGCTGGGGCTTGTAGTTTTGCAACATCTGGAGGCACCCTGGTTGGGAAACACTGGCCTAAAACAGTGTTTCCCAACCAGGGTGCCTCCAGATGTTGCAAAACTACAAGTCCCAGGTTGGGAAACACTGTGCCCGGCCTCCGCCCCACCTTACTGTAAGGGCATGCTGGGAGTTGTAGTCCTGCAGCTGGGGGCAGGGGACAAGCTTGTCACATTTATTATCACCTGCTCACACATCTCCTGCACCACACAACTACAACTCCCAGCATGTCCTTACTGTAAGGGCATGCTGGCAGTTGTAGTCGTGCGGGGCGGGAGATGTGTGAGCAGGTGATAATAAATGTACTAACCCATTTTTTTTGTTTTCTTCTCATTTCAGATCCGTTTATCCTGTGGACTCCTTCGGATTCGGTGGACTACTTCGATGACCAGCGTTTTTCTTTGTTTGATTTTAATAAAATGGTTAACGAGGGCTTGTGGGGGAGTGTTTTTTGTAATAAAAATTTTTTAAAACCTGTTGTGTTTTTTTCTTACTTTACTAGACAGGCTTAGTAGTGGAAGCTGTCTTATAGACAGAGTCCATTACTAACCTGGGCTTAGCGCTAGCCACAAAAACAGCTAGCGCTAACCCCCTATTATTACCCCGGTACCCAACGCCACAGGGGTGCCGGGAAGAGCCGGTACCAACAGGCCTGGAGCGTCAAAAATGGCGCTCCTGGGCCTAGGCGGTAACAGGCTGGCGTTATTTAGGCTGGGGAGGGCCAGTAACAATGGTCCTCGCCCACCCTGGGAACGTCAGGCTGTTACTGTTTGGTTGGTATTTGGCTGAGAATGAAAATAGGGGGGACCCTATGCGTTTTTTTTTTTTAAATAAATAATTAAATATATTAAAAAAACGCATAGGGTCCCCCTATTTTTATTCTCAACCAAATACCAACCAAACAGTAAGAGCCTGACGTTACCAGGGTGGGCGAGGACCATTGTTACTGGCCCTCCCCAACCTAAATAACGCCAGCCTGTTACCGCCTAGGCCCAGGAGCGCCATTTTTGACGCTCCGGGCCTGTTGGTACCGGCTCTTCCCGGCACCCCTGTGGTGTTGGGTACCGGGGTAATAATTGGGGGTTAGCGCTAGCTGTTTTTGTGGCTAACGCTAAGCCCGGCTTAGTAATGGACTCAGTCTATAAGACAGCTTCCACTACTAAGCCTGTCTAGTAAAGTAAAATAAAAATAAAACACAACAGGTTTTAAAAAAATTTATTACAAAAAACACTCCCCCACAAGCCCTCGTTAACCATTTTATTAACATCAAGCAAAGAAAAACGCTGGTCATCGAAGTAGTCCACCGAATCCGAAGGAGTCCACAGGATACACAGATCTGTAGAAGAAGTAACCAAAAAAAAAAAAAAAGTGTAAGTACATTTAGGGAGAAAAAAACTGTGTTAAAAAAATGTAATAAACACACACACACACACACACACACTAAACGCCGTTTACCACTTCTGAGCCATGACTACAATTTACAGTGATCCCTCAACTTACAATGGCCTCAACATACAATAGTTTCAACATACAATGGTCTTTTCTGGACCATCGTAAGTTGAAACCAGACTCAACATACAATGCTACAGACAGTCCAGATCTGTAAAACGTGTCAATGGCTGGAAGAACCAACCAATCAAAATGGGCATTCACTGGTAAAACCCCTGTATTACTGAAGTGTATGCACTGACTGGTATTACATGTTCTGTACACTTTACCTGTATCAGGGTTAGCTGCTCTTTTGGACACCAGGTGAGGGCAACTCCATTACTTGTTTTGGACATTGCCTGTACTGTACAGGACCCCTGAAGAAGCTCCTGTCCTCTACATAGACCAGTGTTTGCCAAGCAGGGTGGCCCCATTTTTTGCAAAACTACAACTCCCAGCATGCCCGGACAGCCTTTGGCTGTCCAGGCATGCTGGGAGTTATAGTTTTGCAACAGCTGGAGGCTCCCTGCTTGGGAAACACTGACATAGACAGTGAGTTACAGCTCCCAGCAGATCTTTCTTACTTTTATATGTAAGGATTTGCTTTATCTATATCAGTTATCTACTTATTTTTCTTTGTCACTTTTTCCTATTTTTGGATGACATTTTGGTGCCTTTAGAACCAATTACCCTGTTTCCATAGAGTTATGGTCTCAACATACAATGGTTTCAACTTACAATGGTTTTCCTGGAACCAATTAATATTGTAACTTGAGGGACCACTGTAGTTATTGAATTATTTAGATGTGGTGAAAAAGCTAAAAAAAACTCAAAAACAAAAGATCCAGAAGGAAACCAGCAGCCAAACCTATTCAGACAGAAGGAAAAAGGAACAGACTATTTTTTCTACTACATGAAGTAAATTTCCCACTTTTGCCTATGTGTGCCAAATTTATTAATGCCGTGCAGCAATTTAGTAAATTTGTCGCACATAGTCAAAAATGAAGTAGAAAAAAACAGGGTAAAAACCAGACTACATAGTAAAAGATTAGTAAATGCCCCCCATAGTGTTTCTGGATTTTGCTAAAGCGTTTGATACTGTCCCTCATAGACGTCTGACAGGTAAGTTAAGGTCTTTGGGTTTGGAAATTTTAGTTTGTAACTGGATTGAACACTGGCTCATGGATCGTACCCAGAGAGTGGTGGTCAATGATTCGTACTCTGATTGGTCCCCAGTAATTAGTGGTGTACCCCAAGGTTCAGTACTGGGCCCGCTGTTTCATTTATTCATCAATGATATAGAGGATGGCATTAACAGCTCTGTTTCTATCTTTGCAGATGACACCAAGCTTTGTAGCACGGTACAGTCTATAGAGGATGTGTATAGGTTACAAGACGACTTGGATAGACTAAGTGTCTGGGCATCCACTTGGCAAATGAGGTTTAATGTGGATAAATGTAAAGTTATGCATCTGGGTACTAATAACATGCATGCGTCGTATGTCTTAGGGGGGATTAAACTGGCAGAGTCACTGGTAGAGAAGGATCTGGGTGTACTTGTAGATCACAGACTACAGAATAGCATGCAATGTCAGGCTGCTGCTTCCAAGGCTGGCAGGATATTGTCATGTATAAAAAGAGGCATGGACTCAAGGGACAGGGACATAATACTCCCCCTTTATAAAGCATTGGTACGGCCTCACCTGGAATATGCTGTTCAGTTTTGGTCACCAGTCCATAAAAGGGACACTGCGGAGTTGGAAAGGGTGCAGAGACGCGCGACTAAACTAATATGGGGCATGGAACATCTTAGTTATGAGGAGCAATTAAAGGAGTTACAATTGTTTAGTCTTGAGGAGAGATGTTTAAGGGGGGATATGATAAATGTATATAAGTATATTAATGGCCCATACAAAAAATATGGAGAAAAACTGTTCCAGGTTAAACCCCCCCCCCCCCAAAGGACAAGGGGGCACTCCCTCCATCTGGATCAGAAAAGGTTTAGTCTCAAGGGGAGACACACCTTCTTTACCATAAGAACTGTGAATTTATGGAACAGTCTACCTCAGGAACTGGTCACAGCAGGAACGATTAATACATTTAAAACAGGGTTAGAAACATTCCTGGAACAAAATAACATTAATGCTTATGCAGAAATATAAAATCCCATCCCCTCCCCCAATATCCCACCACACCCCTACCCTTTAATTCCCCGGTTGAACTTGATGGACGTATGTCTTTTTTCGACCGTACTAACTATTTAACTATGTTACTATATGTACCGTATAAACTCGAGTATAAGCCGACCCGAATATAAGCCGACCCGAATATAAGCCGAGGCCCCTAATTTCACCCCAAAAACCCAGGAAAAGTTATTGACCCAACTATAAGCCTAGGGTGGGAAATACATCATCCCCCCCCCATGTCATTATCCAGACCCCCGTCATCTTCCCCCCCCCCCCCACCTTAATCCTCACTGCCTGTCAATCCCTTCAGCCATCAGCTGTCCGGGCATGCTGGGAGTTGTAGTTTTGATATCTCTGGAGGTCCGCAGGTTGAAGACCACTGCGGCCTTCGTCATCAACCAGACCCCCCCTTTAATTTTCTATTCCCCTCGGTGGGAAGGAAGGGTGAGCTGGTCCGGGCCATCTATGCTGCAGGGACCGTCCGGTGGGGAGGGTTAGTCGTTCCGGGCTGTCCATTTTCCCCAGGAGTAGAAAATTAAAAGGGGGGTCTGGATGATGACGAACGCCACAGTGGTCTTCAACCTACGGACCTCCAGAGGTTTCAAAACTACAACTCCCAGCATGCCCGGAAAGCCGATGGCTGTCCGGGCATGCTGGGAGTTGTAGTTTTGCAACATCTGGAGGTCCGCAGGTTGAAGACCACTGAGAAGGGATTGAGGCGGAAAGTTCACTCGAGTATAAGCCGACGGGGGCGTTTTCAGCACGAAAAATCGTGCTGAAAAACTTGGCTTATACGCGAGTATATAAGTTATTTGATTCCCTAACAATCAACAAAACTTTTGGCTTCCAGGTGTATAGGTTTTATACAGGTTAGAAGCTGAGATTAGCAGTACTCTCTTGAAGGGAGTGTTCCTAACCTAAGCTTGTTACCTGTATAAAATATATTACCTGTATAATACCTGTCCATGGAAGCAATCAGGGCTGGATAAAAACCAGCCCTGGAAATTAGAGAATGACAGCAGCCTCATAGCATTGTTTCATTGTTCCAATATAAAAAAAAAAAAAAAAAATATTATATATATATCTATATCTATATATCTATATATCTATATATCTATATATATATATCTATATATCTATATATATATATATATATATATATATATATATCGACATAGGTAAATAAATCATACAATTGCAAAAAAAACACCTGTATACTGAAACCAATACTACTAATAATACCAGTATACAAGAAGGAAAGATTTATCCCCACACGTCATTATCGTACTGTTATTGACCACATCCAGTATACGGAGACCAATGAAACCATTAATATCAGCATACAAGAGAACATTAATACTACTACTACACCACAACCACACCTACTTTGTAATGACATCAATTATTTTATCCAAAAATCTGCGGTGAAACAAAAAACAAAAAAATCATTGTGCAACAAAATTGAAGAAAAAAACAAAATGCCATTTTGTAACTTTTCGGGGCTTCCGTTTCTACACAGTGCATTTTTTGGTACAAATTACACCGTATCTTTATTCTGTAGGTCCATTCGATTAAAATTATACCCTACTTATATAGGTTTGATTTTGTCTTATGTCTGGAAAAAATCATAACTAAAAGTAAAGTGAGAGTAAGTATAAAAGTGAGAGGGACTTAAAATTAAGGGACTTTAACCTGTTGGGGACGAAGGGCGTATACATACGCCCTTGCATCCTGGTATTTAACCTCTTAAGGACCCAGGGCGTATGGACCCAGGGCGTATCCATACGCCCTGGCGTTTTCCGGTCTCTGCCTCGCGCCAGGCAGAGATCGGAACTGGATGCCTGCTGAAATCCTTCAGCAGGCATCCAGGGCAAACGCCGAGGGGGGCCATGTAGGCCCCCCATGTCGGAGATCGCCGCAAATCGCAAGGGAAATCACCCTTGCGATCTGCGGCGATACCGGGCTGATAGGGTCTCTGGGACCCGACCGCCCGGTAATTTCGCATGATCCCGGCTGTCACAGACAGCCAGCCAGGACCATGCTAAAGCATAGGAGCGAGCACCTCCTCCTATACCCTGCGATCTGTCGATTAGTTAACCGACCAATCGGGGGGGGGGGGGCGATTAGTTCCTCCCGTCCTGCCCGGCCCCTGGAAGTCCGGAGAGGACGGGAGGAAGACCGAAGGACGCGGCGGGGGAGTGCTGGGGACCGGCCCCGGTACTTATCTGAAGACCCGGATCCCTGCAATGAAGACGGCGGCAGCGGCGACAGGTGAGTTGATCTTCAGCCGCAGTCGGGCCCTTTACAGCAATGCACGTCGCCGTAAAGCGACATGCATTGCTGTAATGGGACCCTGTAAACTACAACTCCCAGCATGCCCAGACAGCCCTTTGCGTCTGGGCATGCTGGGAGTTGCATTTTTGCAACATCTGGAGGTCCACAGTTTGGAGACCACTGTGCCCTTCCAGATGTTGCAAAACTACACATCCTCAGCATGCCCTTACTGTCCAGGCATGCTGGGAGTTGTAGTTCTGTAACATCTGGCCCTTCAGATGTTGCAGAACTACAACTCCCAGCATGCCTGGACAGTTTTGGCATACTGGGAGTTGTAGTTTTGCAACATCTGGAAGGGCACAGATTGGGAACCACTGTATTAGTGGTCTGCAAACTGTAGTCCTCCAGATGTTGCAAAACTACAACTCCAAGCATGCTGGGAGTTGTAGTTCGGCAACATCTGGCTCTAAAGATGTTGCCAAACTACTACTCCCAGCATGCTTGAGAATGCTGAGAGTTGTGGTTTTGCAACAACTGGAGGCACACTGGTTGGGAAACATTGTCTGTTTCCTTACTCAGTGTTTCCCAACCCGTGTACCTCCAGCTGTTGCAAAACTATAACTACCAGCATGCACTGATAGACTGTGCATGCTGGGAGTTGTAGTTTTGCAACAGCTGGAGGTCCCCCCCCCCCCCTGTGAATGTACAGGATACATTCACATGGGCAGGGGCTTACAGTGAGTATCAGGCTGCAAGTTTGCGATGCAGCAAATTTTGCACGGCAGCTCAAACTCGCTGTAACCCCCCGCCCATGTGACTGTACCCTAAAAACACTACACTAACACAAAATAAAATAAAAAGTAAAAAAACACTACATATACACATACCCCTACACAGCCCCCCTCCCCTCCCCAATAAAAATGAAAAACGTCTGGTACGCCACAGTTTCCAAAATGGAGCCTCCAGCTGTTGCAAAACAACAACTCCCAGTATTGCTGGACAGCCGTTGACTGTCCAAGCATGCTGGGAGTTTTGCAACAGCTGGAGGCACCCTGTTTGGGAATCACTGGAGTAGAATACCCCTATGTCCACCCCTCTGCAAATCCCTAATTTAGGCCTCAAATGCGCATGGCGCTCTCACTTTGGAGCCCTGTCGTATTTCAAGGCAACAGTTTAGGGTCACATATGGGGTATCGCCGTACTCGGGAGAAATTGCCTAACAAATTTTGGGGGGCTTTTTCTCCTTTCACCCCTTATGAAAATGTGAAGTTGGGGTCTACACCAGCATGTTAGAGTAAAAAAATAATTTTTTTACACTAACATGCTGGTGTTGCCCTATACTTTTCATTTTGACAAGAGGTAAAAGGGAAAAAAGCCCCCCAAAATTTGTAATGCAATTTCTCCCGACTACGGAGATACCCCATATGTGGGCGCAAAGTGCTCTGGGGGCGCACAACAAGGCCCAGAAGGGAGAGTGCACTATGTACATTTGAGGTGATTTGCACAGGGGTGGCTGATTGTTACAGCGGTTTTGACAAACTCAAAAAAAACTAAACCCCACATGTGACCCCATTTCGGAAACTACACCCCTCACGGAATGTAATGAGGGGTGCAGTGAGAATTTACACGACACAGGTGTCTGACAGATCATTGGAACAATGTGCTGTGCAAATTAAAAATGTTGTACAGACCACTGTTCCAAAGATCTGACAGACACCAATAGGGGTAAATGCTCACTGTACCCCTTGTTACGTTCCTCAAGGGTTCTAGTTTCCAAAATGGTATGCCATGTGGGGGTTATTTTGCTGTGCTGGCACCATAGGGGCTTCCTAAATGCGACATGCCCCCCGAGCAAAATTTGCTCTCAAAAAGCCAAATATGACTCCTTCTCTTCTGAGCATTGTAGTTCGCTCGTAGTGCACTTCAGGTCAACTTATGGGGTACCTCCATACTCAGAAGAGATGGGGTTTCAAATTTTGGGGTGTATTTTTTGCTTCTAACCCTTGCAAAAATGTGAAATTTGGGGGGAAAACACCCATTTTAATGAAATTTTTTTTTTTTTTTTACGTATGCAAAAGTCGTGAAACCCGTGTGGGGTATTAAGGCTCACTTTATTCCTTGTTACGTTCCTCAAGGGGTCTAGTTTCCAAAATGGTATGCCATGTGGGTATTTTTTGCTGTCCGGGCACCATAGGGGCTTCCTATATGGGACATGCCCCCGAGCAAAATTTGCTCTCAAAAAGTCAAATATGACTCCTTCTCTTCTGAGCATTGTAGTTCGCCCGTAGTGCACTTCAGGTCAACTTATGGGGTACCTCCATACTCAGAAGAGATGGGGTTACAAATTTTGGGGGGTATTTTCTGCTATTAACCCTTGCAAAAATGTGAAATTTGGGGGGAAACACATTTTAGTGAATGTTTTTTTTTTTTTTTACATATGCAAAAGTCGTGAAACACATGTGGGGTATTAAGGCTCACTTAATTCCTTGTTACGTTCCTCAAGGGGTCTTGTTTCCAAAATGGTATGGCATGTGTTTTTTTTTTTTTTTTTTTTTTTTGCTGTTCTGGCACCATAGGGGCTTCCTAAATGCAACATGCCCCCCAAAAACCATTTAAGAAAAACGTACTCTCCAAAATCCCCTTGTCACTCCTTCGGTTCTGAGCCCTCTACTGCGCCCACCGAACAATTTACATAGACATATGAGGTATGTGCTTACTCGAGAGAAATTGGGCTACAAATACAAGTATACATTTTCTCCTTTTACCCCTCATAAAAATTCAAAAATTGGGTCTACAAGAACATGCGAGTGTAAAAAAATGAAGATTGTGAATTTTCTCCTTCACTTTCCTGCTATTCCTGTGAAACACCTAAAAGGTTAAAAGGCTGACCGAATATCATTTTGTATACTTTGGGGGGTGCAGTTTTTATAATGGGTCATTTGTGGGGTATTTCTAAGATGAAGACCCTTCAAATCCACTTCAAACCTGAACTGGTCCCTGAAAAATAGTGAGTTTGGAAATTTTGTGAAAAATTTCCAAATTGCTGCTGAACTTTGAAGCCCTCTGGTGTCTTCCAAAAGTAAAAACTTGCCAATTTTATGATGCAAACATAAAGTAGACATATTGTATATGTGAAAAATTTTTTTAATATTTTGAATATCCATTTTCCTTACAAACAGAGAGCTTAAAAGTAAGAAAAATGCAAAATTTTCAAATTTTTCATAAAATTTTCACATTTTTCACCAAGAAAGGATGCAAGTTACAATTTTTTTTTACCACTATGTTAAAGTAGAATATGTCATGAAAAAAACAATCTCGGAATCAGAAGGATAACTAAAAGCATTCCAGAGTTATTAATGTTTAAAGTGACAGTGGTCAGATGTTAAAAAAATGGCCGGGTCCTAAGGTGTAAAATGGCTGGGTCCTTAAGAGGTTAAGGATGAAGGGCGTATCCATACACCTGCGGAAAGCGCCGGGTGACTGCTGATATCGATCAGCAGGCAACTTGTGCAAATGCCCAGGGGGGTCACTAGACCCCCCATGTCGGCGATCAGCGCAAATCGCAAGTGAATTCACACTTGCGATTTGCGCGGATTCCGGGTCATACGGGTCTATGGTGACCCGGAATATAAGGGGGATCGCGGCTGTCTAAAACACCTACGATCCCCCCTGAAGGGATAGAAGTGAGGTGGCAGGGGTGCCACCCCTCCAATCCCTGCTATTGGTGGTCTAGACGCGACCACCAATAGCAGATAGGGGGCGGGTTAACTTTTGTTTTCCCCATCCTGCCCACCCACAATAGGCGGGCCAGGACGGGGAAACCGGCGGGGACCGGGTGCCGAAGATCCACTTACTGATCCGGAGGCTGCGGGCGACGGTGATCGGCGGGCGGCGATGACGTGCGGCAGAAGAGGACGGCTCCCTGGATCCTAAGGAAGGATGCCTAGCAACATCTGGAGGGCTACAGTCTGAGACCATTTTACAGTGGTCTCTAACCTGTAGCCCTCCAGATGTTGCAAAACTACAACTCCCAGCATGCCCAGACAGTTGTTTGGGCATGCTGGAATATGTAGTTTTGCAACAGCTGGAGGGCTACAGGTTAGAGACAATTATACAGTGGTCTCTAAACTGTATCCCTTAAGATCTTGCAAAAACTACAACTCCTAGCATGCCCAAACAGCTGTCTCGGCATGCTTTGAGTTGCAGTAAAGTACCTCCAGCCGTTGCATAACTACATCTCCCAGCATGCCCTTCGGCGATCAGTACATGCTGGGAGTTGTAGTTTTGCAACAGCTGGAGGCACACTGGTTGGAAAATACTAAGTTAGGTAACAGAACCTAACTGAAGGTTTTCCAACCAGTGTGCCTCCAGTTGTTGCAAAAGTACAACTCCCAGCATGCACGGTCTGTCAGTACATGCTGGGAGTTGTAGTTTTGAAACAGCTGGAGGTTTCACCCTCCCCCCCATGTGAACGTACAGGGTACATTCACACGGGCAGGTTTACAGTAAGTTTCCTGCTTCAAGTTTGGGTTGCGGCAAATTTTTCGCCATAGCGCAAACTCCTAGCGGGAAACTCACCGTAACCCGCCAGTGCGAATGTACCCTAAAAACACTACACTACACTACCACAAAATAAAGGGTAAAACACTACATATACACCCCCTTACACTGCGCCCCCATTTTTCTACACCTTTTATTTTGTGTGCTGTAATGTGTAGGAGCACCAAATTTATTAAATGGTCAAAGAGCATTTGATAAATTTTGTGTAGGTAAACATTTTCTGAAATTTCTCTCTTCACATACACCAAAAAGCCAAGCCAAGTCTGGGCTGGTGTAGTTTAAAAAAAGCTTTTCAGTGGCTTTGCTCCTTTTCACAAAAAGGTGCAGTTCATAAAACCCTTCCATATCATGTGTATTTCCAAAATCAGTGGATTGCAACTCAAAATCAGCAGAAATGTGTAAACCAAAAGGCGCAAATAATCCCTGCTTGCACCTTTTTTTGCACCTTTTCTAGACACAAAAAACAGTCAAAAGACAATGATAAATGTCGGCCAATGAACTTTAGGAAGGCAACGTTTGATCAACTCAGAGAAGCCCTTAACAATATAAATTGGGATAATGTGCTCAAAAACAGTGACACTAAATGGGAGACTTTGAGGCAGTGTTCACATCACGATTTCTCCATCCAACTTGAGTACACAATTTTAGAACTTAAAGGGGTAGTCCAGTGGTGAAAAACTTATCCCCCTATCCTAAGGATAGGGGATAAGTTTGAGATCGCGGGGGGTCCGACCTCTGGGGCCCCCTGCGATCTCTCTGAACGGGGCCCCGGCTCTCCGCCGAGATAGCAGGTGTCGACCCCCGCACGAGGCGGCGGCCGACACGCCCCCTCAATACATCTCAATGGCAGAGCCGGAGATTGCCGAAGGCAGCGCTTCGGCTCTGCCATAGAGTTGTATTGAGGGGGCGTGTCGGCCGCCGCTTCGTGCGGAGGTCGACACGCCCCCTTCCCGTGGGCTGTCGGGGCTCCGTACAGGAGATCGCGGGGGGCCCCAGGGGTCGGACCCCCCGCGATCTGCAACTTATCCCCTATCCTTAAGATAGGGGATAAGTTGTAAACCACTGAATCACCACTGGACTACTCCTTTAAAATCATGTAAAATCGCTTACAAAGTTGGATCCATTGACCTCCATTAAAAAAATAAAAAAATAAAAAAATCGGATCCATTACACACATCCGATTTGATCATTTGATTTCACACGACTTTTGTTTGGGTCTGAAATCGGGTTTGACCACGATTTTTCTCCCAGACTGAAAGTCAGATTCAAATCGTATATGAAAAAAATATACAGTGGGGCTCAAAAGTTTGGGCACCCCAGGTAAACATTTGTATTTATGTGCATAAAGAAGCCAAGGAAAGATGGAAAAATCTCCAAAAGGCATCAAATTACAGATCAGACATTCTTATAATATGTCAACAAAAGTTAGATTTTATTTCCATCATTTACACTTTCAAAATAACAGAAAACAAAAAAATTGCCTCTGCAAAAGTTTGGGCACCCTGCAGAATTTATAGCATGCACTGCCCCCTTTGCAAAGATGAGACCTGACAGTGTCATGGATTGTTCTCAATCATCATCTGGGAGCACCAGGTGATGTCAATCTCAAAGGTTTTAAATGCCCAGACTCATCTGACCTTGCCCCAATAATCAGCACCATGGGTTCTTCTAAGCCAGTGATCCCCAAACTGTGGCCCTCCAGATGTTGCAAAACTACAATTCCCAGCATGCCTGAACAGCCGTTGGCGGTCCAGGCATGGTGGGAGTTGTAGTTTTGCAACATCTGGAGGGCCACAGTTTGAGGACCACTGTTCTAAGCAGTTGTCTAGAAATCTGAAACTGAAATTAGTTGACTCTCACAAAGCTGGAGAATGCCATAAGAAGATAGCAAAACGTTTTCAGAGGTCAATATGCTCTGTTCGGAATGTAATTAAGAAATGGCAGTCATCAGAAACAGTGGAAGTTAAAGCAAGATCTGGAAGACCATTAAAAATATCAGACAGACAGAACAGCTCGCAGGATTGTGAGAAAAACAATTAAAAACCCATGTTTGACTGCACAATCTCTTCAGAAAGATCTGGCAGACACTGGAGTTGTGGTACACTATTCCACTATAAAGAGATACTTGTCCAAATATGGTCTTCATGGAAGAGTCATCAGAAGAAAACCCTCTTCTACGTCCTCACCACAAAAATCAGCGTTTGAACTTTGCAAATGAACATATAGACAAGCCTGATGCATTTTGGAAACAAGTTCTGTGGACCGATGAGGTTAAAATTGAACTTTTTGGCCGGAATGAGCAAAGGTACGTTTGGAGAAGGGGAACAGAATTTAATGAAAAGAACCTCTGTCCAACTGTTAAGCATGGGGGTGGATTAATCATGCTTTGGGGTTGAATTGCAGCCAGTGGCACAGGGAACATCTCACGAAAAGAAGGGGAAATGAATTCAATAAAATTTCAGCAAATTTTGGATGCTAATTTGATGCCACTGAAAAAGCTGAAGTTAAAGAGCTGACGAACTGATCTGAAGAAGGGGGAGGCTAACCCGAAACGCGTAATCCTCCTATTTTATTGTTTTATGGTTTATCCAATAAACTGTCCAGTGTTTTGTACTACCTGCATCTCTGGCTACATTTTGTTTCCCACACCATTGGAACCAGCAGCGCCATCAGAAGGTTCTTTTCGCTCTGCTATTGATTGACATTAAAGAGAGGATGGCTTCTACAAATGGATAATGATCCTAAACACACCTCAAAATCCACGAGGGATTACATCAAGAGGCGTAATCTGAAGGTTTTGCCATGGCCTTCACAATCTCCTGACCTCAACATAATTGAAAATCTATGGATAGACCTTAAAAGAGCAGTGCATAACAGACAGCCCAGAAATCTCAAAGAACTGGAAGATTTTTGAAAGGAAGAATGGGCAAAGATACCTCAAACAAGAATTGAAAGACTCTTGGCTGGCTGCAAAAAGCTTGCCAAAGTGGGCAGTACAAGATATTACCTCTGCAGGGTGCCCAAACTTTTGCAGACGCAATTTTTTTTGTTTTCTGTTATTTTGAAAGTGTAAATGATGGAAATAAATTCTAACTTTTGTTGACATATTATAGGAATATCTAATCTGTAATTTGATGCCTTTTGGAGATTTTTCCATCTTTCCTTGGCTTCTTTATTCACATTTATACAAATTTTTACCTGGGGTGCCCAAACTTTTGATCCCCACTGTAATGAAGTTCAATGTAAATCGTATTAGATTGTGTAACTGTGCGATTTCATCAGATTAATCGCATCTATAATTTTTTGTTCACACAGCACCGAATACTCCAGAAAGTGCTGGAAAATTAGAATTTTTTTTATATTGCTTGCTTGTGCAGTTCCAATATGTGTGTAGTGATTTGGGTGGGGTCCTGCTGTTCTTTTTGCACCATGTTCTCACAGGGCAAGATTTATCCAAAGCTGTGCAGTGGAAGAGTGGTGATGTTGCCCATAACAACCAATCTGATTGCTTCTTTATTTCGTAAAGAGGCCTTTGAAAAAATTAAGAATCAATCTGATTGGTTTCTATGAGCAACTGTACCACCTCTCTTATAAATCCCCACAACAATGTCTGTCTCATGATTAGGATTCACCTTAAAAATGCTTTTATTTTTGCTATTATATATACAAGGTGGGCCATTTATATGGATACACCTTAATAAAATGGGAATGGTTGGTGATATTAACTTCCTGTTTGTGGCACATTAGTAAATGTGAGGGGGGAAACTTTTCAACATGGGTGGTGACCATGGTGGCCATTTTGAAGTCGGCCATTTTGAATCCAACTTTTGTTATTTCAATAGGAAGAGGGTCATGTGACACAAACTTATTGGAAATTTCACAAGAAAAACAATGATGTGCTTTGTTTTAACATACCTTTATTCTTTCATGAGTTATTTACAAGTTTCTGACCACTTATAAAATGTGTTCATCGTGCTGCCCATTGAGTTGGATTGTCAATGCAACCCTCTTCTCCCACTCTTTACACACTGATAGCAACACTGCATGAGAAATACTAGCACAGGCTTCCAGTATCTGTAGTTTCAGGTGCTGCACATCTCGTATCTTCACAGCATAGACAATTGCCTTCAGATGACCCCAAAGATAAAAGTCTAAGGGGGTCAGATCGGGAGACCTTGGGGGCCATTCAACTGGCCCATGACGACCAATCCCCTTTCCAGTAAACTGTTCATCTACGAATGCTCGGACCTGACACCTGTAATGTGGTGGTGCACCATCTTGCTGGAAAAACTGAAGGAATGTGCCAGCTTCTCTGCATAAATAGGGAAACACATCATCATGTAGCAATTTCACATATCCAGTGGCCTTGAGGTTCCCATTGATGAAGAATGGCCCCACTATCTTTGTAGACCATATACCACACCATACCATCAATTTTTGTGTTCCAACAGTCTTGGAGGGATCTATCCAATGTGGGTTAGTGTCAGACCAATAGCGGTGGTTTTGTTTGTTAACTTCAACATTCACATAAAAGTTTGCCTCATCACTGAACAAAATCTTCTGCGGAAACTGAGGGTCCTGTTCCATTTTTTGTTTTTCCCATTCTGGAGCACCTGAAACTACGGATACTGGAAGCCTGTGCTAGCATTTCTCCTGCGGTGTTGAATTTATAAGTGGTCAGAAACATATAAATAACTCATGAAAGAATAAAGTTACGTTAAAACCAAGCACATCGTTTTCCTTGTGAAATTCCCATTAAGTTTGATGTGTCACATCACTCTTCCTATGGAAAAAACAAAAGTTGGATTAAAAATGGCTGCCATGGTCACCACCCATGAAACTTGAAAAGTTCCCCCCCTCATATATACTAATGTGCCACAAACAGGAAGTTAATATCACCAACCATTCCCATTTTATTAAGGTGTATCCATATTAATGGCCCACCCTGTAGACTCAGGCAAGGTTTAGCCCAGAGCCGGAGGAGCAGTGTCGATCTCCCCATCTGCCTACCACTAGCCAGGTTTGTAAATTTTTTTTTTTTTTTTTTTAAGTTCTACATAGTTTAGGATCTCAACATTAATTTAAATTCTTGTTTTTAGGCATCTTCTGTTACAACAAGACAGAAATCAAAGAGCACTTCATCAAGTCAAAGTACAGTAGCGGTAAATATGCTCATCTTTTCAAGGCTAGTTTGATTTTCAAGGACAAAACTATACCACATAACCACTATCAAACTTTCATCATGCGTGGTGGTGCCAATCAATTTTTATTTGTTTGGCCACATTTATCTATGGTTGCCTTTTGGTTTCAGATTGTGTTTAGACCAATTTTGTTGATTTTTTAATTTAGGTATCCCAAAAAAAGAAAAGATCAAAGGGAAATTAGGGTGAGATGGTGTCTGACTTTCCAACTGAGGAATTAATCCTATTAGTACAAGATCGGCCAGCACTGTGGGATCATACCCATGAATAACACCCTGACAATTATCACACAAGAAAGATGTGGCAGGAAGTGGGGGAATGTCTGATTCCAAACTATGTAACATTGTCTTCGTCAATCAAGACTAAATTAGGTTTGTTTGACAAATAATCTTCGATATTTTAGTTCCAAAGTTTATCCTCTGTAATTTAGCAAAACTTTAAAAAAATAATTTTATGAGAAGATGCAAAAAAAAAAAAAAAAAATGGCAGTCAGTAAGAGATGCTTTTAAAACATACTGTACTAAAGAGGAACAAGTGTCAAAAAGTGGTTCTGGTGCCTCCAAACTTACATTGTACAAGCATGCCAATAGTCTCCAATTTCTTCGAAAATGCTTCAAACTTCGAAAGTTTTTTTGTTTTTTTTTGACAACCAATCAGATTGCATCTTTCAATTTTCACAGCACTCTTTAAAATAGAGACTGGTACTATGGGCTACTCCACAACTCTCTCTACACAGGTTTTGATAAATCACCCACTATATGCCTTGGAAATAATATAATTTGTTTTCATTTTCAGGACAACATAAAGTCTTTCAGCAGCATTATAGACAGAACAGACAGAGGGATACACACTACAATCAGAAACTGCTCCACCTGTGGAAGGAGAACCTTATAAAACTCGCATGTCTGTGACAGATCGAATCCAGCATCAAATTATGCATGCCAGTAGACGACAACGAAAAGACCATGATTTTAGAGATGGCCATGGGATTTCAAGAAATAGAGGACAGCTTTGAGAGTAGACTCGTGTCCCAGGATTTAAGGATTTTGCGTTTGGAGGGAAGGTGGAGTGGTGAAATAGAAAATGCAGACCGTCAATTCCTTCTCTCACTACTTCCTGGTATGTCTTCAATGACATACTCTGAAAAGTTATATTTCCAGGGCAAAATTATAAGTTTAATGGCAGAGATAGACAAAAAGCACTCCCAAAAACCCACATTTCATGAACCATCGCCAATGTAACAATTTCAAACGCTAGATCCCCAGACACGTGTGCCTCCAAGTACACCACAGCGTTAAATTCAATATGGTCATCCTCAAATTGTACAAACACAGTATCTCAATGTTCGTTCCTACTCTCATCAATAAGTCCAGGAAAGCACACCTGTTCGGGGATCTGAGGTTGAATTCCAAAATTTGTAGCTACTTTTGTCTTTGCACAATATGAACCAGATTTCTCAAATAGTGTGTGAGAAACACTGTTGTGAATTTCCAAAAGCAAATGCTATTGGAAACTCACTCCACTGTTTCTCACACAGTTCGATAAATCTGGTTCACTAGGGATCTTTTCACACAGTGAGATTTGGTAGGTTGAAAACATTTTGTTAAATTATCTAAAGCACTTTATCAACGATTCTCTACTATCTCAATCTGGGCGTTTCCCAACCAGTGGGCTTCTAGCTTTTGTCAAACTACAACTCTCAGTATTGTTAGTGCGTGGAGATTCTTTGAATTGTATTCTGACAACAGCTGTAGGCCCCCTAAAAGAGTATTGTTCTGCCAAGAACGCGAGTCCGATGTGAAGAACTCACCTTCCTCTGTTCCCCCGTTGAACCTTTACAGCTGTTCGGTCCCCTTTGGTGCGGTCTTCTTCCTCCTTTCGTGTGACTGGATCGTGACACTGAGCTCAGCCTATCACCTGCCACAGCGATGTACAAACTTTGCCGGTGATAGACTGAGCGCAGTGTGACGATCCGTGCACACAAAAGAAGGAAGAAGACTGGACCGAAGAGCTGTAGCATTGCAACTAAGAAGCGGGGGGAAGGTGACAGACTCAAGTTCTTGGCAGATCAATACTCTTAACACTGGGATGGAGATTGTAGAGAGTCATGGAATTATATGCACTAGTATGCCCCTCTTGCTGTTCCTTGTTGTTGCAACAGTTTTATATAGTTGTATACCTCTTAAACATTCTATATAGGGTGAATTTTCTACAGGGCACTATATGCCAACATTGTAATATGATTTACGAAACTTTTTTGTGAAGGTTTAAAAAATGCCAGCAGAATTTCTATCTGTATTGTTTGTTTCTCAAAGGATTTGTTTGAATATTCTTTGAGTTTACTCAATTGTGGGTAATGTTTACCTTATATTGTACATGTTTTTTCACTTTTATAAAAGGTAAAGAAATTAGAAAAAAGAATGTATTTCCATTATTTTAACCCCTTAAGGACTCAGCCCATTTTGGCCTTAAGGACTCAGACAATTTAATTTTTACGTTTTCATTTTTTCCTCCTCGCCTTCTAAAAATCATAACTTTTATATTTTCATCCACAGACTAGTATGATGGCTTATTTTTTGCGTGACCAGTTGTCCTTTGTAATGACATCACTCATATCATAAAATGTATGGCGCAACCAAAAAACACTATTTTTGTGGGGAAATTAAAACGAAAAACGCAATTTTGCTAATTTTGGAATGTTTTGTTTTCATGCCGTACAATTTATGGTAAAAATGACGTGTGTTCTTTATTCTGAGGGTCAATACGATGAAAATGATACCCATTATTATATACTTTTATATTATTGTTGCGCTTAAAAAAAATCACAAACTTTTTAACCAAATTAGTACGTTTATAATCCCTTTATTTTGATGACCTCTAACTTTTTTATTTTTCCGTATAAGTGGCGGTATGAGGGCTCATTTTTTGCGCCATGATCTGTACTTTTTTTTGATACCACATTTGCATATAAAAAACTTTTAATACACTTTTTATAATTTTTTTTTAAATAAAATGTATTAAAAAAGTAGGAATTTTGGACTTTTTTTATTTTTTTTCGTTCACGCCTTTCACCGTACGGGATCATTAACATTTTATTTTAATAGTTCGGACATTTACGCACGCGGCGATACCAAATATGTCTATAAAAAATGTTTTTTACGCTTTTTGGGGGTAAAATAGGAAAAAACGGACGTTTTACTTTTTTATTGGGGGAGGGGATTTTTCACTTTTTTTTACTTTTACTTTTACATTTTTTTACATTTTTTTTTTACACTTGAATAGTCCCCATAGGGGACTATTCATAGCAATACCATGATTGCTAATACTGATCTGTTCTATGTATAGGACATAGAACAGATCAGTATTATCGGTCATCTTCTGCTCTGGTCTGCTCGATCACAGACCAGAGCAGGAGACGCCGGGAGCCGCACGGAGGAAGGAGAGGGGACCTCCGTGCGGCGTTATGAATGATCGGATCCCCGCAGCAGCGCTGCGGGCGATCCGATCGTTCATTTAAATCGCGAACTCCCGCAGATGCCGGGATCTGTATTGATCCCATCACCTGAGGGGTTAATGGCGGACGCCCGCGAGATCGCGGGCGTCGGCCATTGCCGGCGGGTCCCTGGCTGCGATCAGCAGCCGGGATCAGCCGCGCATGACACGGGCATCGCTCCGATGCCCGCGGTTATGCTTAGGACGTAAATGTACGTCCTGGTGCGTTAAGTACCACCTCACCAGGATGTACATTTACGTCCTGCGTCCTTAAGGGGTTAAAGTTAAACACAAATCAGAATGTAGTTTAACAAATTAAAAATGAATTATAATGGGTTAAAGATTTAGTCCTTGTTGACTGTGCCAAATGCCTCTGACTAAATCTGTGAAGATTAAAAAAAAGAAAAAAAAAAGGTAGTACATTTTATAGAAGATCAATATTATATGGGGGGGTGGGGTTGAATTATTAAAAGCTGTGCAAAGAAAGAGTGGACAAGTTGCCATAGCAACCCATCAGATCCCTTCTTTTATTAGCAGAGGCCTTTTTATAATTGAAAGAAGTGATCTAATTGGTTGCTATAGGCAACTGGGAAACATTTCCTCTGCAGGTTTACCCCCCTCATGACTGGATACCAATTACATACCTAAAAGATTATCTTGCCATGGAACTTTGCCTTGTGGGCTTATGAAGTACTCAGCATATTGTTTCCGGATATTTAAGACAGCTCTGGTGGATCGGGAAGAAACATTTTGTAAGCTGTCAAGTTGGGACTCGCTGTCACTTTAGGAAGGCTTCATCTCCCACCAAGACAAATGGCATTGGGGGGGTAGGGAAGAGGGGGATCGCTCTGATCCTGGGAGTTGTTGTGGAGCTGGTATGTCAAATGTCCCCTGGTATAGGCGTTTCCCCATGCAGGATTCTTTAAAGACTTTAGAGTCATTTGTACGCCCATGTGCACCAATGTCGACTGCCACAAATTGATACTGGGCATCAGCTACTGCTATTAATATTATAGAGAATTTTTTTTTATAATTATAGAAGCTTTGCTGAAATGGCCAACCACTGCTCACAGGTGGGATGTGGCATGAATTGTGGTTGCAGCTTTTCCCAGATAACCTGACAGGACTGTTTAACCACATAGGGACCCAGGGTGTACAGGGGTACGCCTTCGCTCCCTGGTACTTAAGGACCCAGGGAGTACCTGTACGCCCGTGGGAATTTTGGTCCCTGCTGCACGCAGGGTGAGGACTGGACCAGGGTGACTGCTGATATCTATCAGCAGGCACCCCGCGCAAATGCCCAGGGGGGTCATCAGACCACCACTCCTATCCCTGCTATTGGTCACCAGAAGAAACAACCAATAGCAGATCGGGGGTGGGTGGGTTAACTTTCGGTTTCCCCGTTCTGCGCACCAACAATAGGCCAGGCCAAACAGGGAAACCGACAGGGACCGGCGCTGAAGTCCACTTACCCATCAGCGGCATCAGCAGGCAGCAATCGGTGTCGGGGATTGACGGAAGAAGAGGATGGCGGTGCGGCTCCCTGGATCCTACGTAAGCCGGTGAGTTACCTAGCAAAATCTGAAGGTCTACAGTTTAAGACCACTATACAGTGGTCTCTAAACTGTAGCCCTCCAGATGTTGCAAAACTGCAAATCCCAGCATGCCCACACAGCAAACCGTTGTCTCTGCATGCTGGGAGTTGAAGTTGCGTACCTCCAGCTGTTGCATAACTACATCTCCCAGCATGCCCTTCGGTGATCAGTACATGCTGGGAGTTGTAGTTTTGCAACAGCTGAAGGCACACTGGATGGAAAATACAGAGTTTGGTAAGGCTGGGTTCACATCCCGTTTTTTCCCATATGGGAGCGCATGCGGCAGGGGGGGGGGGAGCTAAAACCTTGCGCTCCCGTATGCCTTTCTACGCGCTCCAGTATGTAATTCATTTAAATGAGCCAGGTGGAGTGAAACGTTCAGTCCGGTCGGCTCATTTTTGCGCCGTATGCTGCGCTTTTACAACCGGACCTAAAACCGTGGTTGACCACAGTTTTAGGTGCGGGGAAAAAGCGCACATGGCGTGAAAATGAGCCGACCGAACGTTGCACTCCGGCAGGACTGTCAGTATATGCTGCGAGTTGCAGTTTTGAAACAGCTGGAGCTCTCCCTCCCCCATGTTTACAGTGAGTTTTCTGCTTAAAGTATAAACTACGGCAAATTTTTCAC
The DNA here is from genome assembly GCF_029499605.1 of Hyla sarda. Taxonomy (NCBI): domain Eukaryota; kingdom Metazoa; phylum Chordata; class Amphibia; order Anura; family Hylidae; genus Hyla; species Hyla sarda. Next base: position 291,795,861 of record NC_079191.1, read on the forward strand.
CGCAGCGCCAACTCCTAGCGGGAAACTCAGCGCAACCCACCAGTGCGAATGTACCCTAAAAAACACTACACTAAAACAAAATAAAGGGTAAAACACTACTTATACACCCCCTTACACTGCCCCCCCCCCCCCCCAATAAAAATGAAAAACGTATCATACGGCAGTGTTTCCAAAACGGAGCCTCCAGCTGTTGCAAAACAACAACTCCCAGCATTTCCGAACAGCCAATAAGTGTCCAGGCATGCTGGGAGTTTAGCAACAGCTGGAGGCACCCTGTTTGGGAATCACTGGCGTAGAATACCCCCATGTCCACCCCTATGCAATCCCTAATGTAGTCCTCAAATGCGCATGGCGCTCTCTCACTTCGGAGCCCTGTCGTATTTCCAGGAAACATTTTAGGGCCACATGAGGCATTTCCGTACTCGGGAGAAATTGAACTACAAATTTTAGGGGGCTCTTTCTCCTTTTACCCCTTATGAAAAGGAAAAGTATGGGGCTACACCAGCCTGTTGTAAAATTTTACACCAACATGCTGGTGTTCCCCATATTTTTTATTTTCACAAGAGGTAAAAGCAAAAAAAGACCCCCAAAATTTGTGATGCAATTTCTCCCGAGAACAGAAATACCCCATATGTGGGCGTAAAATTCAGTGAGAGCGCACAATGTACATTTGAGGTCTAAATTGGTGATTTGCACAGGGGTGGCTGATTTTACAGCGGTTCTGACATAAACCCAAAAAAATAAATACCCACATGTGACACCATTTTGGAAACTACACCCCTCACGGAATGTAACAAGGGGTATAGTGAGCCTTAACACCCCACAGGTGTTTGAAGAATTTTCATTAAAGTTGGATGGGAAAATGAAAATAAAAGTTTTCACGAAAATGCTGGTGTTACCCTAAATTTTTCATTTTCACAAGGGAAAATAGGAAAAAAGCCCGCAAAATGTGGATGTAAAGTGCTCTGAGGGTGAACTACAATGTCAGATGAAAAGGAGCGCCATTGGGATTTTGAAGAGAAAATTTGTCCGGAATTGAAGGCCACGTGTGTTTACAAAGCTCCCATAGTGCCAGAACAATGGACCCCACCCATATGTGACCCCATTTTAGAAACTACACCCCTTACGTAATGTAATAAGGGGTACAGAGAGCATTTACTCCGCACAGGTGTCCGACAGATTTTTGGAACAGAGGTCCGTGAAAATGAAAATGTAATTTTTCATTTGCACAGCCCACTGTTCCAAAGATCTGTCAAACAACAGTGGGGTGTAAATACTCACTACACCCCTTATTAAATTCTGTGAGGGGTGTCGTTTCTAAAATGGGGTCACATGTGGGGGGGGGTCCACTGTGCTGGCACCACGGGGGCTTTGTAAACGCACATGGCCCTTAACTTCCATTCCAAAAGCTCAATTGTGCTCCTCCCTCTTCTGAGCATTGTAGTGCACCAGAAGAGCACTTGATGTCCACACATGGGGTTTCAAATTTTGAGGGTAATTTTCTCCTATAAAAAAAAAAAATGTTAAATTTGGGGAAAAACCAGCATTTTAGTGGAAATTTTTTTTTTCATTTACACATCCAACTTTAACAAAAAGTCGTCAGACACCTGTGAGGTGTTAAGGCTCCCTGTACCCCTTGTTACGTTCCTTGAGGGGTGTAGTTTCCAAAATAGTATGTAATGTGCTTTTTTTGCTGTTCTGGCACCATAGGGGCTCCTGAAATGCGACATGCCCCTCAAAAGCCATTTCAGCAAAATTTGCTTTCCAAAAGCCAAGCGTGACTCCTTCTCTTCGGAGCATTGTAGTTCACCCGCAGAGCATTTTATGTCCTAACATGGGGTATTTCCATATTCAGAAGAGATGGGGGGTTAAAAATTTGGGGGGCATTTTCTCCCATTACTCTTTGTAAAGATGGTAAATTTGGGGTGGAAAAACTGCACTTTAGTGAAAAAAAATTTTTTTCTTCATTTACACATTTACACATATCAACTGGCTCCAGAAAGTTAAACAATTTTTTTTATTACTTCTATTAAAAAATCTTAATCCTTCTAATAATTATCAGTTGCTGAAGTTGAATTGTTCTTTTTCTGTCTGCCATAGTGGTCTCTGCTGACATCTCTGCTTGTCTCGGGAACTGCACAGAGTAGAATAGGTTTGCTATGGGGATTTGCTTCTACTCTGGACAGTTCCCGAGACACGTGTCATCAGAGAGCAATTAGACAGAAAAGAACAACTCAACTTCAGCAACTAAAAAGTACTTAAAGGATTAAGATTTTTTAATAGAAGTAATTTACTAATCTGTTTAACTTTCTGGAGCCAGTTGATATATATATATAAAAAAAAAAAAAAGTTTTCCTGGATAACCCCTTTAAGGCTCACTGGACCCCTTGTTCCTTGCCTTAAGGGGTGTAGTTTCCAAAATGGTATGCCATGTGGGGGTGTTTCTGCTGTTCTGGCACCATAGGGGCTTCCTAAATGTGACATGCCCCCCAAAATCCATTTCAGAAAAACTCACTTTCCAAAATCCCATTGTCGCTCCTTCACTTCTGAGCCCTCTACTGCGCCCGCCGAACACTTTCCTTACTCAAGAGAAATTGGGTTACAAATTTTGAGAGGATTTTTCTCCTTTTACCACTTAAAAATTCAAAAACTGGGTCTACAAGAACATGCAAGTGTAAAAAATGAAGATTTAGAATTTTCTCCTTCACTTTGCTGCTATTCCTGTGAAACACCTAAAGGTTTAACAAACTTACTGAATGTCATTTTGAATACTTTGATGGGTGCAGTTTTTATAAGGGGATATTTCTAATAAGAATGCCCTTCAAATCCACTTCAACTGGTCCATGAGAAATTCCAATTTGGAAAATTTTGTGAAAAATTGGAAAATTGCTGGTGAACTTTGAAGCCCTCTGATGTCTTCCAAAAGTAAAAACATGTCAACTTTATGATGCAAACATAAAGTAGACATCAGGGATGTGGAATTTCTATCGCCCGACGCCCCGGACTAGCAGTTTTGGGCGCCAGGCAGGTGAATTTGTCCGGCCCTTAGCCCGGCTTCGGGCAAGCAGGGCCGGACCTGACAAGTGCGGCGGATCTGCAGTCTGTATGGAGTGGGCTGCCGACTCCTGCCCGCTCCATACTCTGCAGCCTGTGTCCTCGGAAGCAGAGCAGGGGAGATGAGAAGCTGTGTATGTGTCTTCTCTCCCCTGCTCTGCAGACGTTCGGGGGGAGATGAGGGGGCGTGGCTTACTTCTCCCCGTGCAGACCTGCGTCCTTTGCCTTCGCTCCCCGCACGTCTGCACGGGGAGATGTATGCGGCGCTCACAGGGGAGTATGGAGCGGGCTCGGGATTCCTGCCCGCTCCATACTCTGCAGCCCCCGGCTGTTCTCAGTAGCCGGGGGCCGCCGCTAATAGCCAGCATGCGGCAATCGCCGCGGCTGGCTATTAACCCTTTAAATCGTTGCTGTCAAAGCTGACAGCGGCGTCTAAAGGGAGATGTGAATGCTCCCTGGTGGGCTAGTGGGGTGGATTGCCCCCCTGCAGCGCGATCGCAGGGGGGCGATCCACTATGGAGGTAGCCGGAGGACTTACCTCTGCTTCCTCCTGTCCCGCTCTGTCATTGATAGATCCTGGCTGGACCAGGCTCTATCAATGGATCACAGAGCACACAGATTAATAGAGTTCAATAGAATCTATTCATCTGCCTGAGGAATCTAATGATTCCTCAGAAGTCTAATAAAGTGTCAAAAAAATAATAATAATAAATAAAAGTTTTAATAAAAGTTTGAAAGACATATTAACCCAGTGGTCTTCAAACTGTGCCCCTCCAGATGTTACAAAACTACAATTCCCAGCATGCCAGGACAGCCGTTGGCTGTCCGAGCATGCTGGGAGTTGTAGTTTTGCAACATCTGGAGGGCCACAGTTGAAGACCGCTGCATTAACCCCTTCCATGTTAAAAGTTCAAATCACCCCCTTTTCCTATATAAAAACATGTAAACATAATAAAAATAAACATATTTGGTATCGCTTTGTGCGTAATTGTACAACCTATGAAAATATAACATTATGTATCCCGTACGGTAAATGTAAAAAAAAATACCAAACCACAGATTTGAAATTTTTATAATATCCCAGAAAAAAAAAGTTAAAAAGCGATTAAAAAGTCAGATCAATACCAAAATGGTACAGATACAAAAAAAAACAGATTATGGCGCAAAAAATGAGCCCTCATACAGCCTGGTATGCGGGAAAAAAATAAAGCTGCAGGGGTTAAAAAATGGCAATTAAAAAAAATTAGAAAAAGTCCAGAATTAGTAAAACATGACGTAAACGATACAAATCTGGTATCGCTGTAATCAGGCGCCTAAAGTATAAAACTAACATGTTACCTCAACCACAAGGTAAATGGCGCAGAAAAGAAAACCACCAAATCTGCTAAATTATCTTTTACTATTTCAATTTCACTTCCCTTAATATATATTTATATATTTTTTGGTTCGGAGAATATGTTATTGAAAAATTAAAAGATATCATTATAGTAGGTAGTTATGGCTATTATAGAGCAAGGAGGAAAAAACGAGAGCGTAAAACCGAAAATTGGCCGGACAAGTGGATCGTCATGAGGGACAAGTAGATTTTGCTCCATTTTAGTCCCGTGGACAAGTAGTTTTTTATAAAATTTCCACACCCCTGAGACATATTGTATTTGTGAATCAAAATATAATTTATTTGGTATGTCTATTTTCCTTACAAGCAGAGAGAGAGCTTCAATGTTAGAAAAATTCAACATTTTCAATTTTTTCATAAAATTTTGGAATTTTTCACCAAGAAATGATGAAAGTATCGACGCAAATTAACCACTAACAAAAGTAGAATATGTCACACACAAAAAAAAAAAAAAAAAACAATCTCAGAATCAGAATGATAGGTAAAAGCATCCCAGAGTTATTAATGCTTAAAGTGACAGTGGTCAGATGTGCAAAAAACTTTTTTGTCCTACAGTGAAAATTGGACTGGTCCTTAAGGGGTTAGTTATATAAATAGCAAAAAGGTTAAAAATGAAAGTGTAGGCCCTTCAAAAAACGATAAAGAAGAAATTATAAACGAGGATGAGGAAAAAGCAAATATATTAAACAAATTCTTCCCCACAGTATTCACTGAGGAAAATGAAATGCCAGGTGAAATACAGTGTGATAAGGTAAACTCCCCAGTACAGGTCACCTGTCTAACCCAGGAAGAAGTACAGTGCCGCCTACAAAAAATCAAAATAGACAAAATCGCCAGGTCCAGATGCCATTCACCCCCGTGTTCTAAATGAATTAACCACGGGTTTTTCCGTTTTTTGCACTTTCGTTTTTTCCTCAACACGTTTTAAAAATCATAACTCTTTAAATTTTGCACCTAAAAATCTATAGGATGGCTTATTTGTTGCGCCACCAATTCTACTTTGCAGTGATATCAGTCATTTTACCCAAAAATCTATGGCGAAACTGAAAAAAATAATAATTGTGCGACGAAATTGAAGAAAAACGCCATTTTGTAACTTTTGGGGGCTTCCGTTTCTACGCAGTACATTTTTCGGTAAAAATAACACCTTATCTTTACTCTGTAGGTCCATTCGATTAAAAAGGTACCCTACTTATAAAGGTTTGATTTTGTCGTACTTCTGTAAAAAAATCATAACTTCATGCAGGAAAATTTATACATTTAAAATTGTCATCTTCTGACCCCTATAACTTTATTATTTTACCGCTTATAGGGCGGTATGAGGGCTAATTTTTTGTGCTGTGATCTGAAGTTTTTAGAGGTACCATTTTTGTATTGATCAGACTTTTTGATCGCTTTTTATTCATTTTTTTCATGATTTAAAAAGTGACCAAAAATACGTTATTTTGGACTTTGGAATTTTTTGGCACGCACGCCATGGACCGTTAGATCAATTAACGATATATTTTTATAGTTCAGACATTTACCCACGCGGCAATACCACATATGTTGACATTCATTTTTATTTACATGTTTTTTTTTTTTTTATGGGAAAAAGGGGTGGGGGGTGATTCAAACTTTTATTAGGGAAAGGGTGATTCAAACTTTTATTAGGGAAAGGGTTAAATGACATTTATTAACTTTTTTTTTTTGCAGTGTTATAGCTCCCATAGGAGGCTATAACATTGCACACACTGATCTTATACCCTGTTCACTGCAAAGCCATAGCTTTGCATTGATCAGTGTTATCGGCGGTCGATTGCTCAAGCCTGCATCTCAGGCTTGGAGCAATCAATTGCCGAAGGGACACGCCGGAGGAAGGTAAGAGGACCTCCGCTTGTGTCCCAGCTGATCGGGACACCGCATTTTCACTGCGGTGGTCCCGATCAGCCCCACTGAGCAGCCGGGCAGCTTTCACTTTCATTTTAGATGCGGCATTCAACTTTGGACGCCACATCTAAAGGGTTAATAGCGGGTGGCACCGCGATCACTGCCGGGCGCTATCAGCCCCGGATCCCGGCTTCGGATACATGCTGGGACCGGCCCGACTTGATGTGGGGTCACCGCGTGAACTTGTGTTCTCTCGCGGGAGCCGGCCAAGGACGTAAATATACGTCCTTGGTCGTTAAGGGGTTAAGTAATGTAATAGACAGACCCCTATTTTTTATATTCAGGGACTTTATAGTAACAGGGACTGTTCCCCAGGACTGGCGCATGGAAAATGTGGTGCCAATATTTCAAAAGGGGTCAAAAGGTAATCCTGGAAATTATAGGCCTGTTAGTTTAACCTTTGTTTTAGATAAATTGTTTGAGGGTTTTCTAAGGGATGCATTTCTGGAGTATCTTGATAAAAATAAATGTATGACCCCTTATCAGCATGGATTTATGAGGGATCGGTCCTGTCAAACTAACCTGATCAACTTTTATGAGGAGGTGAGCTCCAGACTGGACCAGGAGCAATCACTGGATGTCGAATATCTGGATTTTTAAAAAAAAGCATTTGATACGGTGCCACATAAAGGATTGGGACATAAAATGAGAATGCTTGGATTTTAATCCTTCCAGTACTTATTAGCTGTTGAATACTACAGGAGGAAATCTTTTTGGAACACAGCGCTCTCTGCTGAATCACAAGCACAGTGCTCTCTGCTGACATCTCTGTCCATTTTAGGAACTGACCAGAGCAGCATATGTTTGCTATGGGGATTTTCTCCTACTCTGGACAAGCAATCTATTGAAAAAGAGGTAGATGAGTACCTCGAAATGCATCTAGCCTCCACCACATGTACCCCAGTATTGCCAAACTCGACATCATCCATCGGACTGCAAAAACTATATCAGAGCACGCACCCAGGATTGCACATATCCCACCTGCCAGCGGATATCTCCCCGGTGAAAACCTATGCCCGGTAACCTCGCTCCAGGACATTGCTGGTAAGAGGCACAGTGTGCAAAATCCCTAAACCCACTCAGACTTTCCCCATGCCACGGGGGTAGCGTGGTCCACATTTGAGGGTTCTCCAGCGCTGCAGAGCGCAGCTTCATGGACCCACAGGATTGCAAATAACAGTCTATCTATATCCCACTCACTAATCTCTATCCCTGTTCTGTCAGGGTAGAGTGGAACACATAAGGAATCTCCAGGACCGCAGAGCATACTGAATTCACTCACTTCCCGGCACGCTGCCACATGCAATATCTCTATCAGATACGGACCACACAGAGACATCACTGCTCAGATTATAAGACATTGTATTCCACCCGGCATGGCACAATCCCCGTGCATGCACCTATAGCGCTACCTATTATTTGCCTAACTAGAATACCAACACCTATTACTTATATATTTTATGCCTATTTTATTTTTATTTTCTATTTTATGTACATCTACTACCAGTCTTATCGTGGTGTAAGGGCCCTACAAAAGGACACCACAAGAAATATCACTATTGTATTAATAAATTGTTTTAATTTAATCTAACTCACTGGATCTACATTATTCTATATGTATATATTTATATAATCATATATATTTTTTATACACCTACACATTGGTTTTAATCAAGCCCAGACTTGAGGAAAGTGTACCCCCACTACATAATAGTAAATTTAGCTGTAGTGACCAGTGTGTCAACTGCTGCCAAGGCAAATAAAATCATGGGGTGCATCAATAGGGGCATAGATGCTCACGACAAGGAAATAATTCTACCGCTGTACAAATCACTAGTCAGACCACACATAGAATACTGTGTACAGCAGGGGTGTGAATCGCCAAGAATTTGGCGATTCGATTCGCGATACCAGTGTGGCGATTCGATATATCCCGATATATCGCGATACCGTCTAGGTGACGATACATCGCGATATATCCCGATACATCGCCCACCTGGGAGCATTCATAGATCCCAATAGACGCCGCTGTCAGCTTTGACAGCGGCGATCTAGTACTCCGGTGCTCACTTTTCTCATGTTATCCCGTCCGGGCTGCAAAATAAAATAAAACGCACTTTATCTTACCTGCCAACGAGCCCCCGGAGCTCCGGTACAGGTGTTCGGTCCCCGGGCTGTATTCTTCTTACTTCCTGTTAGTCCGGCACGTCACATGGAGCTTCAGCCTATCACCAGCGGAGGCGGGACATCGCTGCGGCCAGTGATAGGCTGAAGCTCCATGTGACGTGCCGGACTAACAGGAAGTAAGAAGAATACAGCCTGGGGACCGAACACCTGTACCGGAGCTCCCGGGGCTCGTTGGCAGGTAAGATAAAGTGCGTTTTATTTTATTTTGCAGCCGGGATAGGATAAAATGAGAAAAGTGCGCACCGGATACTCCTTTAATAGCCAGCCGCGGCGATTGCCGCATGCTGGCTATTAGCGGCGGCCCCCGGCTACTGAAATCAGCCGGGGGTCGCATAGTACGGAGTGGGCACGAGTCGGAGCCCGCTCCATACACCCAGAGCGACGCCGTGTCAGATCCGGCCTGCCCGGCTCCACAAATGTGGAACTTTTATCTCCTGATGCCCAAGACATGACATGCTGTTCCGGGCGTCAGGAGATAAAAATTCCACATCCCTAAAAGAATCGATTCAAAAATATTTTGAATCGATTCTGTATCGGCAAATGAAAAAATCGCGATTATCGCGAGAATCGATTTTTTCTTACATCCCTAGTGTACAGTACTGGGCACCAGTGTACAAGAAAGATATAGTGGAGCTGGAGAGGGTTCAAAGAAGGGCAACCAGAATAATACGGGGAATGGGAGGACTACAGTACCCAGAAAGATTATCAGAATTAGGGTTTAGTTTAGAAAAAAGAAGGCTTAGGGGAGACCTAATAACTATGCATAAATATATCAGGGGAGAGTACAGATATCTTTCCCATGATCTATTCATACCCAGGACTGTATCTATAACAAGGGGGCATCCTCTCCGTTTAGAGGAAAGAAGGTTCCTACACCAGAACAGACGGGGGTTCTTTACTGTAAGAACAGTGAGACTGTGGAATTCTCTCCTGGAGGAGGTGGTCATGGTGAACTCTGTAATAGAGTTCAAAAAGGGGCTGGATGCATTTTTGGAGAACAACAACATTGCACGTTATGGATCCTAGATCTATAGGGACAGGGATCTATACTGACTGCCATATTTGGAGTCAGGAAGGAATTTTTACCTCTAGTATGAGGTTTTTTTTTTGCCTTCGTCTGGATCAACTCAGTAGGGACTCATTAGGGTTTGAACTTTATGGACTCCGGTCTTTTTTCAACTTCATGAACTATGTTACATGAACGAAAATTAAAGGGGTATTGCAGGATTTTTTATTTATTTTTTTGACTATGCTACAAAGGTTGTAAAGTTAGTGTAGTTCATAATATAGTGTCTGTACCTGTGTGTGACCGTTTTCTCACAATTCTTCTGTGATTTTCCCCCCACTATTTATTTTTAACAGCAAACAAAATGACTGTTGTCTCGGATTTTTCCCAGCTTGCAATGTGGCCGAGACCTCACTCACTAGTCAGCTGATAACAGGGAGCCTGTCTGCTTCAATGGGTGGAGCGATCGCTTGGTGGGAAAGAGAGATCAACTACAACTAATGCAACAACTGTAGGCACCCTGATTGAAAACAACAGGACTTATGTTTCAATGGGTGGGGTGGCTGATGTGCGGGAGGGAGGAAAATGGAATTGTGGGATTTGTAGTCAAAAAAAGAAAAAAGTCAAACAGGAAACACAAGTTCACAAAAAGCTAGCCAGTGTTTTTGTAATCTCTTGACATAGCCATTTAGCCCCAAGACAAGCACATATCCTTCCTAAGCATGTCTAATACTGTCTGCCAGGTACGTGCTAAAATCATCTTATGGTGGATAACCCCTTTAATAAGTTTAACCCCTTAAGGACCCAGCCATTTTACACCTTAGGACCCGGCCATTTTTTGCACATCTGACCACTGTCACTTTAAACATTAATAACTGTGGAATGCTTTTAGTTATCATTCTGATTCCGAGACTGTTTTTTCGTGACATATTCTACTTTAACATAGTGGTAAAAAAAATTTTGGTAACTTGCATCCTTTCTTGGTGAAAAATCCCCAAATTTGATGAAAAATTTGAAAATTTTGCATTTTTCTAACTTTGAAGCTTTCTGCTTGTAATGAAAATGGATATTCCAAATTTTTTTTATTCACATATACAATATGTCTACTTTATATTTGCATCATAAAATTGGCGAGTTTTTACTTTTGGAAGACACCAGAGGGCTTCAAAGTTCAGCAGCAATTTTCCAATTTTTCACAAAATTTCGAAAATCACAATTTTTCAGGGACCAGTTCAGGTTTGAAGTGGATTTGAAGGGTCTTCATCTTAGAAATACCCCACAAATGACCCCATTATAAAAACTGCACCCCCCAAAGTATTCAAAATGACATTCAGTAAGCATTTTAACCCTTTAGGTGTTTCACAGGAATAGCAACAAAGTGAAGGAGAAAATTCACAATCTTCATTTTTTACACTCGCATGTTCTTGTAGACCCAATTTTAGAATTTTTACAAGGGGTAAAAGGAGAAAATGTATACTTATATTTGTAGCCCAATTGCTCTCGAGTAAGCACATACCTCTTATGTCTATGTAAATTGTTCGGCGGGCGCAGTAGAGGGCTCAGAAGGGAAGGAGCGACAAGGGGATTTTGAAGCGTACGTTTTTCTGAAATGGTGTTTGGGGGGCATGTTGCATTTAGGAAGCCTCTATGGTGCCAGAACAGGAAAAAAAAAAAAAACACATGGCATACCATTTTGGAAACTATACCCCTGGATGAACGTAACAAGGAATAAAGTGAGCCTTAATACCGCACAGGTGTTTCACGACTTTTGCATATGTAAACCACCACTAAAATGTGTGTTTCCCCCCAAATTTCACATTTTTGCAAGGGTTAATAGCAGAAAATACCCCCCAAAATTTGTAACCCCATCTCTTCTGAGTATGGAGGTACCCCATAAGTTGACCTGAAGTGCACTATGGGCGAACTACAATGCTCAGAAGAGAAGGAGTCATATTTGGCTTTTTGAGAGCAAATTTTGCTCGGGGGAATGTCGCATTTAGGAAGCCCCTATGGTGACAGGACAGCAAAAAATACCCACATGCCATACCATTTTGGAAACTAGACCCCTTGAGGAACGAAACAAGGGGTACAGTGAGCATTTACCCCCCACTGGTGTCTGTCAGATCTTTGGAACAGTGGGCTGTACAAATTTTTTTTATTTGCACAGCCCACTGTTCCAAAGATCTGTCAGACACCAGTGGGGTGTAAATTCTCACTGCACCCCTCATTGCATTCCGTGAGGGGTGTAGTTTCCGAAATGGGGTCACATGTGTTTTTTTTTTTTTTGCGTTTGTCAAAACCGCTGTAACAATCAGCAACCCCTGTGCAAATCACCTCAAATGTACAATGTGCACTCTCCATTCTGGGCCTTGTTGTGCGCCCCCAGAGGACTTTACACCCACATATGGGGTATCTCCGTAGTCGGGAGAAATTGCATTACAAATTTTGGGGGGCTTTTTTCCCCCCTTTTACCTCTTGTCAAAATGAAAAGTATAGGGCAACACCAGCATGTTAGTGTAAAAAAATTTTTTTTTTTTTTACACTAACATGCTGGTGTAGACCCCAACTTCACCTTTTCATAAGCGGTAAAAGATGAAAAAGCCCCCCAAAATTTGTAAGGCAATTTCTCCCAAGTACGGCGATACCCCATATGTGACCCTAAACTGTTGCCTTGAAATACGACAGTGCTCCAAAGTGAGAGCGCCATGCGCATTTGAGGCCTGAATTAGGGATTTGCATAGGGGTATTCTACGCCAGTGATTCCCAAACAGGGTGCCTCCAGCTGTTGCAAAACTCCCAGCATGCTTGGACAGTCGACGGCTGTCCGGCAATACTGGGAGTTGTTGTTTTGCAACAGCTGGTGGCTTTATTTTGAAAACAGTGGCGTACCAGACGTTTTTCATTTTTATTGGGGAGGGGAGGTGGGCTGTGTAGGGGTATGTGTATATGTAGTGCATGCTGGTAGTTATAGTTTTGCAACAGCTGGAGGCACACGGGTTGGGAAACACTGAGTTAGGAAACAGACAATGTTTCCCAACAAGTGTGCCTCCTGTTGTTGAAAAACCACAACTCCCAAACATTCTCAGGCATGCTGGGAGTAGTAGTTCGGCAACAACTTTAGAGCCAGATGTTGCTGAACTACAACTCCCAGCATGCTTGGAGTTGTAGTTTGCAACATCTGGAGGACTACAGTTTGCAGACCACTAATACAGTGGTTCCCAATCTGTGCCCTTCCAGATGTTGCAAAACTACAACTCCCAGTATGCCAAAACTGTCCAGGCATGCTGGGAGTTGTAGTTCTGCAACATCTGGAAGGGCACAGTGGTCCCAAAACTGCGGATCTCCAGATGTTGCAAAACTGCAACTCCCAGCATGCCCAGATGCCAAGGGCTGTCTGGGCATGCTGGGAGTTGTAGTATACAGGGTCCCAATACAGCAATGCATGTCGCTTTACGGCGACGTGCATTGCTGTAAAGGGCCCGACCGCGGCTGAAGAGGAACTCACCTGTCGCCGCCGCCGTCTTCATCGCCGGGATCCAGGTCTTCAGGGACGAGGTAAGTACCAAGGCCGGGTCCCAGCACTCCCCCGTCCCCCGCCAGTCTTCCTCCCGTCCTCTCCGAACTTCCAGGGACCGGGCAGGGCGGGAGGAAGTAACCACCCCCCCTGCGATTGGTCGGTTAGCTAACCGACGGATCGCAGGGGATAGGAGGAGGTGGCAGGCTTGCCACCTCGCTCCTATACTCCAGCATGGTCCTGGCTGTCTGTGACAACCGGAATCATGCAAAATTACCGGGCGGTCGGGTCCCAGAGACCCGATCAGCCCGATATCGCCGCAGATCACAAGGGCGATTTCCCTTGCGATTTGCGGCGATCACCGACATGGGGGACCTACATGGCCCCCCTCTGCATTTGCCCTGGATGCCTGCTGAAGCATTTCAGCAGGCATCCGCTTCCGATCTCTGCCCGGCAGGGACCGGAAAACGCCATGACGTCCTGGGACGTCATTGGCACTTAAGGCCCAGGGCGCCATGACATCCCAGTACTTCATTGGTCCTTAAGTGGTTAATCATTATGCACCATAATTTATGGTGAGGTCTTTGAGGTGTGGTTAATATTGTCATTTTTCAATTTCCTTTCTGCCCGGTGGGGATCAGCTTTTAACCACATAAACCTTGGACCATTGGTTGTGAGCTGTACACACTGTTATATATATATATATATATATATATATATATATATCCCCATCCATCTCAATGTTTCCTAAACAGGGTGCCTCCAGTTGTTGCAAAACTACAACTCCCAGCATGCTCACACAGCCAAAGGCATGCTGGGAGTTGTAGTTTTGCAGCAGCTGGAGGCACCCTGGTTAGGAAACACTAATCTATCTAGAGTAGAAGATTCACCACAGAACACAGATGAAGTGAAAATTGTAGATTTATTCCAAGCACAACTGGTAATGTTCCGGTAACTTTTCTCAAGCAACAAGCAAGTTAATACATGGTGGTATGTGTGTGGTCAAACATAGTTACATAATTAGCAAAAAAATACAGATCAGCAAGGGTGCATACAGTAAAATACATAATAGCAAGTATTAATGACAGTCGCACCCATACACTGGTGTTTACAACATTAACAAACCCTATATATTGTTTACCTGTACAGAGGTTCTCATGTGCACTAAGTGATATTTAACTTACTAGTGCTGGGAACCAGAGAAACAGGACGCCAGACCGGTGTGAGGTGAGATTACCGAACCCATGCAAAAACCGAACCACTCCTCCCCTCAGAGCCCGAAGGCGCACGTCTGCAGGAGATAATTAAGCCACGCCCCTTAGGTTGTGCTGGAAGGTACCAAGACATGGAGGGGTCAGGGGAGATCAGAAGGTCCGTAGTGGCGCATACGTAAAGATGCATTTGTTTACTTTATTCTCTCTTTACATTCTCTCCAGGCAGCCAGCTTCTTGCCCCTTATGTTAATGGCCCCCACAGTATCACCCGTCCTCGTGGCTGCGCAGTAGCAACGCTCCTGTTCACACAGCCGTTGGCGCCGTTATGCACTTCACGCATGCTCCACTACGGAGCTTCTGATCTTCCCTGGCCCTCTGTGTCTTTGTACCTTCCAGAATGATCTCGGGTTCCCAGCACTGCCCCTAGTAAGTTACTTAGTACATATGAGAGCCACTGTACATTAAACAATATATACCGTAGGTTTGGTTAATGTTGTATGCACCAGTGTATGGGTTCGATTGTCATTTATACTAGCTATTATGCATTTTACTGTATGCACCCTTGCTGATTAATCTGTATTTTTTTTGCTAATTATATGCTAATTATATAACTATGTTTGACCACACACATATACCACCATCTATTCACTTGCTTGAGAAAGGTAACATTGGCGTAACTGAAACATTACCAGTTGTGCTTGGGATAAATCTCCAATTTTCACTTCATCTGTGCGTTTGGCAGAGAATCTTCTACTCCGTATATGCCTGTGGCCCCGAGACCTCTCACCTATGGCACCGAATGTCATTGCATCTAGTTAGTGTGGCTGCTTCTTCTCCTTCACTGTGGATATCTACCTATCTTAGGCTGGGTTCACACTACGTTTTTGCCATACTGTTTTCAATCCGTTTTTCTAAAGAAAACCGTATGGCAAAAAAACGGATGGAACAGTATGGAAAAAAGTAAACCGTATGCGTTTTTAAACAGTATACTGTTTTTAAAAGTGCATACAGTTCCGTCAGTTTTTATTTTAAAAAAACCCATACGTTTTTGAAAATTTTGTCCATTTTTAATGGGAGGGGTCTTGGGTGGGGACTTTAGGATTCAAATGCGCATGTGCAAAGTAAAACGTATACGTTTTTCCCGTATGGAACCGTATACATGTGCGTTTCCCATTGACGTCCATGTAAAAAAAAACGTATGCGGTTGCAGTATGGTTTTTAAACCAGAGACAAAATTGTGGTCAACCACGGTTTTGACTCCGGTTTAAAAAACGTACTGCAACCGCATACGTTTTTTTAAAACATGGACGTCAATGGGAAATGCACATGTATACGGTTCCATACGGGAAAAACGTATACGTTTTACTTTGCACATGCGCATTTGAATCCTAAAGTCCCCACCCAAGACCCCTCCCATTAAAAATGGACAAAATTTTCAAAAACGTATGGGTTTTTTTAAAATAAAAACTGACGGAACTGTATGCACTTTTAAAAACAGTATACTGTTTAAAAACGCATACGGTTTACTTTTTCCATACTGTTCCATCCGTTTTTTTGCCATACGGTTTTCTTTAGAAAAACGGATTGAAAACAGTATGGCAAAAACGTAGTGTGAACCCAGCCTTAGGCTGGGTTCACACTACGTTTTGTCCCATACGGGAGCGCATACGGCAGGAGGGAGCTAAAACCTCGCGCTCCCGTATGGGACCGTATGCGCTCCCGTATGCCATTCACTTCAATGAGCCGACCGGAGTGAAACGTTCGGTCCGGTCGGCTCATTTTTGCGCCGTATGCGCTTTTACAACCGGACCTAAAACCGTGGTCAACCACGGTTTTAGGTCCGGTTGTAAAAGCGCATACGGCGCAAAAATGAGCCGACCGGACCGAACGTTTCACTCCGGTCGGCTCATTGAAGTGAATGGCATACGGGAGCGCATACGGTTACATACGGGAGCGCGAGGTTTTAGCTCCCTCCTGCCGTATGCGCTCCCGTATGGGACAAAACGTAGTGTGAACCCACCCTTAGGCTGGAATTACACTTCCACCAAGAAAAACGCCAATTCTTCTGCATGGCGTTTTTTTTCTGCCGAAAAACGCTGTGGCCATATGTTAGATGTAAATCAATGAGAAATGGCAAAATTCAAATTCTACTTGGCGTTTCGCACTTTAGCGTTTTTTGAATCCTTTTGAAGTTTTTCACTTTTTTTTATTTATTTCTTTATTTTTTCTTGTGTTTTTGAAATCGTTGGTAATCGCAGCATGTTGAGCCACTGGCGTTTTTTTTGTCAAAATCGTGGCGTTTTTCTCCCATAGAAGTCTATGGGGGAGAAAAAACGCCAAGAAAAACGATATGTGGGTTTTTGGAGGCGTTTTTTTATTCTTTTTTTGGACTTTAGCGATCCAAAAAAGTGATGGAGATACATTTTTATTAATAAAATTTCGTAGGGTACCATTAAAAAAGAAATACATAAAAAAGATACAGTAGTGAAGAAAAAAATTGTATCTAACGAAATGTATTTTTTTTATTTCAAAATGTATATTAGTTTTTAAACAGGGATCAATTTCTGTGGGCGGGTGGGGACCTAAAAATGTAGTGTGTGTGTGTGTGTGTGTGTGTGTGTGTGTGTGTGTGTGTGTGTGTGTGTTTTTCACTTTATGTTCTTTTTTTTAATTTATTTTTTTGTAGGTAGTACTACCACTCCCAGCACTACACTGTTACATGATGGGAGTAGTAGTACCTGTACTAATTGACAGATCGCCGTTGCAATCCTCGTGTATAATGTATAGATGTGGCGGCCGCTCTTCTATGGTCCCCTGCACTGCCGTATATATACACCTATTCATATTTCCCGCAGACAGCTGTGATTGGCCAGATGCTTCCAGCCAATCACAGCTCTCTGTGGGAAATCGGAATGTGTGTGTATATACGGCCGTGCAGGGGACCATAGGAGAGCGTCTATACATTATACAGGAGGATCACAGCGGGTGTCAGTAGTGATACCCCCTGTGATCTTTCCTTAACTGCAGGTACTACAGCTCCCAACATGGAGTACACTCTGCTCATTGCTGGGAGCTGTAGTACCTGCATTAATAGACAGATCGCAGCGGGTGTCAGAAGTTACTTTCTATAGCCGAGATGGAGCGACTGTATACATCACTCACATCTCTGCTCTGTACTCCGGCCACTCACTCATTCATATTTCCCTCAGAGAGCTGATGGTTGCAGCCAATCACAGCTCTGGGCGGAAAATATGAATGATGTTCTATTCACATCACTGGCCGGAGTATAGAACAGAGATGTGAGCACTGTATAGAGCCGCATCTCTGCTATATAATGGACGATCGCATAGGGTGTCAGGACTGAGACCTGGGGCGATATGTCTATTAGTACAGGTACTACTACTCCCATCATGGAACAGTTTGTTCCATGCTGGGAGTAGTAGTACTGCCTAAAAAAAAATTTTACAAAATAGAGGGAAAAAAAAAGTGAAACACACACACTTTATTAAAAAATAATAAAAATGTTGTTATAAACTATATACATTTTGTTTAATAATATTTTTTCCATCACTGCTGCATCCTTTTTTTTTTTATTTATTTTTTTTTTGTAACCAACAAATTTTGTGTACAAAAAAAAAAAGCCAAAAGGTGACAAAAATGCAATTTCCACACAAATGAAAAAACTTCATGGTGCTCTGAGAAAGACAGAGAAGAAAAGGTAAGAGGACTACCCCAAGAAGACGCCTCCTGTGAGTCAGTCAATAAAACTGCACTGTAATCACTTACATGGTCTGCACCACCTGTGTAGAGCAATGGTAACCACTATATGGGCTTTGTATGGGGGATATTGCTCTATGTTCAGTGATTTTATACAGTCACTATGTGGTGGTAATGGTAGTGGTCATGGAATTGTAGCAGAACCTTAGCAATAGCTGTGCCAGGTGCAGGTTGTTATACTATGGTATAATAAAAACTGATCATCTGTGGGGGCGTGTCCTGGCTACCGAGGTGAATGGTCGCCTGAAGTGAAAGCTACGTTCTCACCACCTGATCCAGCGACTATAACCAGCATTTGAACCCGTCTATCCAGCTCTTTGAAACCCCTGGAAGTTGTCTACATCTGCCCTGCCATGCCAGCGAGGAGAAAGAAAGCCAGCAAGCAAGAAACGCTGGCTAAATTCAGTTTTGTGCACAGCGTGCACTCCTTGCAAAATGGCGCCGGCTCCGTGCATGCCTTCATGGCACCAGCCTCCCTGCCAGCAATCAGATGTGCCTACTCCCCACCGTGACTTACCGCGGCCAACCAATCTCTGTCAGACCCGGCACGGTCATGCCACGATACTCCGCCGCACTGCTGTTCCTCTTCACCTAGGCGAGCCACGTTCTCACTCCGAGACTCCTCTCTTATGCAGACAGCACACAGCCTTCCTCCATCCCCGTCAGCTGCCCGGACTGGTCCCCAAGACCTTTCCCCTGCACAGCCTCTGCTTCACTTCTCTACAGTGAGTAATATCGAGATACAATCTGGGGGAGATGGGCTTGCTAGCCATAATGATAACGGGGACTTGCTGCATAAACTCCCAGTCACAGGCAAATCTTTGACAGACACTGCTGTGAAATTCATGCTGCTAGTGCTCCGTCAATCCTTCCTGCAAGACATGGCAGCCATGATGGCATCCTCACAATCTACAATTCAGGAGTTGGGAGGGAGAGTGGACAATATTGAATCTAAGATGGAGACATTTTCTGGCTCCCATAATGTCTTAATAGATGCCCATAATGATCTAGAAGATGAGGTGGCGTCTCTCAGAGCTAAGGTAGCTGATTTGGAAGACCGCAGTCGTCTTATAATAGAAAGCTGCGAGGAGTTCCTGAAACTGTTCACCCGACTGCTATACCTGAATATGTCTGCTCCCTTATTAAAGGGGTTATCCAGGAAAACACTTTTATATATATATATATATATAGATATAGATATAGATATATAGATATATATATATATATATATCAACTGGCTCCGGAAAGTTAAACAGATTTGTAAATTACTTCTATTAAAAAATCTTAATCCTTTCAGTACTTATGAGCTTCTGAAGTTAAGGTTGTTCTTTTCTGTCTAAGTGCTCTCTGATGACACGTGTCTTGGGAACGGCCCAGTTTAGAAGAGGTTTGCTATGGGGATTTGCTTCTAAACTGGGCCGTTCCCAAGACACGTGTCATCAGAGAGCACTTAGACAGAAAAGAACAACCTTAACTTCAGAAGCTCATAAGTACTGAAAGGATTAAGATTTTTTAATGAAAGTAATTTACAAATCTGTTTAACTTTCTGGAGCCAGTTGATATACAAAAAAAAGTTTTTCCTGGATAACCCCTTTAAGACTGTTCTACCCTCAGCTACTAAACAGGACATTAGGATGTGGGACTCTATGAGCCCTATCCACTTCAAACACCTGTATGAATCCGTTCCTAGAGATGTTCTGACCTGAGTCCATTTTTATACAGTCAAAGAGAAGTTAATGGAGTACTCTTGCAAGCATGGCAGGCTTCCCACACCCTATCATAACGTCTCCATATATGCGGAGCTCTCCGCAGCATCTCGGCAAGCTCGCAGGGGGTCACTCATGCTCTCAGATCTGCGAACACTCCTTACAGACGGGGCTTTCTGGTCCGCCTGCTGATATGCCGAGGAGACTCTACATATATTGTCCGTACCCTATCGGAAGGTAGGGATCTACTTACCTCCTCGAAAATTCGACTGGACTCTACAGATAAACAGGCAGCCAAACCGCCTCCTGCTCGACTACCCAGAGACTGGTCCACCGCTTGAATTCTATATAGACTATGACTGATGTGAATTCCTTTGATCAGGTTTGGTGAAGGCCAGGGTCCTTGGCCTCAGGATGTACTTTACTTCCCCACAGTGTGTTGGCTCTGTGGCTCAGAGCCTGGTTGTTTTATTTTTCTTCCTCTTTTTGGTTTTGTTATACATGAGAAGTATCCTTACCTACCACTCATGGTTCATTTTAAGTACCTTGCCGATATCCTTTGGAGGTGTGCGTGCTAGCTGGGAGGCGCACACCCCCACTACTTTCATGAAACTCCAGCTTTTTTCTAAGTTTTTTTTGTACTTTGTATTACTGCTCAGAAACCTTAGTCTTAATGTTAATGGGTTGAATGCCCCCCACAGACGTTCACATCTCTTGAGAGAGGCTGTTTCTCTCAAGGGTGATATAATTTGTGTTCAGGAGATGCATCTTCTCTCCAGGAATGCCCATAGGATTAACCCCTTAAGGACGCAGGACGTAAATGTACGTCCTGGTGAGGTGGTACTTAACGCACCAGGACGTACATTTACATCCTAAGCATAACCGCGGGCATCGGAGCGATGCCCGTGTCATGCGCGGCTGATCCCGGCTGCTAATCGCAGCCAGGGACCCGCCGGCAATGGCCGACGCCCGCGATCTCGCGGGCGTCCGCCATTAACCCCTCAGGTGCCGGGATCAATACAGATCCCGGCATCTGCGGGAGTTCGCGATTAAAATGAACGATCGGATCGCCCGCAGCGCTGCTGCGGGGATCCGATCATTCATAACGCCGCACGGAGGTCCCCTCACCTTCCTCCGTGCGGCTCCCGGCGTCTCCTGCTCTGGTCTGTGATCGAGCAGACCAGAGCAGGAGATGACCGATAATACTGATCTGTTCTATGTCCTATACATAGAACAGATCAGTATTAGCAATCATGGTATTGCTATGAATAGTCCCCTATGGGGACTATTCAAGTGTAAAAAAAAATGTAAAAAAATGTAAAAGTAAAAAAAAAGTGAAAAATCCCCTCCCCCAATAAAAAAGTAAAACGTCCGTTTTTTCCTATTTTACCCCCAAAAAGCGTAAAAAACATTTTTTATAGACATATTTGGTATCGCCGCGTGCGTAAATGTCCGAACTATTAAAATAAAATGTTGATGATCCCGTACGGTGAACGGCGTGAACGAAAAAAATTTTAAAAAGTCCAAAATTCCTACTTTTGTAATACATTTTATTAAAAAAAAAATTATAAAAAATGTATTAAAAGTTTTTTATATACAAATGTGGTATCAAAAAAAAGTACAGATCATGGCGCATAAAATGAGCCCCCATACCGCCGCTTATACTGAAAAATAAAAAAGTTATAGGTCATCAAAATAAAGGGATTATAAACGTACTAATTTGGTTAAAAAGTTTGTGATTTTTTTTAAGCGCAACAATAATATAAAAGTATATAATAATGGGTATCATTTTAATCGTATTGACCATCAGAATAAAGAACACATGTCATTTTTACCAGAAATTGTACGGCGTGAAAACAAAACCTTCCAAAATTAGCAAAATTGCGTTTTTCGTTTTAATTTCCCCACAAAAATAGTGTTTTTTGGTTGCGCCATACATTTTATGATATAATGAGTGATGTCATTACAAAGGACAACTGGTCACGCAAAAAATAAGCCCTCATACTAGTCTGTGGATGAAAATATAAAAGAGTTATGATTTTTAGAAGGCGAGGAGGAAAAAATGAAAACGTAAAAATTAAATTGTCTGAGTCCTTAAGGCCAAAATGGGCTGAGTCCTTAAGGGGTTAAACACCCATTGCTTCCTCATGTGTTCAAGTCTCGTTTTAGTTCAAAGTCTAGAGGAGTATTTATTGCAATCGGCAATACGGTTTCATTCATGCTGAAAGATGTAGAGGCTGATACTGTAGGTAGATATGTCCTTTTTAGATGCACTGTTAATGCCATACCGCTCACATTAGTTCCTATACTCCCCTAACTTAATACAGCCCCGCTTCCTTAGGTCACTATTGAAAAAAGCTACCTCCACTACCTGTGGTTCCCTTATCATGTGTGATGACTACAATTCCATCATGGACCCGACCTTCGACACCACATCTATATCTCGGCTCCCATCCCATTCCTTAGCCTCACGGGCGTGGCAAGCAGACCTCTATGACATTTGGCGTTTACAACACAATATGGAACGAGACTACACTTTCCACTCAGGAGTGCATAATTACTACTCTAGGATTGATATGATTCTAGTAAATAGCTCTCTTTTACCACAGGTCTCTGATACTTCCATTGGCAGGATAAAATGGTCGGATCACGCTGCAGTTACTTTCACCCTCACTCAGGCGCGAAGACATCTTATCCCCTATCCAAAGGATAGGGGATAAGATGCATGATCGCGGGGGTCCCGCTGCTGGGGATCTTCCACGCCGCACCCTGTTAGAATCAAGCCCCGGAGCTTGCTCACTCCGGGTCTGATTACTAGCGATCACAGGGATGGAACACAGTGACGTTACAGCTCCGCCCCTGTGTGACGTCAGGCTCCGCCCCCTCAATGCAAGCCTATGGAGGGGGCGTGACAGCTGTAAAAAAAATTCTGTCAATATGTCGTTCACATGCCACACGGAGGGGACACACTAGACTTCTTAGATGTCAGGATTAAAACATAGATAATTTGCTAATCACAGAGAGATCCAGAAAAGAAGTAGCCAGGAACACCTTATTGCATTATAACAGTTCATACCAGCACATAATTAAAAAAAAAAAAAGGTATCCCCTATGGGCAATTTATCCTTTAAAGCGGAACAGCAGCAGTAAAGGAACATACAAAAAACAAGCTGAAGAATTAACAAATAAGCTAAATGAGCTTACCCCAACGAATTAATAAGGAAAAGTAGATTGAAAGCAGATCAGAAAGAAAGAAACGACTTACTATGTGAAAAAATTAAACCGATCCCAGAAAAAAGTTTTACATTCGTGTTTAATAATTCTCCAATGAATAAAGCAATAGAAGCCGCAATAAGAAGAAACTGGTATATATTGGAATCTGACGAGATACTAAAAAGTGTAGCATTAAGGAAACCAAGAATTACATATAAAAAGAACAAAGCAATAGGAGATATTTTGAGAGCAGCCCAGAACAAAGAGACAAAAAGAAAAACTACATGGCTAGGCGATTTTTCTCCAAAAGGAAATTTAAAATGTAAAAACTGCAATTATTGCAGATTCAACATGGCTGTCAGGCACATGAGATTGGGGACCATTTATCATACAGTAAACTACATGATAACCTGTAAATCCCAAAACATTGTGTACGCGATTTTTTGCCCAAGCAGCTTCTATTACATTGGGAAAATGCGCCACCAGCTATTCATGCGGATTAGGGAACATTTTTATTAGCAGGGGGCACCCCCTCTAATATCCCATGTTAGGGAAGTGCATGGGAATAACCTCCATTTTGTGGGTCTTGAAAAAAATTGAACATAAAGAAGGAGAAATACAGAGAGAACACTCCTCAAAAGGGAGTTGGATTGGATCATAAGATCCAATGCAACGGGCCCTTTGGGGTTAAATGAAAGAGCAGATACAGCAGTATACTTATGAAACCTCCACCTCCTCTCAGATGTTGTGAATCATGTGTGTGGGTGGTCACTAATGGGTCTTACCTGTGTATATAGTGCACTTATCCAGACAGGGTGGTATGGCCGGATGAAGTACTAATCAGTGTGAAATGGAGCTTGTCGCCTCTTGGTATCCCCCCTGTGCATGTCCCCTCCCCATGATTTTATGTGAGTAATAAATCTAATAAAGAAGTCGAAAGACGTGAATTTGGTGAGTTGCCGGTCTTTCTTTGCCTCTGCTTGGTTATGACCATTACATATAATCTTAATGAAAAATATATTTAAATCTGTGGTTATACCATGAGAAAATGTAGGAAATTCCAAGGGGTAGAATACTGATGCAAGACACTGTAGATGTAATTGCATTACTATGAACATTTATTTCAGCATACAAGATTATTTAGTAACCTTCTTGGGTCTCAATTAATTTAGCTACAATAAAAAAAACATATATGAAGACAACATTTAGATTTATCCCTCTAACTGCAAAGCATAGTTAGTGAATATGGGTACAGCATTAAACATAGAATACTAATACGTTTTATAATGTAAGGTATCATATTGGGGAAAAAAGTAATTGCCACCATACCGTATTCAGCCCCGTTACCGAGTATGCATGACCTTTTACAAGTCCTTGGGGGGTTTTAGCTTCTGTTTCGGCAGAATTTGTTATCTGTAAATATATGAAGTGTAAGAAATTACCTTATCAATTAAAGGAGTTACCCAGCTTTGTTATACTGATGGCCTATCCTCAGTAAATACTGTAAATATTAGATTGGAGAAGGTCTAACCTCTGCCATCCTTACCAATTAGCTGATTAAAGGTAGCCATGGCACTTTATGATTACTAATGTTTGGTGCAAGGTAGGGATCGACCGATTATCGGTTTGGCCGATAATCACGATTTTGGGCATTATCGGTATCGGCAATTACCTTGCCGATAAGCTAATAATGCCCCGTCCCCCGACTCGCCCCCACTGCACCATGGCCGCACCGCGTCGCACCTTCCACCGCACTTCCCTGGCCCCATTGCCTCCCCCATCCCGGTTTTATAATTACCTGTTCCCGGGGTCCACGCTACTTCTGGCTCCTGCTGCGTCCTGCGTTACGCTGTGCGCAATGACGAGTGACGTCACAGTCAGTGCGCACAGTGACCGCTCAGGAGGACGCCACCGGAGCCAGATGGTACAGTGGACCCCGGGAACAGGTAATTATAAAACCAGGGATGGGAGAGGCAATGGGGCCGGGGCGGTGCGGCCGTGGTGGGAGTGGTGGTGATAGGACTCAGGACCCCCGGACAGGCAGGGGGAGAGAAGCGGGCGGCGGCGGTGGTCTATGGCACCGCAAAAGCCACTGCAGTTCATTGATTTAAAGCGCCCGCTTTAAATCAATTATCTGCAGCGGTGTCGCAGGGGGATAAATAGCCGATAACTTATACCGGAATATCGGTATAAGTTATCGGCTATCGGCCCTAACCGCCACCGATTATCGGTATCTGCCCTAAAAAAAACGATATCGGCCGATCTCTAGTGCACGGTACTGCATCTTGAGCCCTTCAGCCACCTCCAGAGGGTCTACAATGTGCGTGAAAGGTAAATCTGGACTTCCTCTTATCTCTGACCATGGACAGACTGACTGGCCGACTTTGTCCAAGGGTCCGGCCGGGTAAAGGGCCCGTTGCTGCTACTGGGCAGTATTCTCAGGCAGAAGAGCGCTGCTTTCAGCTGTATGCACGGCTCACACGCTGACAGCTGAAAGCGTTCCTTCTGTGTGAGCCGCATCTGCAGCTTACAGAGAGAGGAGACGTGACTTCCACCCCCACACAGCATGCAGTGTAGGCGCAGATGATGTCACTCATCTGCGCCTGCACTATGGAGGCTAAAGAACACCTCCGGCGGTAAAGCTGCGTGGGACAGGTGAGTATCTCTTTTTTTTTTTTCCAACTTGTGGGGCCGGCATTTGCATGGCTTGTCATTGTCTGCAAAAGTTCACCCTTAGGCCATGTCTGCTTTTGGGATTAAAGGGGTTATCCAGGAAAATTTTTTTTTATATATCCACTGGCTCCAGAAAGTTAAACAGATTTGTAAATTACTTTCATTAAAACATCTTAATCCTTTCAGTACTTATGAGCTGCTGAAGTTGAATTGTTCTTTTCTGTCTAAGTGCTCTCTGATGACTTTTGTCTTGGGAACTGTACAGAGTAGAAGCAAATCCCCATAGCAAACCTCTTCTACTCTGTGCAGTTCCCGAAACAAGCACAGATGTCAGCAGAGAGCACTGTTGCCAGACAGAAAAGAACAACTCAACTTCATCAGCTGAAGGATTAAGATTTTTTAATAGAAGTAATATACAAATCTATTTAACTTTCAAGAGCCAGTTGATGTATATAAAATTTTTTTTTTTTTACCTGGAATACCCCTTTAAACACATGTTTTTCTGTGATGCTGGTATATTTTCTGTTCACATAGCACCTTGCAAAATCAGATCTTAAAAACACTATTTTATGCCATCTATAGTAGTGTGCAGTGTAAATCATCCCCAGTACAGTGCCAGCCTGTTCAGGCTAGTGGTTTTTTATTTCCCGCACTGTCATGACATACCAGAGGGCAAGTCTGTGAGTAACTGCTGTCCTGTCATTGGCCAAAGAAGTAATAAAAAGAAGTTCAGGTTTGAGTACTATTGGAAAACACCCAGGCATTGGTCCTACTCGCTCAAATAGAGAGAATAAAAAATAGCTCTGCACCATGCAAGGGGTTCTAAGGAGCTCAACAGCTGCAGTAAGAGTATTAAAATCCCTTTGTCACCACTCTGAATGGATAATGTAAAATGAAAAACTATGCAAGTTTATGCAATTCTTTTGCTTTGCTTTAGGAATAAATAAGTAAAAAATCTACTTACATCAATAGAACAGCCTAACATTGATCCTCTTTTTAGAGCTTTATCCATTATTTCAAAATAATTTTTGGGTATGTTTTTGTTTTCATAAACTTCAGAAACTCCCCCAGTGAAATCTTCCATGGCCTCTATGGTACTGCCACCTTTTAATGCTTCATAACTGCCATTGAGCCTAAAAATGAATACACATGATTAGAGATGAGCAAGCTGAGCCTCGCGAACCTGGACTCAAATCAGAAATATGGGGTGACTGCAGTTCAACAAACTTACAAATATTCCCAGGTTTGGGAAGGTGGAATCACCATCTTTGGAGAAGTTACATGCATTTTTTGCGTTTAATCTAAAATATCGTATTTCTACTTGGGATTTTTTAATATAGTATATATAGTATATATATTAGTAGTATTTCTACCTGGGTTGTGGATAACTATGCAGTTAAAAGCATTAAGACTGAAAGATGACTAGGAGATCAGTGACAAATCTTTTATAATAAAAGATTTGTCTGGTAAAGGAACTGCTGGGAGTAGTAGAGGACAGAGCACCCCTGTCATGTCCTCTGCCAGTAAAAATGTTGACTCATTTGAGGAGGAGGAGGAACAATAATATGACATTGATCCAGGTGTCAGTGGATCCCTTATCGTCTGTAGTTAAATGGTGTGTTGAAAAATGTCTGTCCTAAAACGGTCTGTTTCTTCATCTCTGCTGGAGGATAGCATTAGTCACAGTCAACATCTGGAGTGTGTTTCAGAGGTGTTGAAGGTGGAAGCAGTGGCCGAGCATAGCACTAGTGGCACTGGTGCTTATATTGAAAGGCATAATGTAAAAGGTGATTTCTCTAGTGTGTGCAGAATTGTTGTGACTCCCATAAAAGGAGAATTTTGTAACATTCTTTTAAATTTAAAATATAAAAAATGCTATCTTACTGTGTAAGAACTTGCTGTTCTTCAATGCCCTGTTGCAACTCTCATAAAGACAAAATTATGCATACATTTTTAACATTTTCAACATTTACAAAAAGCTATTTCTTTACTGTCATCAGGTTCTTCACTATTTTGAGACATCATCACCAATGCTGTTGCAACTAACAAAAAGTGATACTTTTTGGAACGATTGGAAAAAAGACATTGGGGGAGATTTATCAAAGGATTTAGACTGGTTTTTCTTGTCTAAATTTGTCGCACAGAAAGTCGCAGTCTAAATCTGTGCAACTTTTCTGCGACTTTTGCTCTAGAGGATTTTTAGAACATGATGCATGCAAGTCTATTTTAGACTGAAATGCATTGAAAAATGCATTGGTGCTGAATTTATCAAAAGCAACTTTTCAGCGACAAGTCGCATAGGCTGAAAGTATGCCGAAATGTCAGACCATGTTGGAGCAGTTTTAAATATAGACTAAAGCATAGATCATGCAGTCTGTGCACAGAATTTATCAAGAGCTGTGCGCCATTTGATAAATTAGGTGCACAATAGACCAGACTAACCCTCTGTAGTTTGGTCTATATTGATGCGGGACATAGACAACTTTGATAAATCTCCCCCATTGTGTCTTCCGATACCTTTGTGTACATTTTAACAATGGCAGACATCTGCCAACAAGCAGTGATACTTTATCTACCCTCCAGTGTATCATCGGGGGAGAGTGTTCAGCATGGAAGTTGTCATTATCACCCCTAAGTGAATAACATTGTATGCCAGCAACATGGAAAAACTCATGTTTGTAAAAATGTATCAGACATGGAACAGCAAGAAATTTAAACCTCCTGTTCCAGGTGCCACTGATTAGACAGTACTACCACCACACCTGTTGTCCGCTGCCTACTATAACTACAAAACTACTACCTGACCCTCGCTGGGAGCTAACTCCAACTACAAACCAATACATTTTTTTTCTTCTATATTGATACTGTATGATTGATATTTAACTTGGAATGCATACACAGTGTGAGATTTCGAGGGCAAGGTCACCTGAGCTGTGGTTGCATTCTTGGTTCTAGGTTCATCTGGGGTGTTAAATCATAGACCCTAATGTTACATCTTTTACTGAATTATATACTCCGTACGTTTGAAGCTCCCCAGAGGATGCTGTCGTAAGAAACAATATAAACGTGTTGGGAGATTTAGCCATCTATTGTGGATGGCTAAGGGAGTTATTAGGTTGTCCATAAAGGATAACTAATCATACCCGTAAGGTGCTTCTATACATCATCAGCACTCCGGGTTAGTGGACCTAACTTACTGATATTTTAGCATTACTATTCTATATACATGGAACCATATGTACAGCACTTGATACACGTGATTTATCCTATATTTTAACCCCTTCAGGACCAAGCCCATTTTGGCCTTAAGGACCAGAGCGTTTTTTGCACATCTGACCACTGTCACTTTAAACATTAATAACTCTGGAATGCTTTTAGTTATCATTCTGATTCCGAGATTGTTTTTTCGTGACATATTCTCATTTAACATGGTGGTAAGTTTTCGTGGTAACTTGCATCCTTTCCATGTGAAAAATCCTAAAATTTGATGAAAAATTTGAAAATTTCGCATTTTTCTAACTTTGAAGCTCTCTGCTTATAAGGAAAATGTATATTACAAATAAAAAAATTTTTTATTCACATATACAATATGTCTACTTTATGTCTGCATCATAAAAGTGACGAGTTTTTACTTTTGGAAGACACCAGAGGGCTTCAAAGTTCAGCAGCAATTTTCCAATTTTTCACAAAATTTTCAAACTCACTATTTTTCAGGGACCAGTTCAGGTTTGAAGTGGATTTGAAGGGTCTTCATATTAGAAATACCCCACAAAAGACCCCATTATAAAAACTGCACCCCCCAAAGTATTCAAAATGACATTCAGTCATCATTTTAACCCTTTAGGTGTTTCACAGGAATAGAAGCAAAGTGAAGGAGAAAATTCACAATCTTCATTTTTTACACTCCCATGTTCTTGTAGACCCAATTTTTGAATTTTTACAAGGGGTAAAAGGAGAAAATGTATACTTCTATTTGTAGCCCAATTTCTCTTGAGTAAGCACATACCTCATATGTCTATGTAAATTGTTTGGCAGGCGCAGTAGACGGCTCAGAAGGGAAAGAGCGACAAGGGGATTTTGGAGAGTACGTTTTTCTGAAATGGTTTTTGGGGGGCATATTGCATTTAGGAAGCCCCTATGGTGCCAGAACAGCAAAAAAAACCTCACATGGCATACCATTTTGGAAACTAGACCCCTTGAGGAACATAACAAGGAATAAAGTGAGCCTTAATACCCCACAGGTGTTTCACGACTTTTGCATATGTAAAAAAAAAAATAATAATTTTCACTAAAATGTGTGTTTCCCCCCAAATTTCACATTTTTTCAAGGGTTAATAGCAGGAAATACCCCCCAATATTTGTAACCCCTTCTCTTCTGAGTATGGAGGTACCCCATAAGTTGACCTGAAGTGTACTATGGGCGAACTACAATGCTCAGAAGAGAAGGAGTCATATTTGGCTTTTTGAGAGCAAATTTTGCTCGGGGGGCATGTCGCATTTAGGAAGCCCCTATGGTGCCAGAACAGCAAAAAAAAAACACATGGCATACCATTTTGGAAACTAGACCCCTTGAGGAATGTAAAAAGGAATAAAGTGAGCCTTATTACCCCACAGGTGTTTCACGACTTTTGCATATGTTAAAAAAAAAAAAAAAAAAAATTTCCACTAAAATGTGTTTCCCCCCAAATTTCACATTTTTGCAAGGGTTAATAGCAGGAAATACCCCCCAATATTTGTAACCCCTTCTCTTCTGAGTATGGAGGTACGCCATAAGTTGACCTGAAGTGCACTATGGGCGAACTACAATGCTCAGAAGAGAAGGAGTCATATTTGGCTTTTTGAGAGCAAATTTTGCTCGGGGGGCATATTGCATTTAGGAAGCCCCTATGGTGCCAGAACAGCAAAAAAAAAAACACATGGCATACCATTTTGGAAACGAGACCCCTTGAGGAACGTAACAAGGGATACAGTGAGCATTCTCCTGTACATTCACAGGGGGGGGGGGGTGCACCAGCTGTTGCAAAACCACAACTCCCAGCATGCATGGTCTGTTAGTGCATGCTGGGAGTTATAGTTTTGCAACAGCTGGAGGCACACAGGTTAGGGAACACTGAGTTAGAAACAGACAATGTTTCCCAACCAGTGTGTCTCCAGTTGTTGCAAAACTACAACTCCCAGCATGCCCAGACAGCTGAAGGGCATGCTGGGAGTTGTAGTTAGGCAACATCTGAAGGGCCAGATGTTGTTGAACTAAAACTCCCAGCATGCCTGGACAGTCAGTGCATACTGGGAGTTGTAGTTTTGCAACAGCTGGAAGAGCACAGATTGGAGACCATTATACAATGGTCTCCAAACTGGGGCCCTCCAGATGTTGCAAAACTACAACTCCCAGCATGCATGGTCTGTTAGTGCATGCTGGGAGTTATAGTTTTGCAACAGCTGGAGGCACACAGGTTAGGAAACACTGAGTTAGAAACAATGTTTCCCAACCAGTGTGTCTCCAGTTGTTGCAAAACTACAACTCCCAGCATGCCCAGACAGCTGAAGGGCATGCTGGGAGTTGTAGTTCGGCAACATCTGAAGGGCCAGATGTTGCTGAACTAAAACTCCCAGCATGCCTGGACAGTCAGTGCATGCTGGGAGTTGTAGTTTTGCAACAGATGGAAGAGCACAGATTGGAGACCATTATACAATGGTCTCCAAACTGGGGCCCTCCAGATGTTGCAAAACTACAACTCCCAGCATGCCCAGACAGCCAAAGGCTGTCTAGGCATGCTGGGAGTTGTAGTTTTCAGACTCCTAGAAGCAGCAGTGAAGATCTTCACTGCTGCTTCTGAGGACCATATACTCACCTGCCGGTCCCGTCGCTCCTCGTCCTCGTGGCCGGTCCCGCGCTGCTCCTCGGTCCCGCCATGTAAGTCCGCCGGTCCCCTGATGTTCCCCCACCTATGCTGCAGGTCCCGAGCGACCCCCCGCAGCCATCGTCCCCCGTTCTGCCCGACTTCCAGGGGCGGGCAGTGCGGGGGATCTGAACTTTCACCCCAGATCACTGTGATTGGTCCACAGGGACCAATCACAGTGATCGCTGACCAGGACCATGAATGGATGGTCCTGGGGGTGAAGCAGAAGTTGTCCCCTGCTGGAAACAGCGGGACTTCTGCCAGTTAACCCGTGCGATGCTGCGCATCGCCGGGTTAACTGAATGTCATTTATAAACGCCGGGATGCGCGAACGCACTGCACAACCCGGCGTTTATATATGGCGGGAAGGGGTTAATGATATTATTAAAAGTTACTTTTTATGCACCTTTTTACCCTGTTATTGGTCAGCTGGTGTTTATATTGGATACTATAATTCCCACCAGTCTGCAACTTTTTGCTGTAAACTGGCTACTTCAACTCCCACCAGTCCTGCCACCTCTTGCTGTACGTTCAATACTACAACACCCATCAGTCCATCATTGCCTGCTGTCCGCTGGCTACTACAACAGTCCACCACCTCCTGCTGTACGCTGGCCATAACAATTCTCACCAGTCCAACACTGCCAGCTGTCCGCTGGCTACTACAACTCCCACCAGTTTACCACCCTTGCTGCTTCCACTACTATCAGTCAAGCTCACACAACCCATGGTTCCCAAAAAAAGGAATATTATTTTTGGCAATTTTTTTTTTTTTGTTTTTTTGCAACTCCCAAAAGGGAGAATTTTGGAAGATCTTGGAAAAATTCATGGTGTCTTCATTTGTATCCAAACTTGTTGCTATTGCCAAAAAGGGATAATTTTTGGAACACTTGGAAAAAGCCATTGCATCTTTCAATAGCTCCATGTCCACTTTAACAGTGAACCCTCTTCCATCCCTTGTTCAATCATCACTGTGAGTGTTTGCTTCAGAAGGAATATCAATGACGTTGTATTGTTCAATCCACTGTTATCCCCTTTTCAAAAGGCCTCAACACATGTATTTTATCAGCTACCAATGCCTGAGCCTGAGTCAAACTGGCTCCAATAGCTGTACTTCTGCGACATTAGGTATTAAGTCATTGCTTTGGGTTGCTGGTACAGGTAGTTTAACGTGTAAGGTTGAGCTTTACTGTGTTAGAAAGTCATAGATTAACCCCTTAAGGACACATGACGTTCTCATACGTCTCCATTTCCGAGTCCTTAAGGACACATGAACGTCATGTGTTTTACCGGCCCCCCGCAACCATCAGGAGCGGAGCCGGTGCCCGATGCCTGCTGAAATCATTCAACAGGCATTGGGGCATATCGCCCAGGGGGGTCATGATGACCCACCCATGTCGGCGATGGCTGCAGATCACTGGACAATTCAGTCCAGCGATCTGCGGCAGATTCCAGGTCAATCGGGTCTCCAGTGACCCGGAATTATTGGCTGATCGGGGCCGTCAGAGACGGCCCCAAACAGCCATAGCCGGCAGGGTGCCGCCTCGCGATCGCCCTGATTCGTCGGCCGGATTACCGGCCGACCAATCAGGGTGCCTGCTGCGTGTGTCACTCCCGCAATTCGCTCCGCCCCTCTTCCGGAGGACGTGAGCGGGTGCGGGACGTGCACCCCGGGTGCTGGGGACCCCGATCCCCGGCGTCCCTGTTGGGATCGGGGCCCCAGGAGCAGCGGCGGCAACGACGAGGGACTGACCTGATGCGGCTGGATCGTTGGAGGTGAGTGACAGCCTCCTGCTGTTGCTTAGCAACAGCTCCCAGCATGCAACAAGGGCATGCTGGGAGCTGTAGTTATGCAACAGCAGGAGGCAGACCACCACAACTCCCAGCATTCCCTTATGGGCATGCTGGGACTTGTAGTTTTGCAACAGCTGGAGGCACATTCTTTCTATGGAAAAGTGTACCTTCAGCTGTTGTATAACTACAACCCCCAGCTTACACAATCAGCTAAAGTGCATGCTGGGAGTTGTAGTGGTGCATCTGGTGGTTGCATAACTACAACTCCCAGCATGCCCGTTGGCTGTCTGACTGCTGAGAGTTGTAGTTTTGCAACAGCTGAAGGCACACTGAGTTAAGTAGCAAACCAGTATGCCTCCAGCTCTTGCATAACTACAAGACCCAGCATGCCCTTCCGCTGTCCGTACATGCTGGGGGTTGTAGCTTTTGCAACAGCTGAAGGCACACTGGTTGCAAAACACTGAGTTTGTTACCAAACTCTGTGTTTCACAACCAGTGTGCCTCCAGCTGTTGCAAAACTACAACTCCCAGCATGCACTGATAGACCGTACATGCTGGGAGTTGTAGTTTTGCAACAGCTGGATGCCCCCCCCCCCCCAATGTGAATGTACAGGGTACACTCACATGGGCGGAGGATTACAGTAAGTATCCGGCTGCAAGTTTGAGGTGCGGCAAATTTTCTGCCGCAGCTCAAACTGCCAGCGAGAAACTACTGTGAACCCCCGCCCGTGCGACTGTACCCTAAAAACACTACACTAACACACAATGAAATAAAAAGTTAAAAACACTACGTATACACATACCCCTACACAGCCCCCCCTCCCCTCCCCAATAAAAATGAAAAACGTCTGGTACGCCACTGTTTCCAAAACCGAGCCTCCAGCGGTTGCAAAACTACAACTCCCAGCATGCACTGATAGACCGTACATGCTGGGAGTTGTAGTTTTGCAACAGCTGGATGTTCCCCCCCCCCCCCCAATGTGAACGTACAGGGTACACTCACATGGGCAGAGGATTACAGTAAGTATCCGGCTGCAAGTTTGAGCTGCGTCAAATTTTCTGCCGCAGCTCAAACTGCCAGCGAGAAACTACTGTGAACCCCCGCCCGTGTGACTGTACCCTAAAAACACTACACTACACTAACACAAAATAAAATAAAAAGTAAAAAACACTACATATACACATACCCCTACACAACCCCCCTCCCCTCCCCAATAAAAATGAAAAACGTCTGGTACGCCACTGTTTCCAAAACGGAGCCTCCAGCTGTTGCAAAACAACTACTCCCAGTATTGCCAGATAGCCGTTGACTGTCTAGGCATGCTGGGAGTTTTACAACAGCTGGAGGCACCCTGTTTGGGAATCACTGGCGTAGAATACCCCTATGTCCACCCCTATGCAAGTCCCTAATTTAGGCCTCAAATGCGCATGGCGCTCTCACTTTGGAGCCCTGTCGTATTTCAAGGCAACAGTTTACGGCCACATATAGTATATCGCCGTACTCGGCAGAAATTGTGTTACAAATTTTGGGGGGTATTTTCTGCTATTACCCTTTTTAAAAATGTAAAATTTTTGGGAAAACAAGCATTTTAGGTAAAAAGAATATATATTTTTTTACATATGCAAAATTCGTGAAACACCTGTAGGGTATTAAGGTTCACTTTACCCCTTGTTTCGTTCCCCGAGGGGTCTAGTTTCCAAAATGGTATGCCATGTGTTTTTTTTTTTTTGCTGTTCTGGCACCATAGGGGCTTCCTAAATGCGGCATGCCCCCAGAGCAAAATTTGCTTTCAAAAAGCCAAATGTGACTCCTTCTCTTCTGAGACCTGTTGTGCGCCAGCAGAGCACATTTCACCCCCATATGGGGTGTTTTCTGAATCGGGAGAAATTGGGCTTCAAATTTTGGGTGGTATTTTCTGCTATTACCCTTTTTAAAAATGTAAAATTTTTGGGAAACCAAGCATTTTAGGTAAAAAAATTTTTTTTTTTTTTTACATATGCAAAAGTCGTGAATCACCTGTGGGGTATTAAGGTTCACTTTACCCCTTGTTACGTTCCCTGTGGGGTCTAGTTTCCAAAATGGTATGCCATGTGTTTTTTTTTGCTGTCCTGGCACCATAGGGGCTTCCTAAACGTGACATGCCCCCCCAAAAACCATTTGTCGCTCCTTCCCTTCTGAGCCCTCTACTGCGCCCACTGAACAATTAACATAGACATATGAGGTATGACCTTACTCGAGAGAAATTGGGTTTCAAATACAAGTAAAAATTTTCTCCTTTTTACCCCTTGCAAAAATTCAAAAATTGGGTCTACAAGAACATGCGAGTGTAAAAAATTAAGATTTTTAATTTTCTCCTTCACATTGCTGCTATTCCTGAGAAACACCTAAAGGGTTAATACACTTACTGAATGTCATTTTGAATACTTTGGGGGTGTAATTTTTATAATGGGGTCTTTTATGGGGTATTTCTAATATGAAGACCCTTCAAATCCACTTCAAAACTTGGTCCCTGAAAAATAGTGAGTTTGAAAATTTTGTGAAAAATTTCAAAATTGCTGCTGAACTTTGAAGCCCTCTGGTGTCTTCCAAAAGTAAAAACTCATAAATTTTATGATGCAAACATAAAGTAGACATATTGTATATGTGAACCCAAAAAAAATATATTTTGAATATCCATTTTCCTTACAAGCAGAGAGCTTCAAAGTTAGAAAAATGCAAAATTTTCATTTTTTTCATCAAATTTTGTGATTTTTCACCAAGAAAGGATGCAAGTTACCATAAAATTTTACCACTAAGTTAAAGTAGAATATGTCACGAAAAAACAATCTCGGAATCAGAATGATAACTAAAAGCATTCCAGAGTTATTAATGTTTAGTGTCAAAAAGAGAAATTTTATTAAAACACAGAGATAAGGTACATAAACCTTGCATTGCGCACGCAGGCGCTTGGTTGAAAAGACATAATCAACAACAAATCATCAACTAAGGCACGTCAAAGGTGCAGTATGAACAGAAGCAGGCTGGGTGCCAGGCAACATAACTAGAACTCGTATTAGAACTAGTCCGGTGAATGACACATGAGGAGGGGCGGATAAGGGTGATAGGAAGATACACTAGGGTTTGGACGGAGCTGCAGATCATCTAAAAGGAGTAAGGGTAACATTAATAATGGGCGAGACCGGTCTTATGGGGGTGGGGGTCCTGTTTATAGACAAAATCACAGAATCATAGAGTAAAATAGTAGGACATGTCAGGGGCATGAGGAGAGGAAAGCCAAGGGTCCCATATCTTCTCAAACCCCTGCATGGTGTCAAATCTTAAGGCGTTTAATCGTTCCATGACCATAATATTGTTAATACGGGAGATCACCATAGGTAGCGAGAGGTCAGGGGATTTCCATTTAGAGGCAATATGTATGCGGGCAGCCAATAGTATTATCTGAGTTAAGCGAAATAAAGCATTAGGCATTCCATTAGGCTTGTGCCCTAGGAGGCACACTGCTGGTTCACCATTAAACACACGGTTCAGGGTAGCAGAAATTAAGTCAGACACTTGGTTCCAAAAGGTGGAGACTTTGGGGCACGTCCACCAAATATGGAGCATATCTCCTATGTCCGAGCAACCCCTAAAGCACCGGGGGGATACCAAGGGATAGATAGTGTGGAGTCTGGCGGGAACATAGTATGTGCGGTGTAGAATCTTCAGAGCAGTTTCTGTCAGAGACACCTGCCAACTACCTTTGCTCAAAGTCGTACAACATTCATGCCACGAAGAAAGGGTGAGATCAATATTAAAATCCATCTCCCATCGCGACATGAATGCAAGTTTTGTATCGGGCGTAGGTTGATTGAATGAAGAGTACAGGAGGGACAGAGTGCCTAATCGGAGTGGAGAGTAGATGGCCATGGCTTCGTATGAGGTGGGGGAAATGAGCATGTTAGAGGGTATCAGGGAGCGATAAAAGGACAGTATTTGGGAAAGATGGAAAAATTCCTCAGGGGGAGGTCAGTATCTGGTTATGAATTCAGATGGGGACATCAGTCTCTTTCCCATCAAGAAATGATGTAGAAGGATAAGATTCTGAGAAGTCCACCATGAGAAGTCCAATGGGCGGAGGCCAGGTAAAAAGGTGGGATTCCGTAGAAAGGAAAGGACCGGGGAGACCGGAGACTGTAGGGATAGCTTGAAGCGGGTAGACCGCCACAGGAGAAGGGAGTAGAGAGAGATAGTAGCAGCATAAGGTATGTATGGAGAGATCGGAGAGGAGATCCACATAAGGGAAGATAGAGAGTGAGGTGACAGGAGAGAGTTTTCAACCTCTATCCACCTGGGGGAAGCTGACTGCGCATTACACAATAGTAGCTGTGCTAATCTAGCTGCTTTGTAGTACCTCGCAAAATTGGGCACAGAGAGGCCTCCCAATCTCTTGTGGTAATACATTACCGATTTGGGGATGCGGGAGGGTTTCCGTTGCCAAATGAATCGGAAGGCATCCGACTGAAGTCTATGTAAATCTGACATGGAAACCGGTATCGGGAGAGTGCGGAATAGTTATTAATGTTTAAAGTGACAGTGGTCAGAATTGCAAAAAACGCTCCGGTCCTTAAGGTGTAAAATGGCCTGGTCCTTAAAGGGTTAAAGGGGTATTCCAGGCAAAAACTTTTTTTTATATATCAACTGGCTCCGGAAAGTTAAACAGATTTGTAAATTACTTCTATTAAAAAATCTTAATCCTTTCAATAGTTATTAGCTTCTGAAATTTTCTGTCTAACTGCTCAATGATGATGTCACATCCCCAGAGCTGTGCATGATGGGAGAATATCCCCATAGGAACTGCACAGCTCTCGGGACGTGAGTCATCAGAAAGCAGTTAGAAAAAAACAACTCAACTTCAGAAGCTTATAACTATTGCAGGGATTAAGATTTTTTGATTTACAAATCTGTTTAACTTTCCGGAGCCAGTTGATATATGAAAAGTTTTGGCCTGGAATACCCCTTTAAGCGGTGTTAGGGAAAACCATTTTGGCACTGTACGTCTAGGTGGGATGCTATACACGGAGAATGTGTCATACTACTTCGACATAGTGCAGCCAACATGTTATTAACCATTATCAGCTAACACATTTTCCAACGACTATGAGAAGGCAGCATGCATAACATTTCCTCCTGCAGACAGGGCAGCAATTCTTACATTGTGTGGCTTTTCTTGCCCAGGATTAGCAGATGTAATACAACGTGGCAATGCTTCACTTCCCAGTGGGCCGTGAAACACATGTATTGGCTACTACTATATAGCTACTACTTAATGTATCTACCGTGGTATGCATTGTGCTGCACACTGACAAAGGTATGGAATGGGGCCCACCCTCTCCTCCACATGATTGTGCAAGATAGAGATGGCTAGAAAAAACAATGGTGACTGGCCAAGTGCCAACTGGGCACAACTTGGTCAGGTGGATGACTGGGTCCATATTCTTGTTTGTAAAATATATGTTCCATTAGAGATAACTAATGATGACGACACAGAGACTGAGGTACTAGAAAAGTTGCAGGAATTGGTGGGAGCTTCAACAGCAGCAAATTTTGTTTGTAGGCCATTTTAATTCCACACAGCTTGTGAATGCTCCTCCATGTGGGTACTTAGAACCATAGAGGGAGCTTTTCAAAACCTGTCCAGAGGAAAAGTCTACCAGTTGCCCAGAGCAACCTATCAGCACTCTTCTTTCATTTTTAACAAGGCCTCTGCAAAATGAAAGAAGCAATCTGGTTGCTATGAGCAACTTTTCCTCTGGACAGGTTTTGACAAATCTCCCCCATAATTTTTTTAACTTTTGCTCTAGCCACACCATAGTTTTTGCTTTTAGAACCAGCACTGTGTCTGTTTTTTTTCCTTCTAAGAAGGTAGAGAAGAATTGCTATTGCATTCCCCTTTTTTGGAAGGCCTTTATATAGAGCCTACAAATGCAACAACAGTTTTACCATCACCTGCTCCTTAGCTGACCATGCCAGCAGGCGTAAGTCTGGAATGTATCGCCAAGGTCCTACCTCTGCTCTTGTTTGCTGACAATGCCACCGCTGCCCTCCTGCTCTGACAACATCAGCACCTTGTCACATTGTTACCATGACCTGTCCAAAACCATATCCTTTTAGTCATCCTCACTGTCCCCACCACATGTAGAAAATGACCCAGAAGTGGTGACTAGTTGACTACAATTGGGTCTAAGCAGGTCATAGGAATGAATGTCATCAGTGCCTGTTTGTGTACAGATACAACTGCTGCAGTTTTAAGCTTTAGAAATTGTATCTGTACCAAGGGAGGAACAAAATGTGATTTGAAAGCTGTCTGTCTGCCTCATAAAGTGGCAAACTTTAATCTGCCAAAATTAGACAATGTGGGTCACTTACTACAGTGATCCTGACAGTTATTTCTCAGGTTTTGCATCCGAATTGTATCATATGCTTTGTGTGGCAGAATTTGCAACCAAAAAAACCCAACAGACTCTCCATTTTACTCAGGAAACCTGAAAAATATGTGTGACCGCCGGGAAAAATGGTGTGGTTGCCAAAAAAGGGGACTTATACCTGACATTTTCAAAAATATTCTGATGTATTTACTTATGTTCCCACATAAAATGTGGTGAGTTTGAGCTCTGGAAAACCCGACAGCTCAGAGCATTTGTGAAAAAAAGCATAGGGAACAATAAAAAAATACATTGAAAAAATAGAGTGAGGAAAAGAAACAAAAATAAAACTACACGCCACTCTTAGTAAACCAGGGCTAATGTGTTTTCTCAACAATTTATTTTTTAATATATTTTTTGAAAACTATAATTCTGCCCCATAGAGTCAAATGCTTTAACCCCTTAAGGACCAGGCAAATTTTCACTGTAGGGCCAGAGCGTTTTTTGGACATCTGACCACTTTCACTTTAAGCATTAATAACTCTGGGATGCTTTTACCTTTCATTTTGATTCCGAGATTGTTTGTTTGTTTTTTCGTGACATATTCTACTTTATGTTAGTGGCAAAATGTTGTCGATACTTGCATCATTTCTTGGTGAAAAATTCTAAAATTTTATGAAAAAATAGAAAATTTT
This sequence comes from Hyla sarda, assembly GCF_029499605.1. Lineage (NCBI taxonomy): Eukaryota > Metazoa > Chordata > Amphibia > Anura > Hylidae > Hyla > Hyla sarda. The sequence goes on from NC_079191.1 coordinate 291,836,321, forward strand.
GCATTTTTCTAACTTTGAAGCTCTCTGCTTGTATGGAAAATAGACATTCCAAATAAATTATATTTTGATTCACAAATACAATATGTCTCATTTTATGTTTGCATCATAAAGTTGACATGTTTTTACTTTTGGAAGACATCAGAGGGCTTCAAAGTTCAGCAGCAATTTTCCAATTTTTCACAAAATTTTCAAAATCTGAATTTTTCATCGACCAGTTCAGGTTTGAAGTGGATTTGAAGGGCTTTCTTCTTAGAAATACCCCACAAATGACCCCATTATAAAAACTTCACCCCTTAAAGTATTCAAAATAATATGCAATAAGTGTGTTAACCCTTCAGGTGTTTCACAGGAATAGCAGCAAAATGAAGGAGAAAATTCTAAATCTTCATTTTTTACACTCGCATGTTCTTGTAGACCCAGTCTTTCAATTTTTACAAGGGGTAAAAGGAGAAAATCCCCTCGTAACCCAATTTCTCTCGAGTAAGGAAGTACCTCATATGTGTATGTCAAGTGTTCAGCGGGCGCAGTAGAGGGCTCAAAAGGGAAGGCGCGACAATGGGTTTTTGTAGAGTGAGTTTTTCTGAAATGTTTTTTGGGGGGCATGTCACATTTAGGATGCCTCTATGGTGTCAGAACAGCAGAAAACCCCCCACATGGCATACCATTTTGGAAACTACACCCCTCAAGGCACGTAACAAGGGGTCCAGTGAGCCTTAACACCCCACAGGTGTTTGACAACTTTTCGTTAAAGTCGGATGTGTAAGTTAAAAAATAATTTTTTCATTAAAGTGCAGTTTTTTTCCAAATTTACCATTTTTATAAGGGTAATGGGAGAAAATGCCCCCCAAAATTTGTAACCCCATCTCTTCTGAATATGGAAATACCGCATGTTAGGACATTAAATGCTCTGCGGGCGAACTACAATGCTCAGAAGAGAAGGAGTCACATTTGGCTTTTGGAAAGCAAATTTTGCTGAAATGGTTTTTGGGGGGCATGTCGCATTTAGGAAGCCCCTATGGTGCCACAAAAGCAAAAAATTCAACATGGCATACTATTTTGGAAACTACACCCCTCAAGGAATGTAAAAAGGGGTACAGTGAGTCTTAACACCTAACAGATATTTCACGACTTTTTGTTAAAGTTGGATGTGTAAATGAAAAAAAAATTTTTTTTCACTAAAATGCATTTTTTTTCATGAAACTTTACATTTTTACAAGGGGTAATAGAAGAAATGGGGTTACAAATTTTGGGGGTAATTTTCTCCTGAGTATGGAAATACCCCATGTGTGGACGTCAAGTGCTCTGCTGGCGGACTACAATGCTCAAAGAGGAGAAGCACCATTGAGCTTATGGGAGAGAGAATTTGTTAGGAATGGAAGTCTGGGGCCATGTGTGCGTTTACAAAGGCCCCCATGGTGCCAGAACAGTGGACCCCTCCCCCCACATGTGACCCCCATTATGGAAACTAGACCCCTCACAGAATTTAATAAGGGGTGCAGTGAGCATTTACACCCCACTGGTGTTTGACAGATCTTTGGAACAATGGGCCGTGCAAATGAAAAATTAAATTTTTCATTTTCACGGACCACTGTTCCAAAAATCTGTCAGACAACTGTGGGGTGCAAATGCTCACTGCACCCCTTGTGACATTACATGAGGGGTGTTGTTTCCAAAATGGGGTCACATGTTGGCGGGGTCAATTGTTCTTGCACCACGGGGGGCTTTGTAAACACACATGGCCTTCAATTCCGGACAAATTTTCACTTCAAAAGCCCAATGGCGCTCCTTCTCTTCTGATCATTGTAGTTCGCCAGCAGAGCACTTTACATCCACATATGGGGTATCTATATACTCAGAAGAATTGGGGTTACAAATTTTGAGGGCTTTTTTCCTATTTTCTCTTGTGAAAATGAAACATTTAGGGTATCACTAGCATTTTTGTGAAAACATTTTTTTTTTCTAATTTTCCCCTCCAGCTTTAACGGAAATTCGTGAAACACCTGTGGGGTGTTAAGGCTCACTATACCCCTTGTTACATTCCGTGAGGGGTGTAGTTACCAAAATGGGGTCACGTGGGTATTTTTTTGCGTTTATGTCAGAACCGCTGTAAAATCAGCCACCCCTGTGCAAATCACCAATTTAGGCCTCAAATGTACATAGTGCACTCTCACTCCTGAGCCTTGTTGTGCGCCCGCAGAGCATTTTATGTCCACATATGGGGTATTTCCGTACTCAGGAGAAATTGCGTTACAAGTTTTGGTGGTCTTTTTTTCCTTTTACCTCTTGTGAAAATAAAAAGTATGGGGCAACACCAGCATGTTAGTGTAAAACTTTTTATTTTTTTACACTAACAGACCCCAACTTTTCCTTTTCATAAGGGGTAAAAGGAGAAAAAGCCCCCCAAAATTTGTAGTGCAATTTCTCCTGAATTCGGAAATACCCCATATGTGGCCCTAAACTGTTTCCTTGAAATACGACAGGGCTCTGAAGTGAGAGAGCGCCATGCGTATTTGAGGACTAAATTAGGGTTTGTATAGGGGTGGACAATGGGGTATTCTACCCCAGTGATACCCAAACAGGGTGCCTCCAGCTGTTGCTAAACTCCCAGCATGCCAGGTCAGTCAGCGGCTGTCTAGAAATGCTGGGAGTTGTTGTTTTGCAACAGCTGGTGGCTCCGTTTTGGAAACACTGCCGTACAATAAGTTTTTCATTTTTATTGGGGGGGGGGACAGTGTAAGGGGGTGTATATGTAGTGTTTTACCCTTTATTATGGTGTAGTGTAGTGTAGTGTAGTGTAGTTTTTTAGGGTACATTCGCACTGGCGGGTTACGGTGATTTTCCCACTTGAAGTTTGCGCTGCAGTAAAAAATTTACCGCAGCTCAAACTTAAAGCAAGAAACTCACGGTAAACCTGCCCGTGTGAATGTACCTTGTACGTTCACATGGAGGGGGGGGGGGGCAAACCTCCAGCTGTTTCAAAACGACATCCCCCAGCATGTACTGACAGACCGTGCATGCTGGGAGTTGTAGTTTTGCAACAGCTGGAGGCACACTGGGTGGTAAACCTTTAGTTAGGTTCTGTTACCTAACTCAGTATTTTCCAACCATTGTGCCTCCAGCTGTTGCAAAACTACAACTCCTAGCATGTACTGATCGCCGAAGGGCATGCTAGGAGATGTAGTTATGCAACAGCTGGAGGTACGCAACTACAACTCTCGGCATGCCGAGACAGCTGTTTGCTGATTGGGCATGCTGGGATTTGCAGTTTTGCGACATCTGGAGAGCTACAGTATAGAGACCACTGTACAGTCATCTCCAAACTGTGGCCCTCCAGATGTTGCAAAACTAAAAATCCTAGCATGCACAGACAGCAAACTGCTGTGTGGGCATGCAGGGAGTTGTAGTTTTGCAAGATCTGGAGGGCTACAGTTTAGAGACTACTGTATAGTGGTCTCAAACTGTAGCCCTCCAGCTGTTGCAAAACTACAAATCCCAGCATGCCCAAACAACTGTCTGGGCATGCTGGGAGTTGTAGTTTTGCTAAATCTGGAGGGCTACAGTATAGAGACCACTGTAGAGCTGGAAAGGGTGCAGAGACGCGCGACTAAACTAATATGGGGCATGGAACATCTTAGCTTTGAGGAGCGATTGAAGGAGTTACAATTGTTTAGTCTTGAGAAGAGACGTTTAAGGGGGGATATGATAAACGTATATAAGTATATTAATGGCCCATACAAAAAATGTGGAGAAAAACGATTCCAGGTTAAACCCCCCCAAAGGATGAGGGGGCACTCCCTCCGTCTGGAGAAGAAAAAGTTTAGTCTCAAGGGGCGACACGCCTTCTTTACCATGAGAACTGTGAACTTATGGAACAGTCTACCTCAGGAACTGGTCACAGCAGGAACAATTAACAGCTTTAAAACAGGATTAGATACATTCCTGGAACAAAATAACATTAATGCTTATGAAGAAATATAAAATCCCATCCCTCCCCCAATATCGCACCACACCCCTACCCCTTAATTCCCTGGTTGAACTTGATGGACATATGTCTTTTTTCGACCGTATTAACTATGTAACTAACTATGTAACTATGTAGATGTTGCTAGGCAACTCACCGACTTCCGTACGATCCAGCGAGCCAGCCGCACGACATCGCCGCACGCCGATCACCGTCGCCCACAGCCTCTGGATGGGTAAGTGAATCTTCTGCCACCGGTCCTCTTCGGTTTCTCCATTCTGCTCCACCTATTGTAGGTGGGCAGGACGGGAAAAACGAAAGTTACCAGCAGTCACCCCGATCTGGTCCCCGCCCGACGCGTGGTGGGGACCTAAATTCCCACGGGCGTACATGTACGCCCGTGGTCCTTAAAGGGGTATTCCAGGCAAAACTTTTTTTTTTATATATCAACTGGCTCTGGAAAGTTAAACAGATTTGTAAATTACACCTTGTTGGCCAGAAGAAGCGTCAATCTGTGACGCAAAACAGTCGCCTCTGGTGGTGTGCCCCCGCATCGTGAGAGCGGCTGCTCTCGCTCCCCGCGTGTGTGACCGTCTTTTATTGTTCCACTGCAGGTGTGAATAAAGAACAGACTTTGAACACTGCTCTAGGTTGGTGAGTGCGACTTTTTTCTACCTCGTTCAATTGGCTGATATTAGTTACCTCTATCTACCGGTCTGCACCTCCACGCAGCAAGATCTATCCCGAAAATCCCTACTGGCTGATTGGATATAGCAGTGCTGGGTGCCATACCTGTTCTTGCAAATATTTGTTAGATTTGTAAATTACTTCTATTAAAAAATCTTAATCCTTCCAATAGTTATTAGCTTCTGAAGTTTTCTGTCTAACTGCTCAATGATGATGTCACGTCCCGGAAGCTGTGCATGATGGGAGAATATCCCCATAGGAGCTGGACAGCTCCTGGGACGTGAGTCATCAGAAAGCTGTTAGACAGAAAACAGCAACTCAACTTCAGAAGCTAATAACTATTGGAAGGATTAAGATTTTTTTAATAGAAGTAATTTACAAATCTGTTTAACTTTCCGGAGCCAGTTGCAAAAAATTTTTTTGGGCTTGGAATACCCCTTTAAGTACCAGGGAGCAAAGGCGTACCTGTATGCCCTTGGTCTTTAAATGGTTAATCTGAAACAATTAGACAATGTTCAAGCTATATATGACACATATGCCACGGATGAATGAGCAATAATTAGAAACTGTGTTTTCTGATTTCTTAAATTTTTTAAATCTTTTTTTGATTGATCATTAACTATGCTCATGCTGCAAAAAGTGGCACACATGGATCTACGCCAATAGGCAATGTGTTTTTTGGATTTCCTGTACCATAAACTGTCCCAACTGAATCCTTGGCAATTACGCACTGTGTTTTCATTACTTACTAAAGTTTTTTTTTTTTTTGGCGGTGATTTTTCCTACCTTTTATGTGTGTACTAGCAAAGACTACAACACAACTTATGGTAAGGATAGTAGGTACCAAAACCTTACAACGATATAGAGCTCTTGGTGATAAGATTTGAGTTTCAAGCACCACTTAGTTTAAACACCATTCGAGTTAGATTAAAACATAGCTTTTACTGATATTAGTAAAAAATAATAATGAGGGGTACACACATGAATTGGGGGCATAAGGAAAAAAGGGGTACAGGTGAAACCCTATTCTAAGCGTCCCTAATCAATTCTACTCCTAATATAAGTGTGGAAATAGAAAAAGAACAATATAGAGGGGGGTAGTACAATACAATCTTAAAATTGTGGTAGGTCTCTTTTACCTACGCGTTTCGCCCTCCTTAATGAAGGGGGGACTCATCAGGGATAAGAGAACCACAAAACATAAATGATATAAATGGGTGTACCTGATAAGACATATACAATAAAGTGATCAATAATATGATAAAGGGTAACAGAAATTAGCAGGCGTCTTAGAGAAGAAGTCTGTGTCAGTCTTAGTCAGAGATATGTCTTAGAAATATAGGGCAATTTACATAAAGGATGATGCAGATATAGTGAACAAATATATCCAATATGTAATACAGATGCATTAATAATACACATCCACTATAGAAGTTGATGGCTTCAGAGGGTATTACACAAATTATAGCCTGTATTGTGCATACAAAAGGTAACAGCCGCACTGTTGATGAAAAAGAGAGAGAGAAAATCTCACTTAGAAGAAAATATATTCATAGATAGAAATTAATAATATTACTCATAAAAACGTTTAGAGGGCTTACCCAAAATTGGATATTGCACAACAGGCTGCCAGATATATTATTCATATAACCTTCATTAAGGAGGGCGAAACGCGTAGGTAAAAGAGACCTACCACAATTTTAAGATTGTATTGTACTACCCCCCTCTATATTGTTCTTTTTCTATTTCCACACTTATATTAGGAGTAGAATTGATTAGGGACGCTTAGAATAGGGTTTCACCTGTACCCCTTTTTTCCTTATGCCCCCAATTCATGTGTGTACCCCTCATTATTATTTTTTACTAATATCAGTAAAAGCTATGTTTTAATCTAACTCGAATGGTGTTTAAACTAGCAAAGACTAGCAAGAATGAATCTGCGCTTGAGTAACTGTGTGACAAATGTGACATAAAATCCATGTTTGCACCCCTTAGTGTGCCACACAAACTGGCACACTTTATACATAGCAGCTGTATTGGGTGTGTGGGCAGCTGCATCTATGTATAGATGTTTGGTAATGTACAAGGAATGCAGTGCTCCTCTGGGCTCTGGACACACATTAATTGTGCCTCACAGATGTTCTTCTGATCATGACAAAATAAATGGCTAACTTTGCAACAGTTATAAGTGCTTTCGGTAGTATAGAAATGGATTGCATTGCTTCTCTAGGTTCTGAACACTCATGCTGTCCCTCTCTGGCCACAGCTTCATACAAAGACTTTTCTTCTGGCTTTGACTGAGCCCTATATTGCCACCTACTTGCCTAGGAGCTGTATGAAATAGGTTATTGGCTAACCTGAGGTCATGTGATCATACTAGTTGTCAAACATTCTGGGCTACCCTGACATCATATATATGTTCAGTTCCTGCTGCCCTTCTCAAATGGTGCCAATGCTATGTGTCCCTTAATCTTTTCCCTATTCTCACATGGTGTCGGTGCTGTGTTCACCTTTGCGACAAAGTAAATGTTTAGAAAATAATGTTTTATGAGTTCTGTTTGCTCAAGACTAGTAGTGAGCAAGCAGAGCCAGGTGAATCCAGATAAAAACCTGAAGTAATCAAGGAACATGTGGCATTTTGGTGTTTTGGAGAAAGAAAAAGCGCAGGGGGCAGCGAAATTACATAAGGGTGACCAGCATATCACATAATAATCCAGGTTATTATTTTATTTGCTGCTTGAATATCAGGCCAGTAGAAGACAGCAAGGAGGTTGGGGAGTTTAACACAGTTTAAAGCTCACAAGCCGGTCCCACTGCACAGTCAGAGCGGGAAGCTAAGAGAGATAAATAGGAATTCAGGGGCTATACAAGAATTCATAACATTGAAGTTATCATTAACAACCTCTGTGTGTGGGGTGATCATAGGGGGACCTGCTGCCCCTTCCTAAACAAGCCTAATTAAGTACCACAAAGCCCAGCAAGCCTTTATCAAGGCTGATAAAAAAAAAAAGAAAAAGTAATGCTCTGAGCAAAGCTACCGCTGACCTGTATGATAGCAATACATATGTAAAGCACAATAAATGCAGCATAGCGCCTTTACTCACATCTACAGGGTTAAATCTCACAAACAGTATATCTACAGGTTGTCACGTAGCAATGGACTAAAAAGCATGTGCAATGAAAACGCATTAGCCTTGTAAAAGACACTGTATGTTTATTTTCCTGGTTCAATGAAACACATGTTATATCTTCTTATATCTTCACTGTAAACAATGTTCAAAAGATATTGGTTTCATCAAACATGCATTATTACTTCCTAGTTGTGTGATAGCAATGAACTAAAAAAGCACAAGTGGCACATATTTGCCTTGTAAACACAGTATTCGTGAATATTATTGGTTTAATCAAACATGCATTATGAGGGTTATTTACTAATGTGTTGGTTTTTTGTTGGGTTTTGCAGGTGAATTTAAATACAACAAAGAACCCCTATAGGAGTTCCAAAAAATGATTCCATATCATATGTCCATAATAGAATAAAAAATAATGGTGATCAGGTGAGTACAAAAACTAAAGTTTCAATTATTCTCTTATTTTTGTTCTCTAGTTCAGTTCGAGTTGTTTTTTGTACACAAGTTCAGTAGAAGAGCAAGTAAGTTTTTTTTTTTTGTCAACCTCTGCATGTTTCACCACTATAACATGGCTTTATCAAGGAGATAAGCTGGCTGTCAGATATATATTTCTTATATTTTAAATATCATAATAAAGGTTACATTTTATTCTATTATAGACATATGATACTGGAGGATTTTTTGGAACTCTTCTAGGGTTTTTGTTGTAATTGTAGTAGCCTCCTCATGTGTCATGAGGCAAAAATTTATTGTGTTGTCTTTTGAGGGGGAATGACGCACGTCATTATTTGCACCAAAAAAAAAACTTCAAACCTGACCATCACTGTATTAACCCCTTACAAACCCAGGGCGTATGGATATGCCCCGGCTTCCTGGTAGTTAAGGACCCAGGGTGTGCAAGGCGGGGACCGGACCGGGGTGACTGCTGATTAGCAGGCACCCCGCGCATATGCCCAGGAGGGGGTCATCAAATTCACACTTGCGGTTTGCGGCGATTCCGGTGATGCGGGTCACGTGTGACCCGCTGACCCGGAGATACATGGTGAAACACCCCCAATCACCTCCTGCATCAAAGGGGAGGTGGCGATTTTGTCTAATAGGTCCCCAAGGGTCTGCCGCAGCTTTTTCAGCGTGAACCAGGCCCTATTAGGGGATCAGGGCGCTGCGATTTGCACCCTCCCCCCCCCCTTTTTCTTTTTGGCTGCAGCGCTCCCCCCCCCCCCCATAAAACAGTGTGTGATTTCTAATCACACACCATTATATAATACAGTCACACCAAATACACACTACATACTCCCACACACACACACACACCCTCCCCCCACCACTGTACCCCCCCGCCACCGTAGAAAAAAGGCGAATGGACATTTTCGGTAGCGGAGACATTTTCTTGCCTCCGACTCCGAATCTGTCAGTGAGGACGAGGAAGATCCTACATTCCTGTCTTCTTCCTCGTCCACCTCATCATGTAGTACTGATGATGAGCCCCCCAGAAGGCAGCGGAGACGCCGCCAGGTGAGGCCACGCACCCCCCATGATAGTGGCCCAGTGGCCGGCACTAGTACGAGCGACAATGCCTCTCGTACTAGGAGTCCGACCTCCCCAGACAAGTGTACCGGAGCCCCCTTCCAGTGAACCTGTCCGGAGATCCCCAGAGGCTTATCAGCCACGCATTCCGGAGTTTGTTGGCGACTCCGGAATCCGGATTGACATGGCTGGATTTAATGAAATTTACTTTTCAGTTATTTTTTCAGTGACAGCTTTGTCAATCACATGGTGGAGCAGACGAATCTGTACGCCCAGCAGTTCATCGTCCACCACCCTGATTCTTTTTTGGCCAGGTATAATGAATGGTACGCCATTGATGCAGCAGAAATGAGGACATTTTGGGGCCTCTTGCTGCATATGGGCCTGGTCAAAAAGCCCAATGTCAGACAGTACTGTAGCTTGGACATCCTATACCAGACCCCGCTTTACAGTATGGTCATGACACGGAAGCGGTTTGAGGACATTCGGAAATGCCGTCATTATGCAGATAATGAGGCATGTCCACTCTGAAGTTAATCCCGCCTATGACCGGCTTTAAAAAGGGAGGCCGGTCATCGATCACTTTGAGGCCAAATTTTTGGAGACCTATGTACCGCTTAAGGAGCTCTCGGTAGATAAGTCTCTTATCAGTTTAAAGGGGAGACTCATCTTCGCCAGTATATTCCTTTGAAGCAGGCGCGGTAGGGAGTGAAGCTCTACAAACTTTGTGAGAGTACCTCCGGGTACACTTACAAGTTTAGAGTATATGAGGGACGAGATTCCCGTATTGAACCCCCAGATTGTTACCCCACTCTGGGTATTAGCGGGAAAATCATTTGGGACCTTGTGCACCCATTGCTGGATAAGGATTACCACGTGTACGTGGACAACTTTTATACCAGCATCCCTCTGTTCACATCCCGCCAAATCCACGTCCGCTTGTGGGACCATGCGGAAAAAACAGAGGGGCCTCCCGCTAAATTTTGTTCAGACACCTATGACCAAGGGTGAGTCCCATGCCCCTACCCATGAAAACCTGTTGCTGGTCAGGTATAAGGATAAGAGTGATTTCCTTATGCTGACCACAATTCATGGTAACGGCAGCTCACCCATCCCTGTGTGAGGTACCACAACAGTCCTCAAGCCTGATTGTATTCTGGACTACAATCAGTATATGGGGGGAGTTGATCTTTCTGATCAAGTCCTCAAGCCATACATCACCATGCGGAAAACACGTGTATGGTACAAAAAAGTTGCGGTCTACTTGTTACAGGTTGCTTGTTACAACTCTTTTGTACTGTCCCAGTACGCTAGCAACAGAAGTCCTAAGGGCCCTGATCTTTGCTGACTGGGAAAGAGCAGGCCGGAGTTCCCAAGGAACTGAAGTTATAGGTGCCAGGATAGTCCCAGGCCAACACTTTCCAGATGAAGTCCCCCACACTGGAAAGAAGGGACGATCCCAGAAAAAATGCAGTGTGTGTCACAAGAGGGGGATACGGAAGGATACCACCACTCAATGTGACACTTGCCCCGATCATATGGGCCTCTGCATTAAAAACTGCTTCAGGGAGTATCACACTTCCATGCGGTACTACATTTTCCCCCTTCATTTTAATTTTCCATAATTTGACCCCAATGTACCAAGTCCAGAGTACATTCCAAGTTTTAACCCCATAAACCATTAAATTGCCCAAAAAAATGTTTCATCAAAAAAAAACTGAGTCACTATCATCGGGGACTTTTTATGTTGCCTCAAATGCGCAGCGCTCTCTCTCCACCTGAGCGGGGTGTGCATTTGAGGCAACAGGTTAGGGACGGCCACACGCATCACATTCCCAGAATGATTCAGAGCATAGGGTTTGGGGTGGGCATATTTTTTAGTTTTGGCTATGCTCTGGGTCATCATTCTGGGAACATAACCTATTTTATTATTTTACGTCCCACTGTACCCCATTTTAGTTATTTAATGTACCCCATGTAATGCCCCTTGAGGGGGGGTCCCGCTGTTCTGGCTCCATAGGCAGCTATGTAAATGCTCAAAGCCCTATCTGCGCTCCTGCTCCTCCGAGACCTGGTGTGCACCCTCAGAGCTGTTTACACTCATATATGAGGTATGTTCTTACTCCAAAGAAATGTATCTACAAATTTACAGTGACATTTTATCCTTTTACCACTTGTGAAAATGAAAAATGTGGGGTAACCCCAGCATTTTAGTGTAAAAATCAAATTTTTCCTTTTCACATCCCAATTTAATGAACATTTCTCAAACACATGTGGGGTGTTAAGGCTCACTGTACCCCTTGTTACGTGCCATAAGGGGTGTAGTTTCCGAAATAGTATGCCATGTGGGGGATTTTTTGCTGTTCTGGCACCATAGGGGCTTTCTACATGTGACATGCCTCCCAAAAACTATTTCAGCAAAATCTGCTTTCCAAAGGCTAAATAGGACTCCTTCTCTTCGGAGCATTGTAGTGCGCCCGCAGTGCACTTGACGTACACACATGGGGTATTTCCATACTCGGAAGAGATGGGGTTACAAATTATGAGGGGCATTTTCTCCTATTACCCCTTGTAAAAATTTAAAATTTGGGGCAAAACCAGCATTTTACCGAAAAAAAAAAAAAACATTTACATATCCAACTTTAACGAAAAGTCGTGAAACACCTGTGAGGTGTTAAAGGACAAGTCTCACAGTAAAAAATTGTTCAGCTTTTAGTGCAGAAGGTAAAGTTATATAGGTTTGTAAATCACTTCCATTACCAATGCTGCTTAGAAACAAGCTTTTTCTGCATTCTTCTGTCTGACAGGAAATTCAGCTGTTCCAGGTTTTCATGACTTTCGACCCCCTATTCAGGCTGTTATCAGCAGCATCCCGGGGGCCGTGACGTGACAATTACCCAGAAAACCCCTGTGCTGCAGAGAGCTCCCTGTGCTCGGCCTTAGCCCCTCCCATCTGATGAATATTCACACTGTCCTCCCTCTGTTCTGCAGTGATTGGCTGAGCAGCACTGCCTATATGCCGGCTGATTCAGATCATAGCAGCCCCAGCAAACAGGGAGGGGAGGGAGCTGCCACCGTAGAGCTGTCACACTGAGCACTGGGAAGAGAGGAGTGCAGGGCAGAGAAGGGGGAGGTGATTGTGCCACTGTAAAGCTGTTTCACTGAGAGGAGGGGGAGGGAGTGATTTTACAGTGTGATTAGTATGTTTCCTCGTGGCCACCCTGCTGTATAGGGCTATGATTGGAGCTCAGTGTTATGTGGGAGTGACTAACATAAATTAGGGGAGATAACAAGCTCTCTGCTCAGGCAGCTGAGAGCAGGAAATGTGAGCAGTGCATGCAGGGAAATGTAGTCTTTGAGATCACAGGCATAGCCACCATAACCAGGAAGTAACTGGAATTTATGAGCTGAACAGCCGGTGAATGGGGGCCAGAAAAAAAATCACAAACATGTCAGAGAGGTGGTAGGTGAATATACTATGAAATGGCTAGGTATTTTTTTTTCTTTGCTGCATGGGATATCTTCTTTAAGGCTCATTGTACCCCTTGTTACGTTCCTTGAAGGGTGTAGTTTACAAAATAGTAGGCCATGTGGGGGATTTTTTGCTGTTCTGGCACCAGAGGGGCCTCCTAAATGCGACATGCCCCCCAAAAACCATTTCATCTAAATTTGCTTTCCAAAAGCTAAATGGGACTCCTTCTCTTCTGAGCATTGTAGTGCGCCCACAGTGCACTTGACATCCACACATGGGGTATTTCCATACTCAGAAGAGATGGTATTACAATTTTTGGGGTCATTTTCTCCTATTACCCCTTGTAAAAATGTACAATTTGGGGGAAAACTAGCATTTTAGTGAAAAAAAATAAATAAATAAAATACACATCCATCTTTAACAAAAAGTCGTGAAACACGTGTGGGGTGCTAAGGTTCACTGGACCCCTTGTTAGATTCCTTGAGGGGTGTAATCTCCAAAATAGTAGGCCATTTTTTTTTTCTTGCTGTTCTGGCACCATAGGGTCTTCTTAAATGTGACATGCCCCCCAAAAACCATTTCAGAAAAACTCACTCTCCAAAATCCCTTCTGAGCCTTGTAGTGCACCCACAGAACACTTGACATACACATATGAGCTATTTCCTTACTCGTGAGAAATTGGGTTACAAATTTTTGGAAGATTTCTCTCCTTTTACCCCTTGTAAAAATTCAAAAACTGGGTCTGCAAGAACATGCGAGTGTAAAAAATGAAGATTTTGAATTTTCTCCTTCAATTTGCTACTATTCCTGTAAAACACCTAAAGGGTTAACACACTTACTGAATATCATTTTGAATACTTTGAGAGGTGCATCTTTTATAATGGGGTCATATGTGGGGTATTTCTAATGCAAAGGCCCTTTAAATCCACTTCAAAACTGAACTGGTCCCTGAAAAATTTAGATTTTGAAAATTTTGTGAAAAATTTGAAAATTACTGCTGAGCCCTCTGATGTCTTCCAAAAGTCAAAACATGGCAACTTTATGATGCAAACATAGACATTTTGTATATGTGAATCAATATATCATTTATTTGGAATATCCATTTTCCTTTTATAAGCAAAGAGCTTCAAAGTAAAAAAAAAAAAAAAAAAAAAAAAAAAAAAATGCAAAATTTTCAATTTTTTCATCAAATTTTCAATTTTTCACCAAGAAATGATGCAAGTATCGACAAAATTTTACCACTAACATAAAGTAGAATATGTCATGAAAAAACATTCTCAGAATCAGAATGAAAAGTAAAAGTATCCCAGAGTTATTAATGCTTAACCTGTTGGGGACGAAGGGCGTATGCATACGCCCTTGAGTCCTGGTACTTAAGGACGAAGGGCGTATCCATACGCCCGTGGGAATTTCGGTCCCCGCGGCGCGCCGGGCGGGGACCGGGCCGGGGTGACTGCTGATATCTATCAGCAGGCACCCCGTGCAAATGCCCAGGGGGGTCATTAGACCCCCCATGTCGTCGATCAGCGCAAATCGCAAGTGAATTCACACTTGCGATTTGCGCCGATTCCGCCGGGTCTATGGTGACCCGGTGACCTGGAATAGAAGGGGGATCGCGGGTGTCTAAGACACCCACGATCCCCCTAAAGCGATAGGAGTGAGGTGGCAGGGGTGCCACCCCTCCTATCCCTGCTATTGGTGGTCTAGACGCGACCACCAATAGCATATCGGGGGCGGGGGGGTTTACTTTCGTTTTCCCCGTCCTGCCCTCCCACAATAGGCGGGGCAGAACGGGGAAAACGAAGAGGAGCAGAGGCAGCGGAGCGACGGGGATCGGCGGGCGGCGACGGAGATCTGCGGCGGCGTGAGGCAGAAGAGGACGGCTCCCGGATGCGACGGAAGCCAGGGAGTAGTTGCCTAGCAACATCTAGAGGGCTACAGTCTGAGACCACTATAGTGGTCTCTAGACTGTAGCCCTCCAGATGTTGCAAAACTACAACTCCCAGCATGCCCAAACAGCTGTTTGCTGTGTGGGCATGCTGGAATTTGTAGTTCTGCAACAGCTGGAGGTCTGCAGTTTAGAGACCACTGCACAGTGATCTCTATACTGCCCTCTAGATCTTGCAAAACTACAACTCTTAGCATGCCCACACAGCTGTTTGCTGTCTGGGCATGCTGGGAGTTGTAGTTTTGCAACATCTGGAGGTCCACAGTTTGGAGATCACTGTTCAGTGGTCTCTAAATTGTAGCACTCCAGATGTTGCAAAACTACAAATTCCAGCATTCCCACACAGAAAACAGCTGTCTCGGCATGCTGGGAGTTGTAGTTGCGTACCTCCAGCTGTTGCATAACTACATCTCCCAGCATGCCCTTCTGTGATCAGTCATGCTGGGAATTGTAGTTTTGCAGCAGCTGGAGGCACACTGGTTGGAAAATACTGAGTTAGGTAACAGAACCTAACTCAGTATTTTCCAACCAGTGTGCCTCCAGCTGTTGCAAAACTACAACTCCCAGCATGTACTGACAGACCGTGCATGCTGGGAGTTGTAGTTTTGAAACAGCTGGAGGTCCCCCCCCCCCCCATGAGAACGTACAGGGTACATTCACACGGGCGGGTTTACAGCAAGTTTCCTGCTTTAAGTATGAGCTGCGGCAAATTTTTCGCCGCAGCGCAAATTCCTAGCGGGAAACTCACCGTAACCCGCCAGTGTAAATGTACCCTAAAAACTCTACACTACACTACACTAACACCTAATAAAGAGTAAAACACTACATAAACACCCCCTTACACTGTCCCCCACCCCCCACCCCCAATAAAAATGAAAAACGTATTGTACGGCAGTGTTTCCAAAACGGAGCCTCCAGCTGTTGCAAAACAACTCCCAGCATTTCCGAACAGCCACTGACTGTCCAGGCATGCTGGGAGTTTAGCAACAGCTGGAGGCACCCTGTTTGGGACTCACTGGCGTAGAATACCCCTATGTCCACCCCTATGCAATCCCTAATTTAGTCCTCAAATGCCCATGGTGCTCTCACTTTGGAGCCCTGTCGTATTTCAAGGAAACAATTTAGTGCCACATATGGGGTATCTCCGTACTCGGGAGAAATTGCACTACAAATTTTGGGGGCTTGTTCTCCTTTTACCCCTTATGAAAAGGAAAAGTTGGGGTCTACACCAGCCTGTTAGTGTAAAAAAATTTTTTTTACACTAACATGCTGGTGTTGCCCGTTACTTTTTATTTTCACAAGAGGTAAAAGGGAAAAAAAGACCCCCAAAATTTGTAACGCAATTTCTCCTGAGTACGGAAATACCCCATATGTGGGCGTAAAATGCTCTGTGAGCGCACAACAAGGCTCAGGAGTGAGAGCGCACCATGTACATATGAGGCCTAAATTGGTGATTTGCACAGGGGTGGCTGATTTTACAGCGGTTCTGACATAAACCCAAAAAAATTAATACCCACATGTGATCCCATTTTGGAAACTACACCCCTCACGGAATGTAATAAGGGGTACAGTGAGCATTTATGCCCCACAAGTGTCTGACAGATTTTTGGAACAGTGGTACGTGAAAATGAAAAATGTAATTGTTTGCACAGCCCACTGTTCCAAAGATCTGTCAAACGCCAGTAGGGTGTAAATGCTCACTGTACCCCTTTATTACATTCCGTGAGGGGTGTAGTTTCCAAAATGGGGTCACATGTGGGGGGGGGGTCCACTGTTCTGGCACCACGGGGGGCTTTGTAAATGCACATGGCCCCCAACTTCCATTCCAAACAAATTATCTCTCTAAAAGCTCAATGGCGCTCCTTCTCATCTGAGCGTTGTAGTTCGCTCGCAGTGCACTTGACGTCCAAACATGGGGTATTTCCATACTCAGAAGAAATGGGGTTACAAATTTTGGGGGGCATTTTCTTCTATTGCCCTTTGTAAAAAAAGTAAAATTTGGGGAAAAACCAGCATTTTAGTGGAAAAATATTTTTTTTCATTTACACATCCGATATTAGCAAAAAGTTGTCAAACACCTGTGGGGTGTTAAGGCTCACCGTACCCCTTGTTATGTTCCTTGAGGGGTGTCGTTTCCATAATAGTGTGCGATGTGGGGTTTTTTGCTGTCCTGGCACCATAGGGGCTTCCTAAATGGGACATGCCCCCCGAAAACCATTTCAGAAAAACTCACTCTCCTAAATCCCATTGTTGCTCCTTCGCTTCTGAGCCCTCTAGTGCACCCGCTGAACACTTGACATACACATATGAGGTATTTTCTTACTCGAGAGAAATTGGGTTACAAATTTTGAGAGGATTTTTTTCCTTTTACCCCTTGTAAAAATTCAAAAACTGGATCTACAAGAACATGCCAGTGTAAAAAATGAAGATTTTGAATTTTCTCCTTCACTTAGCTGCTATTCCTGTGAAACACCTAAAGGGTTAATACACTTACTGAATGTAATTTTGAATACTTTGGGGGTGTAGTTTTTATAATGGGGTCTTTTATGGGGTATTTCTAATATGAAGACCCTTCAAATCCACTTCAAAACTGAACTGGTCCCTGAAAAATAATGAGTTTGAAAATTTTGTGAAAAATTTCAAAATTGCTGCTGAACTTTTGAAGCCCTCTGGTGTCTTCCAAAAGTAAAAACTCATAAATTGTATGATGCAAACATAAAGTAGACATATTGTATATGTGAACCCCCAAAAAATTTATTTTGAATATCCATTTTCCTTACAAGCAGAGAGCTTCAAAGTTAGAAAAATGCTAAATTTTCATTTTTTTCATCAAATTTGGGGATTTTTCACCAAGAAAGGATGCAAGTTACCATAAAATTTTACCACTATGTTAAAGTAGAATATGTCACCAAAAAACAGTCTCGGAATCAGAATGATAACTAAAAGCATTCCAGAGTTATTAATGTTTAAAGTGACAGTGGTCAGATTTGCAAAAAACGCTCTGGTCCTTAATGTGTAAAATGGCCTGGTCCTTAAGGGGTTAAAGTGAAAGTGGCCAGATGTGCAAAAAATGGCCGGGTCCTACACTGAAAATTGGCTTGGTCCTTAAGGGGTTAAAAAAAAGGGGGCATGTCTGCCTGGGGAAAAGGGTGTGTCCCTAACAAAAGAGCTGTGACCCAGACATATTTACTATGGTTTCCATATAAAATGTGGTGGAGTTGAGCTGTGGAAAACTCACAGTTTAGAACTGTTGTAAAATAAAATTGCAAAAAAAATTTGGGAAAAAGTAGTAAATACTGTGGGGAAAAAAAACACAAAAAAAAAACAAAACACTCTACTCTTAGTAAATGAACACCTATATCTTTCTAATTGTTTGATAGCAGTGAACTAAAAGGTGTGTGCAAGTGAAACGCATCTGCCTTGTAAACACACTGTACGTGGCTATTCAAACATGCATGTTCATGCATGGTACATATTGGTACCAATGCAAAGTAAGAGGTATATGGAGTGTCCATAAAAATGATTTCAGGGACTTAGGCCACAAGCTTAAGGCAAGGACCTCCAAGGTTATATTTTCTGAAATATTACCTGTACCCCCGAGCCACACCAGAGAGGCAGCGGGAGATTAGGGAGGTAAACGAGTGTCTCATAAACTGGTGTAGGAAGGAGGGGTTTGGGTTCATAGAGAACTGGGACGACTTCTCTTTCAGTTACCGGCTCTACTGTAGGGACGGCTGCACCTTAATTAGGAGGGTGCAGATGTGCTTGGGGAGAAGATGGCTAGATGGGTGGAGCAGTGTTTAAATTAGGGACTGTGGGGAGGAAATCTACAACATAAAGGGAGCAGATAGTGTAGATAGAGCAGTGCAAATTATTAATGTACCTGGGGGTGGAGTGGAGGGAGGGGTTAGAATAGCTAATAGGAAAAGGCTCCATAGGAGAAAAAAAAAACATACACCTTTGAATTGCATGTTGACTAATGCCAGAAGTCTGACAAATAAAACTGACGAACTGAAGTTGATAATGTCTGAGGAAAATTATGACATAATAGGTATAAGGCTAGGTTTCCACTTGGTTTTTTTTCTGGCAGTTTTTGGAAAACTGCCACTGCAGTTTTTGAGCCAAAGCCAGAAGTGTATTCAAAAGGAATAGGACATATAAAGGAAGGACTTACACGTCTCCTCCCTTATGGATCCACTTCTGACTTTGGCTTAAAAACTTCAGTGGCAGTTTTCCAAAAACTGCCAGAAAAAAACCCAAGTGGAAACTTAGCCTAACAGAGACTTGGTTGGACAATGTCTATGACTGGGCGGTCAACATACAGGGTTAAAGTCTATTCAGGAAGGATCGGACAAAACGTAAAGGGGGAGGAGTTTGTCTTTATGTAAAGTCCAGTCTGAAGGCTTCACTGTGGGAGGATGTACGGGAGCAAAACGATAATGTGGAGTCATTATGGGTAGAGTTATATGGAGATATAAATAAATAAATTCTGATAGGGGTTTGCTATAAGCCACCAAACATAATGGAAGAGGCAGAAGATCAATTACTGAGGCAAATAAACAAGGCAGCAAATCAAAATGATGTGATAATAATGGGGGACTTTAACTATCCTAATAAAAACTGGGAGACTGAGACCTGTGAATCTCATAAAGGAAACCGGTTACTGACTATAGCTAAAGACAATTTTCTGTCCCAAATGGTGCAGGGCCTGACTGGAGGGGGCACCCTACTTGACTTAAAGGGTAGCTCCCACCATACTATTATTTTTTTTTGCTAGCCCGTTACCCCCCCCCCTTTCCCCCCCGCTACGGCACTAGCCCATTCCCTCCTCCCCCCCGCCCCGCATACCCCGCTCCCTCATTACACTTGCAGTTACTGCAGAGTCTGGAAGCGGGTGTGCAGGGACAGCGGCGGCAAATGAGGCGGCGGCGGCGATGTGCGGGAGGAGTGGCCTCCCAGCCAGTGGCCGGGGAGCCAATGCGCTCGCTCCCGCCTGTCTGATTGTCTGATTGACAGGCAGGGAGCGAGTGCAGCCTAACTGAAAAAGGACTGATTGCCACTCCAAAATCAGTCCTTTTTCAGTTGCCGGTTTTTAAATGTAAATTAAACCTTTTTAATGAAGAAAAAAATAATAAAAGTATATTAGAGATATGTTGTAGTACATAAGTACTACAACATATCAAAAAATAAAAGTTGGTGACAGTGCCCATTTAATATTAACCAACAGACCTGACAGAGTAACTAATGTGCAGGTAAATGGACAACTAGGGAATAGTGATCATAATATAATACATTATAACTTGACCTGTAATAAGGAAACCTTTCGAGAGGCCACACAAACAATGAACTTTAGGAAGGCACCGTTTGATCAACTCAGAGAAGCCCTTAACAATATAAAATGGGATAATGTTCTCAAAAACAAAAATACTGACACTAAATGGGAGACTTTTAAGAATATTTTTAATTCTCACTGTAAGAGGTATATACCATTTGGGAATAAAAGGGTCAGGAATAAAAGAAAACCAATGTGGATGAATACAAATATTAAGGGGGCAATAAATGATAAAAATAAAGCATTGAAACTACAAAAACAGGACGGCATTGAAGAAGAAGCTATAGAGAAAAATTTTAAATATTTTTTTAAAAAACTGATAAAAGCCGCAAAAGTAGAGACAGAAAGACTCCTTGCCAAAGAGAGTAAAACTAACCCCAAAATGTTCTTTTAACTATATAAATAGCAAAAGGGTTAAAAAGGAAAGTATAAAAAACAACGGTTTGGCTTCTTCTCAAGGACTAGATATACTAGAAATAAATAAAATTCTGTGGGTGCAATATTAATGTGATAAGTGGGAGAACAGATGGCTGGGAGGAGAAAGGTGCAGGGATGGAAGTCTGTTTTTGGTAATATGTGTGTGGTTAGAGAAAGTCTAATGCTATGGGGGAATCGGGGTGCAACTAAGTAGATGAAAAACTGGATATGTTGTTCAGATATGTGATATAGATCTGATGTTAGAGATGCGGTGTAGGTCTGTTAATGTAGTGGGAGCAAAGTGTAACTATGTAAATGAAAATGTGGTGTGTATATAACTGTAACAAATGAATCAATCAGTGTCTATGTCCAAGGTACAAAAATAGTTTATTTGACTAAATACAAGGTAACAATTGATAAAAGTGCAGGATCCTTGCACTTCCCATATACAATTAAAATTTAAAATGTCTAAAACAAAGTATCACAAAACAGCTATTTGACAACTTTAGTAAAGTACTTAGTAGTAGAATGCAGAGCAGTGGGAGTTGGTGGGAGCACCTGCAGTGCACTTGCAGGAGCTGGAGTCCCCAAATTGGCGGCCCACTGATAGGGTAAAACTGCTCTACAAAAAAATGTGTTGATAAGTCACTTGGAGAGGTAGTTTTTTAATCCTCCAGACGAGATTTAACAGTCGCAGCAATGCAGTGAGAGGTGACCGTGGTAGAAAAACCAAGTGGTGCGGCGGCTTTGACAAAGTTAATTCGGCACGGCGGTCGTTAGAAGCGGGTAGAGGAGCGGCACTGCGGCCGACAGGTGATGCTGGAAAACACGGCACTGCGGCTGTCAGATGGTAATGAAGATACGGCACGGCGGCCGTTAAGTAAGCGGTTGGTACACTGTACCGCTTACCCTTGGATGTGGCAGTCCTTACGTCTCCTGGCCGTGATGGTGGTAACAGCGGTGTCCGGGATCTTATTGTGTACTGCTGGCAAGCAGTCCTTTTCTCCGGGGACGAGTCACGGAATCTGCAGGAGTCGGGTAAGCGGTGTAGCAGTGATGTGTCCTGATGTTGACATCCTGGGTGGCTTCTGAGTGTGCGCTCTTGGTATCCACGGCTCGCTCTGTTTGCTGTGTGCTGGGTGAGCTGTAGCCAGTGATGCGTATAGCGGAGGTGATGGTACTTGTGGTGTAGTAGGTTGGAGTTGGTGAAAAAGTGCTGTTGGTGATATTAGTCACAGGTGGTGGGGATCAGACACGTTTCGGTCCGTCTAGGATCTTCCTCAGTGATCTATATCTATATAGAATGTAGAGCAGTTTTACCAGTGGGCCGCCAATTTGGGGACTCCAGCACCTGCAAGTGCACTGCAGGCGCTCACACCAACTCCCACTGCTCTGCATTCTACTACCAAGTACTTTACTAAAGGCATCAAATAGCTGTTTTGTGATACTTTGTTTTAGACATTTTGAATTTTAATTGTATATGGGAAGTGCAAGGATCCTGCACTTTGATCAATTTTTACCTTGTATTTAGTCAAATAAACTATTTTTGTACCTTGGACATACACTGATTGATTCATTTGTTACAGTTATATACACCACATTTCCATTTACATAGTTACACTTTGCTCCCACTACATTAACAGACCTACACCGCATCTCTAACATCAGATCTATATCACACATCTGAACAACATATCCTGTTTTTCATCTAGTTGTACCCCGATTCCACCATAGCATTAGACTTTCTCTAACCACACACATATTACTAAAAACAGACCTCCATCCCTGCACCTTTCTCCTCCCAGCCATCTGTACTCCCACTTATCACATTAATACTGCACCCACATCATTTTATTTATTTCTAGTATATCTAGTCCTTGAGAAGAAGCCAAACCGTTGTTTTTTATACTGAAAGATTACCCAGAGTGTTGAGAGGATATCACTCCTTGACTAAATTCTCGGTCAGATTCTGTGGTAGATAGAGTACCTCCACCTTCTAGTTGTTCTTTAAAAAGGAAAGTGTTGGCCCTTTAAAAAATGATGAGGAAGAAATTATAGACGGGGATCAGGAAAAAAGCAAATATATTAAATAAATTCTTCTCTGCTGTATTCACTGAGGAAAATGAAATGCCAGGTGAAATACAGCAAGATAAGGCAAACTCCCCAGTACAGGTCACCTGTCTAACCCAGGAAGAAGTAAAGA
The DNA here is from genome assembly GCF_029499605.1 of Hyla sarda. Taxonomy (NCBI): domain Eukaryota; kingdom Metazoa; phylum Chordata; class Amphibia; order Anura; family Hylidae; genus Hyla; species Hyla sarda. The sequence continues at coordinate 291,858,999 of NC_079191.1, forward strand.
GCCGCCTACAAAAATCTAAATAGACAAGTTGCCAGGTCCAGAGAGCATTCACCCCTGAGTTCAAAGGAATTAAGTAATGTAATAGACATACCCCTATTTTTAATATTCAAGGACTCTATAGTGACAGGCAAGGTTCCCCAGGACTGGCGCATAGCAAATGTGGTGCCAGTATTTAAAAATGGGTCAAGAGGTGACCCCGGGAATTATAGGCCTGTTAGTTTAACCTCCGTTGTATGTAAATTGTTTGAGGGTTTTCTAAGAGATGCTATTTTGGAGTATCTTGATAAAAAATAAATGTATGACTCCATATCAGCATGGTTTAATGAGGGATCGGTCCTGTCAAACGAACCTAATCAGCTTTTATGAGGAGGTGAGCTCCAGACTGGACTGGGGTAATTGCTGGATGTTGTATATCTTGATTTATCCAAAGCATTTGATATGGTGCCATATAAAAGGTTTGTGCATAAAATAAAAAGTATTGGGCTGGGGGAAAATGTGTGCAAGTTGGTAAGTAACTGGCTCAGTGATAGGAAACAGAGGGTGGTTATTAATGGAACTTATTTTGATTGGTTGACTCTTACTACTGGGGTACCACAGGGGTCACATATTCATTAATGACCTTGTAGAGAGGTTGAATAGTAAAGTATCAATCTTTGCAGATGATACTAAACTATGTAAAGTGGTCAACACAATAGAGGTCTGTGCACTGTTACAAATGCATCTGGATAGGTTGGAGGTTTGTGCTGGGAAGTGGAAGATGAGGTTCAACACTGATAAATGTAAGGTAATGCACATGGGGAGGAAAAATTCAGGCTGGGATTATGTATTAAATGGGAGAACACTTGGGACGACTGACATGGAAAAGGACTTAGGAGTCTTAGTTAACAGCAATTTAGCTGTAGTGACATGTGTTGGGCAGCTGCTGCCAATGCAAATAAAATCATGAGGTGCATTAATAGAGGCATAGATGCCCACGGCAAGGAAATAATTTTACCACTGTACAAATAACTAGTCAGACCATACATGGAATACTGTGTACAGTACTGGGCACTAGTGTACAAGAAAGATATAGTGGAGCTGGAGAGGGGTTAAAGACCAGGGTAATAATGGGAATGGGAGGACTACAGTACCCAGATTATCAGAATTAGGGTTATTAAGTTTAGAAAAAAGGATGCTTAGGGACGACCCAATAACTTTGTATAAATATATCAGGAGACCGTATGAGGAAAGAAGGTTTCTACACCAGCTTAGGCAGGGATTCCTCACTGTAAGAGCAGTGATACTATGGAACTCTCTGCCAGAGGAGGTGGTCATGGTGAACTCTGTAAAACAGTTCAAAGGGGCCTGAATGCATTTTTGGAGAGTAATAACATTGCTGGTTATGGATTCTAGATTTATGGGCACAGAAGGTTGATCCAGGGATTTATTCTGACTGCCATAGTTGGAGTCATGCCATAAGTTGAGTTTTTTTTTGCCTTCCTCTGGATCAACTCACTAGGGACTCAGTAGGGTTATAGGTTGAACTTGACTGGTCTATTTTCAACCTTATGAACTATGTTAATATTATATCTTCCTGTTTGGAACATAGAAGTGTGCTAAAATACATGTGCATTCAAAACACATTAGTCTTCCAAAGCGACTGTACGTTTATATTCTTGGTTTAATCAAACTTGCCCTATACCTACTTGGTTGTAGGTATAAGGCAAGTTGAAAGTTAAAGTTGACCAGTAGGTGAGTGAATAACATTAAAACCTTTTTCAGTACCTCAGAATATTTGTCTGTTAAAGGAATTGTTCGTACTAGATGCTTGTTTCCTCATCTCTGTCTCCCCACCACCACCACCACGCAGTTTTCTGTGTGCAGCACAGTGCACGAAGTGCAAAATCTTAATCAAATCAATTTTTGAACCTCCTGTTGTCCTCTGGCTACTATCAGCCACTCAAGTCTGCTGGCCAGTCCCTCTTGTTGTCCATTGGCTACTACCAGTCCCTCAGATCCTCAAGTCCATTGCTTGCTGCTGCTACTTTCAGACAGGCCTGGGCTGCCTGGCAAAATTTTAATGAAATCAATGTTTGTACCTCCTGCAGTCCGTAAAATTACTAAAGCTAAAATCAAACGCATGGAAATGCATTGCCATCTATAAGACTGAGCGGTCCTAGTGCCAGCATATTCCGCCGGCACTCAGCATTCAGGGGTATGTCCCCATAGAGACATTCCCCCATGTGAACATAGCCTTAAGTCTGCCTCTTCCTGCTGTATGCTGGATACTACCAGTCCCACTATTCTGCTATAACCCTTGCTGCTGCTCTTTTCAGCCAGGCCTGTAAAAATTTGAAAAAACTATATATTTTTTTTAAATGTTAAACCTTTTTTTAAATCTCCTGCTACACTGGCTTCTACTAGTACCACCAGTCTGCCATCACCCTTGCTGCTGGTAGTTTCAACCAGGACTACACATACTAAACAAAAGCTCTTCACTATTTTGGCACACCAATCCTGTTTAACCCCTTAAGGACCAGGCCATTTTACACCTTAGGACCAGAGCGTTTTTTGCACATCTGACCACTGTCACTTTAAACATTAATAACTCTGGAATGCTTTTAGTTATCAATCTGATTCCGAGAATGTTTTTTCGTGACATATTCTACTTTAACATAGTGGTAAAATTTTGTGGTAACTTGCATCCTTTCTTGGTGAAAAATCCCAAAATTTGATGAAAAATTTGAAAATTCTGCATTTTTCTAACTTTGAAGCTCTCTGCTTGTAAGGAAAATGGATATTCAAAATATTTTTTTATTTTATTCACATTTCCAATATGTCTACTTTATGTTTGCATCATAAAATTGACGTGTTTTTACTTTTGGAAGACACCAGAGGGCTTCAAAGTTCAGCAGCAATTTTCCAATTTTTCACAAAATTTTGAACCTCGCTTTTTTTCAGAGACCAGTTCAGGTTTGAAGTGGATTTGAAGGGTCTTCCCATTAGAAATACCCCACAAATGACCCCATTATAAAAACTACACCCCCCAAAGTATTCAAAATGACAATCAGTAAATGTTTTAACCCTTTAGGTGTTTCACAGGAATAGCAGCAAAGTGAAGGAGAAAATTCACAATTTTTATTTTTTACACTCGCATGTTCTTGTAAACCCAATTTTTTAATTTTTACAAGGGGTAAAAGGAGAAAATGTATACTTATATTTGTAGCCCAATTTCTTTCGAGTAAGCACATACCTCATATGTCTATGTAAAGTGTTCGGCGGGCGCAGTAGAGGGCTCAGAAGCGAAGGAGCGACAAGGGGATTTTGGAGAGTACGTTTTTCAGAAATGTTTTTTGGGGGGCATGTTGCATTTAGGAAGCCCCTATGGTGCCAGAACAGCAAAAATAACCCACATGGCATACCATTCTGGAAACTAGACCCCTTGGGGAACGTAACAAGTTATAAAGTGAGCCTTAATACCCCACAGGTGTTTCACGACTTTTGCATATGTAAAAAAAAATATTTTTTTTTTCACTAAAATGTGTTTCCCCCCAAATTTCACATTTTTTCAAGGGTTAATAGCCGAAAATCCCCCCCAAAATTTGTAACCCCATCTCTTCTGAGTATGGAGGTACCCCATAAGTTGGCATGAAGTGCATTACGGGCGAACTACAATGCTCCGAAGAGAAGGAGTGATATTTGACTTTTTGAGAGCAAATTTTGCTCGGGGGGCATGTCGCATTTAGGAAGCCCCTATGGTGCCAGAACAGCAAAAAAAAAACACATGGCATACCATTTTGGAAACTAGACCCCTTGAGGAACGTAACAAGGAATAAAGTGAGCCTTAATACCCCACACGGGTTTCATGACTTTTGCATATGTAAAAAAATATACATATTTTTTTCACTAAAATGTGTGTTTCCCCCCAAATTTCACATTTTTGCAAGGGTTAATAGCAGAAAATACCCCCCAAAATTTGTAACCCCATCTCTTCTGAGTATGGAGGTACCCCATAAGTGGACCTGAAGTGCACTACGTGCGAACTACAATGCTCAGAAGAGGAGGCGCACCATTGAGCTTTTGGAAAGAGAATTCGTTTGGAATGGTAGTCAGGGGCCATGTGCATTTACAAAGCCCCCCCGTGGTGCCAGAACAGTGGACCCCCCCCACATGTGACCCCATTTTGGAAACTACACCCCTCACAGAATTTAATAAGTGGTGCAGTGAGCATTTACACCCCACTGGCGTTTGACAGATCTTTGGGACAGTGGGCTGTGCAAATGGAAAATTACATTTTTCATTTTCACGGATCACTGTTCCAAAAATCTGTCAGACACCTGTGGGCCGTAAATGCTCACTGCGCCCCTTATTACATTACATGAGGGGTGTAGTTTCCAAAATGGGGTCACATATGGGGGGGGGGGTCCATTGTTCTGGTACCATGGGGGCTTTGTAAACACAAGTGGCCTTCAATTCCGGACAAATTTTCTCTTCAAAATCCCAATGGCGCTCCTTCTCTTCTGAGCATTGTAGTGCACCCATAGAGCACTTTACATCCACATATGGGGTATGCTCTTACTCAGAAGAAATTTGGTTACAAATTTTGGGGGGCTTTTTTTTATTTTCCCTTGTGAAAATGAAAAATTTAGGGTGACACCAGCATTTTAGTGAGAAAATTTTTTTTTTTCACTTTTCCATCCAACTTTAATGAAAATTTGTCAAACACCTGTGGGGTGTTATGGCTCACTATACCCCTCCTTACGTTCCGTGAGGGGTGTCGTTTCCAAAATGGGGTCACATGTCTGTATTTATTGTTTTGTGTTTATGTCAGAACCACTGTAAAATCAGCCACCCCTATGCAAATCACCAATTTAGGCCTCAAATGTACATGGTGTGCTCTCACTCCTGAGCCTTGTTGTGCGTCCGCAGAGCATTTTACGCCCACATATGGGGTATCTCCGTATTCAGGAGAAATTGCGTTACAAATTTTGGGTGTCTTTTTTTTTTTCCTTTTACCTCCCGTGAAAATAAAAAGTAAAGGACAACACCAGCATGTTAGTGTAAAAAAAAAATTTTTTTTTACACTAACAGGCTGGTGTAGACCCCAACTTTTCTTTTTCATAAGGGGTAAAAGGAAAAAAAGCCCCCAAAATTAGTAACGCAATTTCTCCCGAGTACGGAGATACCCCATATGTGGCACTAAACTGTTTCCTTGAAATACGACAGGGCTCCGAAGTGAGAGAGCGCCATGCGCATTTGAGGACTAAATTAGGGATTGCACAGGGGTGGACATAGGAGTATTCTACGCCAGTGATTCCCAAACAGGGTACCTCCAGCTGTTACTAAACTTCCAGCATGCCTGGACAGTCAGTGGCCGTCCGTAAATGCTGGGAGTTGTTGTTTTGCAACAGCTGGAGGCTCTGTTTTGGAAACACTGCCGTACAATACGTTTTTTATTTTTTATTAGGGGGACAGTGTAAGGGGGTGTATATGTTGTGTTTTACTCTTTATTATGTGTAGTGTAGTGTTTTTAGGGTACATTCACACTGGCGGGTTTACAGTGAATTTACCGCTAGGAGTTTGCGCTGCGGTGAAAAATTTGCCACAGCCCAAACTTGAAGCAGAAAACTTACTGTAAACCCGCCAGTGTGAATGTACCCTGTACGTTCACATGGGGGGGCAAACCTCCTGTTTCAAAACTACAACTCCTAGCATGTACTGACAGACCGTGCATGCTGGGAGTTGTACTTTTGCAACAGCTGGAGGCACACTGGTTGGAAAACCTTCAGTTAGGTTCTGTTACCTAACTCAGTATTTTCCAACCAGTGTGCCTCCAGCTGTTGCAAAACTTCAACTCCCAGCATGTACTGATCGCCGAAAGGCATGCTGGGAGATGTAGTTATGCAACAGCTGGAGGGATCGCAACTACAACTCCCAGCATGCAGAGACAGCTGTTTGCTGTTTAGGCTTGCTGGGAGTTGCAGTTTTGCAACATCTGTAGAGCTATAGTTTAGAGACCACTGCATAGTGGTCTCCAAACTGTGGACCTCCAGATGTTGCAAAACTACAACTCCCAGCATGCCGAGACAGCAAACTGCTGTCTGGGCATGCTGGGAGTTGTAGTTTTGCAAGATCTGGAGGTGCACAGTATAGAGATCACTTTGCAGTGGCCTCAAACTGTAGACCTCTAGGTGTTGCAAAACTGCAACTCCCAGCAAGCCTAAACAGCTCTCTGGGCATGCTGGGAGTTGTAGTTTTGCAACATCTGGAGGGTTACAGTTTAGAGACCACTATAGTGGTCTCAGACTGTAGCCCTCCAGATGTTGCTAAGTAACTCACCGGCTTCCATTGGATCCAGGGAGCTGCGTCGCTGTCCTCTTCTTCCGCCAATCGTCGCCCGCTGCCGCCGCTGATCGTCGCCGCTGCCGTCGCCGATGGGTAAGTGGATCTTCGGCGCCGGTCCCTGTCGGTTTCCCCGTCCTGCCCCGCCTATTGTGGGAGGGCAGGACGGGGAAACCGAAAGTAAACCCCTCCGCCCCCGATCTGCTATTGGTGGTCGCGTCTAGACCACCAATAGCAGAGATAGGAGGGGTGGCAACCCTGCCACCTCACTCCTATCGCTACAGGGGGATCGTGGGTGTCTAGGACACCCACGATCCCCCTTCTATTCCGGGTCACCGGGTCACCATAGACCCGCATGACCCGGAATCGGCGCAAATCGCAAGTGTGAATTCACTTGCGATTTGCGCCGATCGCCGACATGGGGGGGTCTAATGACCCCCCTGGGCATTTGCGCGGGGTGCCTGCTGATAGATATCAGCAGTCACCCCCGGCGCGATCCCCGCCCAGCGCGCGGCGGGGACCGAAATTCACACGGGCGTACAGGTACGCCCTTGGTCCTTAAGTACCAGGGAGCAAAGGCGTACCTGTACGCCCTTGGTCCTTAAGGGGTTAAACTCCCAAAAGGGAAAATTTTTGGAACACTTGAAAAAATCCATGCCATCGTCTTCACTTGACAGACTAAAATGCTGTTGCTCCCAAAAAGGGATATTTTTTAAAATGCTTTAAATAATCCATGCCATCTTCTTGCCTTGGCAAACTAAAATGCTAGTGCTACTCCGAAAAAGGGATCATTTTTAAAATGCTTGGAATAATCCACTGTGGCTTCCAATACCTCTGTGAGCTTTTTAACACCGGCAGGCATCTAAAGACAACCAGGGATACTTTATGCTGGTTTATTTTAGTGTGAATAAGCCTAAAAAAATCTGTAGGCGCATTAAAGAAGCTGTTAGTTACCATGGGTTACTACATGTTCCCATAACAGAGATTTTAAAACACTTTAAAACTACTTGAATACATTCCTAGCAGTGTTATGCTGGGTTTTAGAGCTGTTAGGCAGTGATAAAAATGTATTTGGGAACTTATTTCATTGCTGGTTCGTGTTGAACCGAGCCAAATCAAACCAGCAATTTTGGAAAGCACTACTCAATACTATTTAGGATTTAGGATTAGTGTTACACTGCTGGTTTGTGAGTAATGCTTTTGTTTGAACTATATAAGCATTCATAGGCTGTTTGTTAACATCTCTCTCCTCCATTTGTTCCCTCATAATATAAATATCTTTACCTTTAGTATCTCATTAGGCAAAAACCTTTAATAGTAAAATTGAGTCTCTTCCCTGCATAGTATCAATAATTGTTGTTATTATCATTATTATTATTTTTTAAACTTACTTGGCATAAGCCTTTTCCAGTAATGCACTCCAAAACTCGTTGAGGTCAGCTGAGTGAAGAAATACAAGACGATTTCTGAAGGTAGGCAGTCTATCATCAACCACAACATCAACCCACTCATTATGTTGCCAAAACTGTAAAAATAAAGAAGAAGAAAAAGGGAAATGTTAATTTAATTATAGGAAGTATACTGATATTTTCATTACAGTACATATCAAGAGAGTCAGTTCTTGGTGCACTGATCTTGCATTCCATGACAATTTCATCACTGGAGGGTTTACCCATTTATTACCTTTTTATTACCGTATTTTTTTTTTTTCATGTTTACAGTAACATTTTTACTTTCAATGGTTTTTAATTGAAATTTTGAGGAAAAGAAAAAAGAACAGTAGAAAATGGGAAATGACATATTAGAAAATGGCATTCCAGAAAACGGCATGTAGAAAAGCGACTGGCGCAGATGTCAATAAGCAGTCAGTAGAGCAAGTATATATGTCAGAGAAATCTAGCATACGCAATAGACAAGAATGTTGCAAACCTCAGTAACAGGCATAGCCATCAGGTCAATGTACAGAGAGCAGGTACATTTTTCACCAAATATAAGCAACAAGGGACTGTAAAATAAACCATATGCCTAGGTATGTAGGAGTAGAAAACACACATCACCCTAATGAAAGCTGGTACACAACGCAAGAGTATATGTGCATATTACCAATAAGAAGTTGGAGAAGTTGGAGAAGAATGAGCTAAGACCTGTACCCCAAAAACTATTAGAAAACAAAAACTGCATCATAAAATGTAGCAGGGGAAAGGGTTAGCCATATATCTACACAATGTGGGGAAAATATCCATGCTTTCCATCTGGTAGTAAATGTAGTGTTGTGTTGATTCTTTCGATAACAAGTTCTAAGGAGGGGACCGAAGATGATTTCCAATAGCTCGCCAGAGTATTCTTATCAATTATACAAATGATGCAAATTAATTCACGATGTAGAGGGAAAAGCTGCTGGAGACCTAGGAACAAAAATGCCAGTTGTGGGGACCAGGGAAATGGGGTGTATGGTAGATAGGTTAATAGGTTATTGCAGGCAATCCAGTACAGCAGGATAAGGGCCAGTTCCAAAGAATATGATTAAAGGGGTACTCCAGTGGAAATTTTTTTTTTTTTTTTTTTAATGAACTGGTGCCAGAAAGTTAAACAGCTTTGTAAATTACTTCTATAAAAAAAAATCTTAATCCTTTCAGTACTTTTTAGCAGCTGTTTGCTACAGAGGAAAATCTTTATTTTTTGTAATTTCTTTTTTGTGTTGTCCACAGTGCTCTCTGCTGACACCTGATGCCCGTATCAGGAACTGTCCAAAGCAGGAGAAAATCCCCATAGCACACCTATGCTGCTCTGTATAGTTCCTGACACGGACAGAGGTATCAGCAGAGAGCACTGTGGAGAACACAAAAAAATAAATTAAAAAAGTACAGTAAAGAATTTCCTCTGTAGCATACAGATGCTAAAAAGTACTAAAAGGATTAAGATTTTCTTCATAGAAGTAATTTACAAATCTGGCATCAGTTAAAAAAAAAAAAAGTTTTCCACCCGAGTACCCCTTTAAGGGTTCCCCTCGGACCGCAACCACGCCAACACAAATTCAAGGAGCCCGGCTATGCTTTAGCTATTTTGTCAGGTCGCTGCAGCATCTCTCCATAGATAACAGCAGCAGCCCTCTTTAGGTAACAGCAGCCCCGTCTAGGTAACAGCAGCAGCCCTCTTTAGGTAACAGCAGCCCCGTCTAGGTAACAGCAGCCCCCTTTAGATAACAGCACTCCCTTTAGCTTGCAGCAGCCCCCTTTCGGTAACAGCAGCAGCAACCCCTTTTAGATAACAGGAGCAGCAGCCCCCTTTAGGTAGCAGTAGCCCCTTTTAGGTAGCAGCAGCCCCCTTTAGATAACAGCAGCAGCCCTCTTTAGGTAACAGCTGCCCCCCATAAGCACTGGTAGAACCTGACAATAAAAAAAAAAAAGACTCAACTGGCTCCTGTAGACTGCAGCGTGTTCTATCTTCTCAATCCACTCTTTGCTCCAGCGCATGATGGCGTAACTCGCCACAGAGGAAGGATGCTGTGCCTCTTGTGGTTCTCCACGTAATGGGCACTATAGACATGTCTGTAAGACACATCTAGTTGTAGTTAAATGCATTCATGACCAGTAGGCTCTGCTGAGTTGTAATGCGTACATTGTACGCATCGTCACTCACATAAGGGGTGAGTTAGGCGGCTGCGAGGCCACCTCCAGCGCAAGGCCTTAGGTGGCCTCCTAACTCGCCTAATAGGAGAGCCGCCTCTGTTTGTTTGAATATGGTGTAATGGAAATAAGACACGTTTACTCCAAAATAACGAACACTAGTTGTCTGCAAGTCAAAGGGACATATAGTCTTCAGAAAAGAGAGGGCAGTAGGGGAAAAGTTTAGGGGGAGTACCTGCATTTTAGAATTATTTAGGTAATAGTAGGAGAGTTCCCCCATCTTTTTTGTCAGTGTACGTGAATAAAGTTGATCTTAATATGTATATATAGGTGTTGGTGTGCATTGATTTTGGTTGCCAGCTTTTTTTTCTTGTTGTCATATTCACGTTCCCAGGCAACCCCTTGCACCCACGGTCATTATAGCTGCGGTGTCCATCTCTCCTTGTCTAGTAGTAGGAGAGTTGATCAAAAGAAGAGAAGTCATCCATAACAGCTGCTAAGGAAGACTCCAGATTCGTTAGAGAGAGGATAACGCCATCCGCATGGAGTGAGATAACTTGTGAATGGCCTGCAATGGGCACTCTGGTTATTCTATTATCTATTATGGGTTCCATGCACAGTATATATATCAGGGGGGATAGGGGGCTCTCCTGCCTTGTGCCATTAGTGATCTTGAACTCATCGGACAGAGCTCCATTAGTTAGAACTCTAGCCAAGGGGTAAGAGAAGAGAGCGGAAATGGAGAGAGAACCTTGAAAAGCCCATAGTTTGCAGTACCAGGAAGGCAAACAACCAGCGAAGCTAGTCGAAGGCCTTCTCGGCATCCAATGCCAGAACCAAGGAAGGGGTGGGTCAGTATCTTATTTTTAAATCTTGATTTAAAAGGGAGATAGGATGAAAATTTTGGGGAAGGTCAGTAGATTTGCTGGGTTTGGGAAGAGTAGTGATCAGAGCTTGCAAATTCTCTGGGGACAACAATTCAATGGACATGGCAGAGTGGCAGAAATCTCTCAAGTAGGGGGACAGACTAGAGCTATATATTTTTTAACAGTGGAATATGAAAAACAAAAAGAGGGACAATGCGCCCGTCTCTGTGCCGTTACTCCCAACCAACAGGGGGATAGGGTCCTCACAGAAAGAAAGTGCTCACCTGGTGATGTTATACTGAGAGCATAACATCTATAGTCGCTTCAGGAGCCCAACTGGTGTGGGTCAATGGTCACGGTGTGCTGCCTGGATCCTCCCGTCTGGAAGGACGGTCTACGTGAAGCATTCAGTGAAGTGAAGAAACAATCCTGTTACGGCGCTCACCCGTGGGGCAGAATGGATGTCACAAGCCGATAGTAAGTAAAGGCATACTTTATTTTCAACGTAAAATGAGACTACACGTTGCGAAGGGACACGCTCCCCTCTTCCTCAGGTCCAAACCTAATAAGACTAGTAGGCCAGGTGGCAATTTATAGACGGGAAAAACCCGCGAAAATCGGCAGTTGGTGTCATTTAAACATAATCATTAATAAGCTTATATACACAATCCAAGTGAAGAAATACAAATCAAAAAGGCGTAGCATACATAAAATGTGTACATAAATAAAGAATAGTCAAGCAATAAAAACTAAAAATACAGTGCACCTTAGTACTTAGAATCAGGCAGGGGTAGTAGATACCTGCAGGCATCAACAATCTCAGTATCAAAACAACAAAAACAGATGGACAGCCACAAAGCTAAGCACCTATATGTTGGGCAGTGTTGCGGATGGGGGACGCCAGTGAGTACCACACAAAGTCAAGGTCCTCAGAAGTTAAGGGTAAAACCCTTTTTCACTGTATAACTTCAGTAGCTTCATTTAGACACATAGGATGGAGGGTTTGCAAGGTATAGATCCAAAACATCTCTTTTTTATTTAATACAGCAGATCTATTATCATTGCTCACCGGAATCTGTTCGATTGGTATGATTGTAATCGGATTCGTGGCATCCTTGTGATTGATGCTAATATGCCGAGACAGACTATGTAAAAGAAAACCTTTTTTGATGTTGGTCCTATGCTGATTGAGGCGTAGGTGCAAAGCTTGAGTCGTCCGACCAACGTACTGTTTATTGCATACACAAGTGATCAAATAGATGACGTGTGAAGTTTGACAGTTCATATGGGATTTGAGATGGAAAATAGCCTCCATGGTTGTGCTGGTAATGGCTGACTGTTTGTGACAGATGATGCAGCACAGACATCTAGGATGACCACATTTGAAGGCACCGTTCTTATGAGGAATAGTATTCGGGGTGCCCCTCTTCTGCTGTTTTGTGTTTGACGACGACTTTATAGGTTATAGGTCGTATAAAGGGATTAGAATATACATATGTTTGTATATCCCTTTGGGTTTACCTACCTGTCGGTGGGATGCTGAACAGCTCCTCCTTGCGACTATTCCTATTCCCGGTGCGCATGCGCGTGGTTCCGACGTAGCGCGATCTTTCGTTCGGCAGTCAGTATTGGCGGATGTTGTCATTATGACATACTTCCGCCAATGATGTCGCCCGGAAGTCGCGCGGCGTTCGGACCGCTCTCATGCGCCATTGGAGGGCATGCCACATAAAGGGCCATCAGTTCCTCACTCCCATGAGCCTCTTGAGAAAGGGATTGCCCGAAACACGTGTCGAGGTAGTAGGAGCGTGGGGACGTGTTCAGCATGCTACTGACAGGTACAGTACTTGATCTAATTATTATATGATGGCATGCTGATAGGGATACTGTACATTTCTATTGTATCTATATATTGAGTTCCCCACATCCTGCCTTTGTGTGTGTGTGTGGGGGCATTTTTAAGGGTGGGTATTTTTTATGGGTTTTTTCTACCTATTGTTATTGATTGTGATTAATAAAGAGATGTTGGTTACATAAAATAATTTTTTCTGGGCTAATTTTTGTACTTATATAATTGAGTTTTGGATTAGCCGCTAGGCTTGTAGGTACTATAAATAACATTATTGTTTTTATTGTTCAAGTCATACCGAACGTGGCGATACCTACATTTTATAGTATATTTTATAGTTTTACACTTTATTAACCCCTTTAAGCATTTTTCAGTTTTTACATTTTAGTTTTTTCCTCCTTACATTTTAAACATCAGTTATGTTACCCAAAAATCTATAGCAAAACCAAACAAAAAAATCATTGTGCGACAAACTGGAAAAAACATGCCATTTTGCTCATTTTTTGTGCCGTGATCTGAAGTTTTTATCGGTACCATATTGTTTTTATCAGATGTTTTGATTGATTTTTATTCATTTTTTTATGGTATAAAAAGTAACCCAAAATACACTATTTTGGACTTTTGAATTTTTTTACGTATATGACATTGACCATGCGGTTTAATTAATGATATCTTTTTATAGTTAGGACATTTACGCAGGCGGCGATACCACATATGTTTATATTTATTTTAATTTACATCGTTTTTTTTTCTTTTAATGGTAAAAGGGGGTGATTCAGACTTTTATTAGGGAAGGGGTTCAATCACATTTATTCACACTTTGTTTTCATATTTTTTAGTTGTTGTAATGTTATAGCCCCCATAGGGGACTATAACATTGCACACACTGATTTCGTACCCTGATTACTGCCATAGCATGGCATTGATCAGTGTTATCGCCGCTCTACTGCTTCTGCCTAGATCTCAGGCACAGAGCAGTCATTTGGTGATAGGACAGCGAGGAGACAGGTAGGCATCCTCCTCGTGTCCTGCAAGCTGTTCGGGACACTGCAATTTTACCATGGTGGTCCCGAACAGCACCACTGAGCTACCGGGAGGGTTTCACTTTCACATCAGATGCCATGAACAACTTTTATCACCGCATCTGAAGGGTTAATACCAGGCATCACTGCGATCGCCGATGCCCGGTATTATCCGCGGTTCCTGGCCAATGATGGCCGCTGGGACAGTGACACTGACATACAGCCTGTACGATCCAGCCTATGGCTGGACCTCACAGGCTGCCGTACTAGGCAGATAGGAGGCCATTAGCTGTTCTCTTGCTGCCATGGCAACAAATGGGATTCTGCGATCGTATCATGGCACTGCCGTTGGTGAAAAGGGGGAGCCCTCTCCCACTGTCAAATCCATAGATGGCGTGATCCGGACTGATCAAGGTATCTATGGGGTAATGCTGCAGACACCGGTGCAACCCTGGCTGTGATTGACCATCAGGTCCCGCTGGCGATCTCCTGCAGTGTGTTGCGCTGAGCAGGATATCGCCAGGACCAGGGGCATTGCTAGGGGGGCTAACGGAGCTATAGCCTCAGGTGTCAGGCCAATAGCCCCAGGTCTGAGACCAGAGCTTTTTATTTTATTTTTATTTTTTATAATTATTGCCACTGCTACTTTAAAACAGCGGTGGCCTCTGGCATGGTGTGACGTGCCGTGTCAAGGCACATCAGATGCCGTGCAGGAGCCTCCCTCTGGGCCATTACACCTGCCCCCAAGACCCATGAGATCGGCCAGCTGCAGATGCTGTTGCGAGCTCCTAGTCTGCAACTGTTGGTGTAATAATAATCCTTGCGTCCTGGAAAAACCACACCGGCGCCAAGTGGGGGCAAGGAGTGATGGCCCACATAGTCACCGCTGCCTCCGACCCAGTCCCTGGACCCTGATGAGCGGTGGTGATCTCATATAGAGGATGATGATCTGCTATCAATTCTCCTGGCTGTATCGATCAGAGCTGTAGTCACTGATATCATTGTGTATTCTCTTGACTGTATCCATCAGAGATGTAGTCATATATATAGTTTTGAAGTATATGTTATGGAGAAATGAAGCGTCATTACAAAGTAAAGTAAAAGTAAAATTGGTTTCACAAAAAAAGCAAGTCCTGATATGGGTGTGTGAATTAATAACTGAAAGAGTTATGGATATTAAAAGGCAAAAAAGAAAACACTAAAGTGCAAAAAAAAAAAAAAAAAAAATTTGCCTGGTCCTGAAGGGGTTAAATGACAGTAACACTTTAACGTGCGGGCGCTAGGACTGCTCGGAAGTGGACCATCTCCATAGACAGCAAGACATTTCCGAGCAGATTTGGCAGTAAAAATTAACATGTCAATATTTTCTGTAGAGTTTCCACCACAGAAATTCTGTTGTGTGCATGGTGCAGCATAAAACAATGGCATTGATTACAATAGGACTCGGCAGTTCTGCAACAGAATTTCTGCCGGATTCCACTTAGAAATTCTGCAGCGTGAACATATCTCAAGACAACAATGTGATGTGGAGGGAGCTCATCATACTCACCATGCTTGCTTTTATCTGTTCACACCAATAAAGAAATTATTTCAGAAGCTGCAGTGGGTGTACTATTATTCTTTTTTCACTCTGTCTCTCTCTGAGATTTGAGTGTGTATATATTATTTGTATGAGCACAGCCAATATCTTCTTCCTGATGTTACCCACACTCATAGGAGTAGTGCAGTGAAACATAACTTATCCCCTAAGTTTTAGATCACGAGGGGTCTGACACCCCCCCCCCCCCCCCCCCCCCCCCCGTGATCTCCTGAATGGGAGCCCGGCAGTCTGCCAAAAGTGGCTGTTCAGACTCCGCAGAAGCCGTGGCTGACATGCCCCCTCCATGTTTCTCTCTTCTAGCAGACTGCCGGGGCCCCATTCAGAAGATCGCGTGGCTCCGAGAGGTCAGACTCTCTGTGATCTATAAATGATCCCCTATCCTTTGGATAGGAGATACGGTAAGTTTATGTTTCACTACAAAACTCCTTTAAAATAAGTACAGTGCCAACAGTTTTTTTTCTGCAGGTGAGAACTATAAAATTATTTCATATGCTTTAACAATATACATATGAAATTATTTAGGAAATGTATACATAAATGCATATGTTATATCACCAGCACAGTTTATAAAATAAAACATTTTGTATAACAACAACATAATGTTTTACCTGAAAATGAAATATACCAGCGTACCCAGTGCCAAAAGATTGATCAGGTGGAACCACCCTATGCAGTACCTTTTCATTGAGAGTTAGAGAAGCAATGGCAGCCAAAAGCCAGCAGTCACCTACAAACAAAACAGAGTTTAAATATTAGGTTTTATTTTGCTATTACAGATACAATACAGAAAGTTTTCACACCATTTAACTTTTTCACACGTTGTTATGTTGCGGCCTTAAAATAAAATTTTAACAAATGTCCCCATCATCCTGCACTCAATACCCTAAAACAAATTTTAGAATTTTTTGCTAATTTATTAATAAGGAAAATGTTTTATTTTGCATGAAGATAAGTAGGGATGAGAGATTTGAATCTTTCAGGAAAAATTCCAGCCACTATATGGTCTCCTCATGCTGCCGCCAACTCCAGGCTGTGTCATTCAGCCACTATATGGTCTCCTCCTGCTGCCGCCAACTCCAGGCTGTGTCATTCAACCACTATATGGTCTACTCATGCTGCCGCCACCTCCACGCTGTCATTCACCACTATATGGTCTCTTTGTACTGCCGCCACCTCCATGCTGTGTCATTCAGCCACTATATGGTCTCCTCATGCTTCCACCACCTCCACGCTGTCATTCACCACTATATGGTCACCTCATGCTGCCGCCAACTCCAAGTTGTGTCATTCAGCCACTAAATGGTCTCCTGATGCTGCCGCCACTTCCACACTATGTGATTCAGCCACTATATGGTCTCCTAATGATGCCGCCAACTCCAGGCTGTGTCATTCAGCCACTATATGGTCTCCTCATGATGCCGCCAACTCCAGGCTGTGTCATTCATCCACTATATGGTCTCCTCACACTGCCGCCAACTCCAGGCTGTGTCAGTCAGCCACTAAATTGTCTCCTCATGCTGCCGCCACCTCCACACTGTGTCATTCAGCCACTATATGGTCTCATGCTGCTGCCACCTTCATGATGTGTCATTCAGCTACTATATTGTCTCCTCATGCTGCCGCCACCTCCAGGCTGTGTCATTCAGCCACTATATGGTCTCCTCATACTGCTGCCACCTCCAGGCTCTGTCATTGTGCTGTTCTGCGACTTTAATCTGCCTTTAATCTGCATGTCATATTGAATAACAGTATTATTTCACTAACCCAGCACACACCCTATGCGTGTTACAGTAAGGCAAAGTGTTCTACACCCCTGTTGATGCTCTCTGTAGGCCAGAAATAGCAATTTTAATAACCATTTGCCGCAAATAAATTCGGACCTAAACAAATTTTTGGGGAATATTCGGCGAATCGGCAGAAACAATCAAGAATCAAAAATTTGCTCATCTCTAAAGATAAGTAATGTTAAGGAAATCAAACTCAAAGAACCCAGTTTCACTTAGAAGTTTGGAAAATGTTCCCTTCATATTGGCTACTTTGTATTGGCCAAAGCCCTTTTTGTAAGTAGCAATAGGATTAATGATGCTGTGTCAAAATAGAGAAGAACCTGACGAAAGTTTGACATTTTTTAACCCCTTAAGGACTAAGCCTTAATTTTCTTTTAAATCAACCCGTGCCAGAAAGTTAAACAGATGTGTAAATTACTTCTATAAAAAAAATTCCAGTACTTATCAGCTGCTTTATAATACACAGGAAGTTCTTTTCTTTTTGAATTTCCTTTCTGCATGACCACAAGTGCTTTGCTGACACCTCTGTCCATGCCAGGAACTGTCCAGAGCAGGAGCAAATCCCCATGGCAAACCTATTTTGCTATGGACAGTTCCTGATGGGGACGGGGACGAGGTAAAGAGTAAAGAGCACTTGTGGTCAGGCACAAAGGAAATTCAAAAAAAAAAGAACTTCCTGTGTATTATACTGCAGCTCATATGTTCTGGAAGGATTGGTATTTTTTAATAGAAGTAATTTGCAAATTTGTTTAACTTTCTGGTACCAGTTGATTTAAAAGAATCAGTGGGGAGGGGGGGGGGGTGAGCAAAGAAAGAGATGAGAAAACTGAACATCTAGGACAAACAATTCCTTTAACAGAAATTATTGTTTTGCTAATGTTTAAGATTTTGTTTAATGAAACCAATAATTTTCATGACATGCAGCTGCTATTTATCCCACTTTAGGAAGATGTAATAGGTGTTTGATGAAAACAATAATATTCACAAAAACAGTTTAAAGGGCAGATCTGTGTCACAAGCACGCCCTTTTTACTTTGCTACTGTTCAATAACTAGAAACATATAATACATATTTGAGAAAAACAATAATATTCATGAAAAATGTGTTAACAGGGCAGATCCATGTAACAGGTATGCCTTTTCTACTTTACTTTTACGCTGCTATTTAACTAGGAAGATATAATGTGTGTTTCATGGAACCAGTAAAATAAAAAATGTACAGTGGCTGCGTTTTAATTGCACACACTTTTTAGTCTGCTGTTCTGTTTCAACCTGTAGGTATACTGATTACGCAATTTATCCCTGTATAATTGGGTAAAGGCAATATGCTGTGTTTGGGGCGCTTTGCATAGATATTGCTAGTATACAGGTCTGCTACAGAACAGCTTTGATCTGTCCAGTACTTGTTCTGTTTTTTTTTTTTCCTATGAGCCTTGACAAAAGCTTACTGGGCATCTTATCCCCTATCCAAAGGATAGGGGATAAGATGCCTGATTGCGGGAGTCCAGCTGCTGGGGACCCCTGTGATCTTGCACACGGCAGCCCGTTTATAATCAGTCCCCGGAGCGTGTTTGCTCCAGGTCTGATTACCGGCGACGTCAGGGCCGACGGCGTGTGACGTCACGCCTCCACCCCGTGTGATGTCACGCTCCGCCCCTCAATGCAAGCCTATGGGAGAGGGCGTGATAGCTGTCACGCCACCTCCCATAGGCTTGCATTGAGGGGCGGAGCGTGACATCACACGGGGCGGAGGAGTGACGCCACACACCGTCGGCCCTGTGGTCGAACACGCTCCGGGGACTGATTATAAACGGGGGTGCCATGTGCAAGATCACGGGGGTCCCCAGCGGCTGGACTCCCGCTATCAGGCATCTTATCCCCAGCCGCAGTGAAGTCCCGACTCGGCCGGCGATAGGCTGAGCGGCAGTGTGAAGTTTTCGGCCCGGGCAGCAGGTGCCGGAGTAGTGAAGAATTTTGTGTCCTGAAGCGTTCTCACACTGCCGCTCAGCCTATCGCCAGACGAGTTGGACTTCGCTGCGGCTGGTGATTGGCTGAGCACAGTATGATTCTCTGACCTCCGGCAACCAGGAAGAGGATCGTGGCGGAGACCGGAAGGTATGTACATCTTAATATTTTTTACTGCCGGCAGTATGGGGGACACTTTTTATATTCCGGAGTAATCCTTTAAACTGTGTAAAACTGTCCTCCCCTTGCTCCCCTTGCTGTGGTAATTGACCCAATGTGTTGCCCACAAGGGCTTCTTCTTCCAGGGTGTTTGGTCTTAAAAGGGAAACCTCCAATATTTATATGGCTTACAACCAATAGGAAACACATTTTACTACATGTGAATAATTACCTTTATGGCAAGACATACTTATTACCTTCATATGTGCTGCTGGCACTGAGGAGTTACAGTTTATTGAGGGAAACATGAATGCCAACATGTACTGTGATATACTGAAGCAGTGCTTGATCCCCCTCCTTCAGACCACAGGACAGTATTCCAAAATGATAACGACCCAAAACACCCCTCCAAGATGACCAATTGCCTACAGAGATGATGATAAAGGTCATGAACTGGCCAAGCATGTCTCCACACCTAAACCCTATTAAATGTCTGTGGGGCATTCTCAAAAGGAAGGTAGGAGAGCGTAAGGTCTTTAACATCCACCATCTCTGTGATGGAGAAGTGGAAGAGGACTACAGTGGCAGCCTGTGAAGCTCTGATGAACTCCTTAACTAAGAGGCTGAAAATGGTGCTCTAGGGAAGAAATGAAAAAAAAAAATGCCCAAAGCCACCACAATACCTGTTCTGTGTTCCCTGTAGTTATCCTAGTGTATTTGCCTTGTATTATTATTTTACCTTGTTTGCAGCACAGACTACAACTCCCAGCAGTCAGTGCAGCTCTGTGCAATAGCTGCCGGATAATCGCTATTACTATCTGCATGGCTATTACTATCTGCCTGCATGCTTTGTGTTGTTGTAAACACACAGTGAGCAGCACACACTTTACAATCCTTTTCTTTCGTATTATTCCTTCCATCAGCAATAAATCATGCAATGCTCTAAATGGTAGCAGTCAGTGATTAGGTCTACACTGTGCTGTTTCTCTTCAGACAAGTTCTCACACGGAGAGGAAGGGGAGGGAGTTTGAACCAGACACTAAGGCCAGATCCCTAGACAAGACAGAAACCACATGATCTTTATCTTCCAGGAGGGTGGGGGCTACTCCTAATGAGGGTTTTGCACAGAGACAATGAGAATCTGACTATGGGCTAAGAGCCTCCATTTTGTGACCAAGAGTGCTGCTGCAACCTTTCTTTTTTGTATGCTCAGTATTTGCCACAGCAGAGTGCACCCGTGTATTAGGTAGTTGTGCTGGCTATTTTTCTTTTTTTGTGTTTTTGCTTTACAAGCAATGGGGGAGTGGCAACCTCTCTAGCCCTGCACCACTCCCAATTCACAGGAGGTTTTAAATTGGTAGTGGATCCTGCATGTCACCCAGTCAGAGGCCATATGTGTTACGCCGAGCGCTCCGGGTCCCCTGCTGACCGGGTGCGCTGCGATATTACTCCCAGCCGGGATGTGATTTGCAACGTGGGATGCGCCCGCTCGCGATGCGCGTCCCGGCTCCCGTACCTGACCCGTTCCCCGTCTGTGTTGCCCCGGCGCGCGCGGCCCCGCTCCTTAGGGCGCGCGCGCGCCGGGTCTCTGCAATTTAAAGGGCCACTGCGCCACTGATTGGCGCAGCAGGCCTAATCAGTATCATCATCTGTGCACTCCCTACTTATACCTCACTTCCCCTGCACTCCCTCGCCGGATCTTGTTGCCATTGTGCCAGTGAAAGCGTTTCCTTGTGTGTTCCTAGCCTGTGTTCCAGACCTCCTGCCGTTGCCCCTGACTACGATCCTTGCTGCCTGCCCTGACCTTCTGCTACGTCCGACCTTGCTCTTGTCTACTCCCTTGTACCGCGCTTATCTTCAGCAGTCAGAGAGGTTGAGCCGTTGCCGGTGGATACGACCTGGTTGCTACCGCCACTGCAAGACCATCCCGCTTTGCGGCGGGCTCTGGTGAATACCAGTAGCAACTTAGAACCGGTCCACCGACACGGTCCACGCCAATCCCTCTCTGGCACAGAGGATCCACCTCCAGCCAGCTGAATCGTGACAGTAGATTCGGCCATGGATCCCGCTGAGGTCCCGCTGCCAGTTGTCGCCGACCTCACCACGGTGGTCGCCCAGCAGTCACAACAGATAGCGCAACAAGGCCACCAGCTGTCTCAACTGACCGTGATGCTACAGCAGCTACTACCACAGCTTCAGCAATCATCTCCTCCGCCAGCTCCTGCACCTCCTCCGCTTCCAGCCTCCGATTATCCTTGCCGGATAAATTTGATGGGGACTCTAAGTTTTGCCGTGGTTTTCTTTCGCAATGTTCCCTGCATTTGGAGATGATGTCGGACCAGTTTCCAACTGAAAGGTCAAAGGTGGCTTTCGTAGTCAGCCTTCTGTCTGGGAAAGCCTTGTCATGGGCCACACCTCTCTGGGACCGCAATGACCCTGTCACTGCCTCTGTACACTCCTTCACGGAGATTCGAAGTGTCTTTGAGGAACCTGCCCGAGCCTCTTCTGCCGAGACTGCCCTGCTGAACCTGGTCCATGGTAATTCTTCTGTTGGCGAGTACGCCATCCAATTCCGTACTCTAGCCTCCGAATTATCCTGGAATAACGAGGCCCTCTGCGCGACCTTAAAAAAAGGACTATCCAGTAACATTAAAGATGTGCTGGCCGCACGAGAAATTCCTGCTAACCTGCATGAACTTATTAATCTTGCCACCCGCATTGACATGCGTTTTTCCGAAAGGCGTCAGGAGCTCCGCCAGGATATGGACTTTGTTCGCACGAGGCAGTTTCTTTCCCCGGCTCCTCTCTCCTCTGGTCCTCTGCAATCCGTTCCTGTGCCTCCCGCCGTGGAGGCTATGCAAGTTGACCGGTCTCGCTTGACACCTCAAGAGAGGACACGACGCCGCATGGAGAACCTTTGCCTGTACTGTGCCGGTACCGAACATTTCTTGAAGGATTGTCCTATCCGTCCTCCTCGCCAGGAAAGACGCACGCTGACTCCGCACAAAGGCGAGACAGCTCTTGATGTGAACTCTGCTTCTCCACGCCTTACTGTGCCTGTGCGGATGTCTTCTTCTACCTTCTCCTTCTCTGCTATGGCCTTCTTGGATTCAGGATCTGCAGGAAATTTTATTTTGGCCTCTCTCATCAACAGGTTCAACATCCCGGTGACCAGTCTCGCCAGACCCCTCTACATCAACTCTGTTAACAATGAAAGATTGGACTGTACCGTGCGTTACCGCACGGAACCTCTCCAAATGTGCATCGGACCCCATCACGAAAAAATTGAATTTTTGGTCCTCTCTAACTGCACTTCAGAAATTCTTCTTGGATTACCGTGGCTTCAACGCCATTCCCCAACCCTTGATTGGACCACAGGGGAAATCAAGAACTGGGGTACTTCTTGCCACAAGGACTTAAACCGGCTCCCAGTACTCACAGTCATGACCCTGTTGTTCCCCCGGTATCTGGTCTTCCTAAGGCCTATCTGGACTATGCTGATGTTTTTTGCAAAAAACAAGCAGAGACTTTGCCTCCTCACCGGCCTTATGACTGTCCTATTGACCTCCTCCCGGGTACTACTCCACCCCGGGGCAGAATCTATCCTCTGTCTGCTCCGGAAACCCAAGCCATCCAGGAGAACTTAAAAAAGGGGTTTATCCTCAAGTCCTCCTCTCCTGCCGGAGCTGGATTTTTTTTTGTCTCCAAAAAAGATGGCTCCCTACGCCCTTGCATTGATTACAGCGGACTTAATAAAATCGTGGTAAAAAAACGCTACCCCTTACCTCTTATCTCGGAACTCTTTGACCGCCTACGAGGCGCCCACATTTTTACCAAGCTGGACTTAAGAGGTGCTTATAATCTCATCCGCATCAGGGAGGGGGACGAATGGAAGACTGTATTTAACACCAGAGATGGACACTTTGAGTATCTGGTCATGCCCTTTGGCCTGTGCAACGCCCCTGCCGTCTTCCAAGACTTTGTTAATGAAATTTTTCGTGATCTTCTATATACCTGTGTTGTGGTTTACCTGGACGATATTCAGATTTTTTCTGCCAACTTAGAAGAACACCGCCAGCATGTCCGCATGGTTCTTCAGAGACTTCGGGACAATCAACTTTATGCCAAAATGAAAAAATGTCTCTTGGAATGTCAGTCTCTTCCTTTCCTAGGATACTTAGTCTCTGGCCAGGGACTACAAATGGACCCAGATAAACTATCTGCCGTATTAGATTGGCCACGCCCCTCCGGACTCCGTGCTATCCAACGTTTTTTGAAGTTCGCCAATTATTACAGACAATTTATTCCACACTTTTCCACTATTGTGGCTCCTATCGTGGCTCTAACCAAGAAAAATGCCAATCCTAAGTCCTGGTCTCCTCAAGCGGAAGACGCATTTAAACATCTCAAGTCTCCCTTTTCTTCTGCTCCCGTACTCTCCAGACCTGACCCATCTAAACCCTTCTTATTGGAGGTAGACGCCTCCTCAGTGGGAGCTGGAGCAGTTCTTCTACAAAAAAATTCTTCCGGGCATGCTGTTACTTGTGGTTTTTTTTCTAGGACCTTCTCTCCGGCGGAGAAAAACTACTCCATTGGTGATCGAGAATTACTGGCCATAAAATTGGCGCTTGAGGAATGGAGGCACCTGCTGGAGGGATCCAAATATCCAGTTATTATATACACTGATCACAAGAATCTCTCTTATCTCCAGTCTGCCCAACGACTGAACCCTCGCCAGGCTAGGTGGTCGTTGTTCTTTGCCCGTTTTAACTTTGAAATCCATTTTTGCCCTGCTGACAAGAACATTAGGGCCGATGCTCTCTCTCGTTCTTCAGATGCCTCTGAAGTGGAAGCCTCTCCGCAACACATCATTCCTCCGGACTGTCTGATCTCCACTTCTCCAGCTTCCATCAGACAAACTCCTCCAGGGAAGACCTTCGTTTCTCCACGCCAGCGCCTCGGGATTCTCAAGTGGGGACACTCCTCCCACCTCGCAGGCCATGCGGGCATCAAAAAATCCTTTCAACTCATCTCTCGATTTTATTGGTGGCCTACTCTGGAGACTGATGTTGTTGATTTCGTGCGGGCTTGTACTGTCTGTGCACGGGATAAGACTCCTCGCCAGAAGCCTGCTGGTCTCCTTCATCCTCTGCCTGTTCCTGAACAACCTTGGTAACAGATTGGTATGGACTTTATTACTGACTTGCCCTTATCCCGTGGCAACACAGTTGTTTGGGTGGTCGTTGATCGATTTTCCAAGATGGCACATCTTATCCCTCTTCCAGGCCTTCCTTCAGCGCCTCAGTTGGCAAAGCAATTTTTTATACACATTTTTCGCCTTCACGGTTTGCCCACGCATATCGTCTCGGATAGAGGCGTCCAATTTGTGTCTAAATTCTGGAGGGCCCTCTGTAGGCAGCTCAAGATCAAATTAAACTTCTCTTCTTCTTATCATCCCCAATCCAATGGGCAAGTAGAAAGAATTAATCAGGTCCTGGGTGACTATTTACGACATTTTGTTTCCTCCCGCCAGGATGACTGGGCAGATCTTCTACCATGGGCCGAATTCTCATACAACTTCAGAGTCTCCGAATCTTCTGCTAAATCCCCATTTTTCGTGGTGTACGGCCGTCACCCTCTTCCTCCCCTCCCCACTCCCATGCCCTCTGGTTTGCCCGCTGTTGATTAAGTGACTCGAGATCTTTCCACCATATGGAAAGAAACCCCAAATTCTCTTTTACAGGCTTCATCCCGGATGAAAACATTTGCTGATAAAAAAAGAACTCCCCCCATTTTTGCTCCCGGAGACAAGGTATGGCTCTCCGCTAAGTATGTCCGCTTTTGTGCCCCCAGTTATAAACTGGGACCACGCTATCTTGGTCCTTTCAAAATCTTGTGCCAGATCAACCCTGTCTCTTACAAACTCCTTCTTCCTCCTTCTCTCTGTATTCCCAATGCCTTCCATGTCTCTCTCCTTAAACCACTCATCCTTAACCGCTTCTCTCCCAAAGTTGTTTCTCCCACTCCTGTTTCCGGTTCGTCTGACATCTTCTCGGTGAAGGAGATTCTAGCATCCAAGACAGTCAGAGGTAAAAGATTCTTCTTGGTTGACTGGGAGAATTGTGGCCCAGAGGAGAGATCTTGGGAACCTGAGGACAACATCCTAGACAAAAGTCTTATCCTCAGGTTCTCAGGCTCCAAGAAGAGGGGGAGACCCAAGGGGGGGGGGGGTGCTGTTACGCCGAGCGCTCCGGGTCCCCGCTCCTCCCCGGAGCGCTCGCAGCGTCCTCTCATTCACAGCGCCCCGGTCAGACCTGCTGACCGGGTGCGCTGCGATATTACTCCCAGCCGGGATGCGATTCGCGACGCGGGATGCGCCCGCTCGCGATGCGCGTCCTGGCTCCCGTACCTGACCCGTTCCCCATCTGTGTTGTCCCGGCGAGCGCGCCCGCCGGGTCTCTGCAATTTAAAGGGCCACTGCGCCACTGATTGGCGCAGCAGGCCTAATCAGTATCATCACCTGTGCACTCCCTACTTATACCTCACTTCCCCTGCACTCCCTCGCCGGATCTTGTTGCCATTGTGCCAGTGAAAGCGTTCCATTGTGTGTTCCTAACCTGTGTTCCAGACCTCCTGCCGTTGCCCCTGACTACGATCCTTGCTGCCTGCCCTGACCTTCTGCTACGTCCGACCTTGCTCTTGTCTACTCCCTTGTACCACGCTTATCTCAGCAGTCAGAGAGGTTGAGCCGTTGCCGGTGGATACGACCTGGTTGCTACCGCCGCTGCAAGACCATCCCGCTTTGCGGCGGGCTCTGCTGAATACCAGTAGCAACTTAGAACCGGTCCACCGACACGGTCCACGCCAATACCTCTCTGGCTCTCTGGCACAGAGGATCCACCTCCAGCCAGCTGAATTGTGACAATATGCCCATCAGAAGGTGAGTGAATCAAGTATGTCAGGGTCCCATCCAAAATGGGGCCACCTCATAGGAGGTTTTTAATTTTAATTTGATAGTGGATCCTGCATGTCACCAAGTCGGAGGCCATATGCTCAGCAGAAGGTGAATTGATTTAGCATGTTAGGGTCCCATCTGAAATGAGGCCACCTCCGTGTGGTGAATTGGGGAAACGTTTTGATCACAAAGTGAGCTAAGAGCCTACATTTTTTGACCAAGAGTGCTGCTGCAACCTTTCTTTCTCTTTTTCTTCTTTCTTGTATACTCAGTATTTACCACAGCGGCGTGCACCCGTGTATTAGGTAGTTGTGCTGGCTAATTTTCTTTTTTGTGTTTTTGCTTTACAAGCAAGGGGGAGTGGCACCCTCTCTAACCCTGCACCCCTCCCTGTTCACAGGAGGTTTTAAATTGGTAGTGGATCCTGCATGTCACCCAGTCAGAGGCCATATGCCCAACAGAAGGTGAGTGAATCAAGCATGTCAGGGTCCCATCATAGGAGGTTTTTCATTTTAGAGTGGATTCTGCATGTCACCCAGTGAGAGGCCATATGCCAAGCAGAAGGTGAATTGATTTAGCATGTTAGGGTCCCATCCGAAATGAGGCCACCTCCGTGTGGAGGATGGGGGACACGTTTTGATCAAAAAGTGCACTAACAGGGGTGTGGAAATAAAAAAAAAACTACTTGTCCAAGGGACTAAAGCGGAACACAATCTACATGTCCCTTAAGAAAATCCACTTGTCCTGGTAGATGAAATAATTTCCACCAAAATAGTACGATCCCCTCCCCCCCACTAGACAACCAGGGATGGATATAAGATCCTTTAGACACTGCTGTCAACTTAGACAGCGGTGATCTAATGGTTTAATAGTGGCCATGGTGATCGCAGCATGCCAGGATATTAGCGGCGGGAGAGCTGTAGCTCCTCTTACACCTGAGACAAGCCCAGAAAAGTCTAGATGTAGCTTTTTGATCACCATAAAAAATTTATCATATGAAGTGACCAAAAATGAGCAATTCTGGACTATTTTTTACATTTACACCGTTCACCGTACGGTTTAATTAACACTATATTTTAATAGTCTGGACATTTCCACATGTAGCGATACCACTTATGTTTATTTTTGTACATTCTTTATATTTAAAGAAAATTGGAAACTTTTATTAGGAAAGTCGCTTATTCACATATATACGCACTTTTTAAAATATTTTAATCACTATTTCTTCATAGGGACTTATGTGTTACTGGGGGGGGGGTTCTGCTTCCCCAGTTTATGTGGTGCATTTTGTGTCAGAAAATGCTGGAAGTTGCATTTAGTTACTAGATAACTACAACTCCCAGCATGCCCTGATACAGCCTATGGTTGTGTGGGTGTTGCCGCATGTTGCACTGTATAGGACAGTTAAGGTTATTGTGTAACATGCTGGGAGTTGTAGTTTTGGTTTGTGTCAGCTGCAGAGCTAAAGGATGTGTCAAGGAATACTGGGAATTGCAGTTAGTAACTATAACACCCAGCATGCCCTGATGCAGCCTATGGCTCTGCTGCTGACCCGAACCAAAACTACAACTCCCAGCATGTTACACTTTATAGTTCTACAGTTTAGGTTATGGTGCAACATGCTGGAAGTTGTAGTTTTGGTTCGGGCGTGTTTGCGGGTGCAATTTAATGTGGGTGGCCAGAAACCACTAAAAATAAATAAAATTAGATGGCACAACTGGCGGTGGCAGTGCCCCCCCCCCCACATCATACATTACATACACACATCACAGATACATCATACACATATACACTCACACCATACATATACACCATACATATGCACACATCATACATACACCCACCACTGCCCCCCACATCATATATTACATACACATCACACATACACTATACATATACACACACATCATACATACATACATACATACACACATCACACAGACAGACATACACACATCATACATTACATAATCACACAGACATTATACACACATCATACATACACCACTGCCCACCCCACATCATACATCACATACACACATCACACATAGACATCATACACACATTATCCATTACATACACATCACACAGACAGACATCATACACACATCACCCATTACATACACATCACACACAGACATCATACACACACATCACACAGACATCACACATTACATACACATCACACACAGGCAGACATACACACATCATACATTACATACACATCACACATAGACAGGCATCATACACACATTATCCATTACATACACATCACACACAGACATCATACATTACACATTACATACATATCACACACAGACATCACACATTACATTCACATCACACACAGACATCATACACACATAATACATTACATACACATCACACATAGACCAGACACATTAAATGCACATCACACACAGACATCACACATTACATACACATCACACACAGACATTATACACACTATACATTACATACACATCACATATAGACATCATACACACATTTTACATTACATACACATCACACATAGACATCATACACACATCATACATTACATACACATCAGACAGACATTATACACACATCAAACATTACATACACATCACACACAGAGACATCATACACACATTATACATTACATACACATCACACATACACTCACACCCTACATATACAACCACCCTTCCTGTCGCCTGCATTCTCTGCCTCCTCACCTGAGCCGCCATGAGTGGACATCAGAGCTGTAGTCCCGGCAGGTGTGAGGTTACAAGGGTTTGAAAATCTCCCCTCACACCGGAAGTTCTCTCCTCTCCCCTCCCCTCCCCCGCTCTGTGTTTTCCTCGTGCAAACATGCAGCCTCCCCGTGGTGGATTAGGTCCTGTGAAGAAAGAGCAGGGGGAAGGGGAGGGATAGAGCTGTGTGCGGGGGAGGGGAGGAGCTGTGTGCCGAGCTGCATAAGTCCTTTCTCTCCCCCTGTCTTCTTGTGTTATGTGTAGCTGCGTCCTCCATCCTCTGGGAGGATTAGATAAGGGGGCGTGGCTCAATTATGTAATGCGAACGTGCGACCTAGGGCTCTGCGGTCAGCTGGGGGCCCCCGCTGCCCCCTCCATACACTCTGAGCGCCGGTGTGAGGTGCAGACTTGCATCCGTTCCTGCGCCTCACACCGGCATTAAAGAAAAATAAGGGGGAAGTCCGTCTGTCCCTGCTAGCCCGATACAGGGCTAAATCTATAAACAATTCACCTGCCCGGCTCCCAAAACTACTTTTCCTGGGCGTCGGGCGGTAGAATTTCCACATCCCTGACTAAGAACCTCCATAGTTTGAGTGCTGCTGCAATCTTTCTTTTTTGTAGAATCTGATTATGACATCTTTCTCTCACTCCCCACATGTAAGTGACAGCTGAAAGAGGGAAAACTGCTCTATATAATGGATGATATTTAGACAAATAAATAGGTTGTTGAGGGGAAATGATGGGCTATGGGTTTAGTGCCCTGAAGTACCCCTTTAAGGCAGTGCTGGAAAATCATGGTGGCCACACAAAATTTTGCTACTTTGGGTCCAATTTGGACATATCTACTTAGGGGCGTAAATTGAAATTGGAGATATCCGCAGCACACTAAGTAGTAAAATCCAAACAAGTTTTATTCCATCACAGTGAGGGTGTCCAGAACAACGTTTCAACCAGCTCCCTGGTCTTTTTCAAGCTCAGTATACAATGTGTACAACACACAATTTATAAGGGTACTCATCAAGTACCAAGATAAGTGTCAAGAAATGCATAACATCAAATACAATGTGAAAAAGAATCACTCATTAAAAAATAATCAAATACATCATACCAAAATAGTGAGAATATACAAATCAATCCATAGTTAATTCAAAAGTGTACATTAATACTGTGCTATGTGCACCAATACCTTAACCCCTTAAGGACGCAGGACGTAAATGTACGTCCTGGTGAGGTGGTACTTAACGCACCAGGACATACATTTACGTCCTAAGCATAACCGCGGGCATCGGGCTGATCCCGGCTGCTGATTGCAGCCAGGGACCCGCCGGCATTGGCCGACGCCCGCGATCTCGCGGGCGTCCGCCATTAACCCCTCAGGTGCCGGGATCAATACAGATCCAGGCATCTGCGGCAGTTCGCGATTTAAATGAACGATCGGATGGCCCGCAGCGCTGCTTCCTCCGTCCGGCTCCCGGCGTCTCCTGCTCTGTTCTGTGATCGAGCAGACCAGAGCAGGAGATGACCGATAATACTGATCTGTTCTATGTCCTATACATAGAACAGATCAGTATTAGCAATCATGGTATTGCTATGAATAGTCCCCTATGGGGACTATTCAAGTGTAAAAAAAAATTTAAAAGTAAAAGTTAAAAAAAAGTGAAAAATCCCCTCCCCCAATAAAAAAGTAAAACGTCATTTTTTTCCTATTTTACCCCCAAAAAGCGTAAAAAACATTTTTTATAGACATATTTGGTATCGCCGCGTGCGTAAATGTCCGAACTATTAAAATAAAATGTTAATGATCCCGTACGGTGAACGGCGTGAACGAAAAAAAAATAAAGTCCAAAATTCCTACTTTTTTAATACATTTTATAAAAAAAAAGTTTTTTATATATGCAAATGTGGTATCAAAAAAAAGTACAGATCATGGCGCAAAAAATGAGCCCCCATACCGCCACTTATACGGAAAAATAAAAAAGTTAGAGGTCATCAAAATAAAGGGATTATAAACGTACTAATTTGGTTAAAAAGTTTGTGATTTTTTTTTAAGCGCAACAATAATATAAAAGTATATAATAATGGGTATCATTTTAATCGTATTGACCCTCAGAATAAAGAACACATGTAATTTTTTCCATAAATTGTACGGCGTGAAAACAAAACCTTCCAAAATTAGCAAAATTGCGTTTTTCTTTTTAATTTCCCCACAAAACAACAGTTATTTTCTCCTTTGTGTTGTTTTCTGTGATGGATTCTGTTATTCTATTGAGGCTATTAATTTCCCATATCTGTTCATACGTGTGATATACTGGACCCTCTGCGCCTGCGCGGCGGATGCCTTCTGTCAGGACTAAGTCTCGGGGGTTGGTGTCCGTTGCGCATGCGCTGAGGACTAGTGATGCGTTGCCATGCTAACGGACGCGCTCTGATTACGCCCATGTAAGCGGAAGCTGTCTAGCGGACGTGCCCTGAACACGCCCATAGACAACAACAGGAAGTTATATCTAGTATTGCGCCATGTTCGGCGACTTGGTTCGCCGTGCACGCGCAGTTTCTTTGTTTACAAGCCAGAGTTCGTCCGGGTGAGTGAGCTTCCCCTAGCAACTGCTTTGTTTTTAATTTGCACACAGGTGTCTGATTTATACAATCGGACACCTATTAAGGTATTGGTGCACATAGCACAGTATTAATGTACACTTTTGAATTAACTATGGATTGATTTGTATATTCTCACTATTTTGGTATGATGTATTTGATCATTTTTTAATGAGTGATTCTTTTTCACATTGTATTTGATGTTATGCATTTATTGACACTTATTTTGGTACTTGATGAGTACCCTTATAAATTGTGTGTTTATAAGGGTACTCATTTACCGAAAAATGTACTACGTATAAATGGAAGCCCCCAAAAGTTACAAAACGGCAGTTTTTTTTAACATTTTGTCTGACAATGATTTTTTTTTCCGTTTCACCGTAGATTTTTGGGCAAAATGACTGATGTCATTACAAAGTAGAATTGGTGGCGCAAAAAATTTGCAATCATATGGATTTTTAGGTGCAAAATTGAAAGAGTTATGATTTTTTAAAGGCAAGGAGCAAAAAACGAAAGTGCAAAAACGGAAAAAATCCCGGTCCTTAAGGGGTTAAAAAGGCCTCTGCAAAATTAAAGAAGCGACCTGATTGGTTGCTATGGGCAACTCAGCAGCTTTTCCTCTGGACAGGTTTTGATAAACCTCCCCCATTGAGTATATCTATTGGCCGGCATACTGCTAAGGCCTCTTTGGAGTCTTGATCACATGCTAATGCTGCACTCCTCCCCCCCTCTTGGAAGTGACAGGGCGTTTGGAGGACATGCTTATCCGCATTCTGGCGCCATGATGGTGGGCAGTCTCTTAGTATTTACATGTGGAAAATTTTGTTTCCTATTGGTTATTAGCCAAAAAAATTTAGGGTGTTTCCCTGTTTAGACCCCATCCTGGCGGGTTGTTCCATGTCACCTCTGGTTTCCAGTTTTCTTTGTTGGTGCTGTGGCTCAACTTTGGAACTTTGTTTATCATTTAACATATTTTTTTATATGTCTGTGTACTTCATTCATACTGTATGTCTTTGTAAAGATTTATACCTTTTGATCCATAGCTGTTCAAGCATAGCAGGAGGAAGTAAGGACACAGATCAGCCCAGAATACTTTGCAACTAGCAACAGCACATGACCTCAGGTTAATCAATAATGGCTTGCATACGGCTCACAGTCAATTGGGAGTTAGTATATGGGTGGGTCAGAAGCACCAGAAAGACTATCGTGCAACCGCAGCTGCAATTAATAGTAGAAGAGCTCATAAGAGAACATCCCTGTTGGGGGATTGTGTGTGATCAGAGGGCAGAGAAGTAGTGTTGCATTTCATTTTACAGTACCACAGAACTATGAAAGCTGCACTATGGTGGTGTGGGCTTGTGGGCTGCCTTTGTCTTGTCAGGTAAAGGTAAGAAAAAGATCTCCAAGGGACAGTCAGACTTAATAGTGTAGTTCAAAACCCAGTGACAGAACCATTTGGCAGTCCTTAGACAATACAAAAGAAATCACTAGCATTTGTATTAAGCTAGTATTCTGCACTTGCTTTGTCTTGTAAGTGTCAAAAGAACATCATTAGGCTAGATTTCCACATGGGCTTTGTATGTCTTTCTATTCTGTTTTTAACTGACTTTTTAATCCAAAGCCAGAAGTGTATTCAAATGGAATGGAATATTATAGAACTTGAATAACTTTCTGATGGATCCACTTCTGACTTTGGCACAAAAATTGCAGTGGCAGTATTCCAAAGTAAAATGTCAAACTTTCTGTGAAAACCTAGGCTTAAGGCTGAAATTCCACTGAGGTTTTTTTTTGCAAAAATGCAGTAAAAAAAAACGCCAATTTTCCCGCACAGTGTTTTTTTCAGCGAAATAATGCGGCATCCAGATGTTATCTGCAAGTCAATAGTAAACTGCAAAATGCCAGATCCACTTGGCATTTTTCAGTTTGGTGCTTTTTTTAATCCTTTTGGCGTTTTTCAGCAATTTTGGGCTCAGAGGCTGTTTTTTCAAAACGCCCAACAAAACCTAGTTTGGCGTTTTTTCAGGCATTTTTTATTCTTTTTTGCACTTTAGCGATCCAAAAAAGTGATGGAGGTACCCTCTTTATTAAAATTTCATAGGATGCCATTAAAAAAATAATAAAAAAGATACAGTAGTGATGGAAAAATTGTATTTAATGAAATTTATCTTTTTTATTATGACATTTTTTATACATTTTTAAACAGGGATCAATTTATGTGGGCGGGTAGGGCGCCAAAAATGTAGCCGACAATAATAAAAATGCAGTGTGTGTGTGTGTGTGTGTGTGTGTGTGTTTCACTTTTTTTTTCCAAATTTTTTTTTTAGGTAGTATTACTACTCCCAGCATGGAACACACTATTCCATGATGGGAGCAGTAGTACCTGTCCTAATTGATAGATCGCACCGGGTACGTTGCAATCTCCTGTATAATGTATAGATGCGGGTGGACGCTTTTCTATGGTCCCCCTGCACTACCATATATATATACTCCCATTCATATTTCCCGCAGAGAGCTGTGATTGGCCAGATGGTTCCAGCCAATCACAGCTTTCTGTGGGAAATAGGAATATGTGTATATATAAATCAGTGCAGAGGACCACAGAAGAGCGCCAGCCGCATCTATACATTATACAGGAGGATCACAGTGGCTGTGATCTGTTCTTAACTACTAGTACTACTACTCCCAACATGGAGAACACTCTGCTCCATGCTGGGAGCTGTAG
The DNA here is from genome assembly GCF_029499605.1 of Hyla sarda. Classification (NCBI taxonomy): domain Eukaryota; kingdom Metazoa; phylum Chordata; class Amphibia; order Anura; family Hylidae; genus Hyla; species Hyla sarda. The sequence goes on from NC_079191.1 coordinate 291,893,203, forward strand.
TACCTGCATTAATAGACAGATCGCATCATGTGTCAGAAATTACACTCGCTGCAATCTGTCTATTAATGCAAATACTACAGCTCCCAGCATTGAGCAGAGTGTGCTCCATGTTGGGAGTAGTAGTACCTGTAGGTTAGAACAGATCACAGCGGGTATCACTACTGACATCCGCTGCGATCGTCCTGTCTATAGCAGAGATGCAGAGCGGCTGTATACAGCGCTCGCATCTCTGCACTATACTCCGGCCGGCCACTCACTCAGAGCTGTGATTGGCTGCAACCATCCGGCCAATCACCACTGTGGGCGTAAAAAATATGAATGAATGATGTGAATTTCTATTCACATCACTGGCCGGAGTATAGTGCAGAGATTAAAGCGCTGTATAGAGCAGCTCCACATCTCTGCTATATTATGGACGATCGCATCGGGTGTCAAACAGGTACTACTACTCCCATCGTTGAACAGTGTGTACCATGCTGGGAGTTGTAGTACTACATAAAAAAAATTAAAAAAAAGAGAAAAAAAAGTTAAACACACACACACACACACACACACACACACACTTTTTTATTTTTTATTTTTTTTGGTACCCAACTAAATTTGTACAAAAAACGCCAAAGGGGCCAAAAAAGGAAAATTCCACACAAAGGTAAAAATGCAAGAAAAAACGCCAAAAAAACAAAAAAAAAAAAACGCCAAAACGCAGGGAAAAACAGTGGCAGTTTTTCTGGCATTTTTAAGCAAAAAAAATAACGCAGGGCAAAAACCTCAGTGGAATTCTAGCCTAAAAGGGACACTTAGTTTGTGTTCAGAGCCCAGCCACAGAACTATCATTGCAGTGCTTGTACAATACCAAAGCACTATAGCAGCTGAATTATTGTGGTCAAGGGCTTTTCCAGGGGCAGGCAAAAATCTGTTTTAGGGCTTATTCAAACAAACGGATCCGCAGCATATTTTACGCTGTGGATCCGCCCACAATGGACCGCTAGGAGCAGACACACTGCAATGAGTCACCACGTGCATGCGCAGGGTACTCACATACATGGCGATCGCTCCCCCTGATCCCTGAGCTAGGTCGAGAGCAGCCGCGATGTGTGCGAGTATGCTGCACATGCGCGCGGCGACTAACACATTGCAGGGTGTCAACTCGTAGCAGCGGATTGCCGCTCCTAGCAGGCACATATGGAGACACACTGTAGGGTCCATTGTCGATGCATGCGCTGCGTAAAATACGCTGCGGATCTGTCTGTGTGAATGAGCACTTAGGCTAGGTTTTCACACGTGTTTTTCTGGCGTTTTTTGAAAAACTGCCCCTGTAGTTTTTGAGCCAAAGTCAGTAGTGGATATATGAGGAAGGAGAAGTATAAGTCCTTCTTTTATTTTTCCCATTTCTTGTGAATAAACTTCAGTGGAAGTTAAAAAAATAAAAATAAAATGCCCCTCCAAAAAAACCTGTGTAGACACCTAGCCTAAAGTGTGCAAATTTTTTTGTTTGACACACTGAAGGAATAAAGGTGTGCAAACAAGGGATTTGTGTCACATTTGCACACATTTGTTCAAGTACAGCTACAAGTGCTAGTGATGGCTACTGGCACACACAATAAGGTAGGAAAAAAAACAAAAAAGTTTTTATGAGCTAAGGAAATATGTAACAATCACTGCCACAGATTAAAGTGTATAAACACATATATATTAGTTGGATATATAAGAGTGTTTGACTATTAGCACCTTAACAACATGGAGCACCGGAGCAGTGCTCGCACCATGCACGGCAGGTCCCGGCTGCTATCAGCAGCCAGGGACCCTTCAATAGTGGCGGACATCAGTGATCATGCTGATGTTCGTCTTTAACCCTTCAGATACCATATCAATACTAGAGATGAGCGAATCGAAGCAGACAAACCCGAATTCGTTATGAATTTCAGTATTTATATGATACATCCAAAGAATTCAGAGCACACTCACCCGGAGTCGGTCGCCGTACCAGTGATTCAAGCACCGGTTATCCTCGGTCCATCAGGAATATCGCAGGAGATAGAGTGGGGGAGTTCTCAGACGCTGGCCACGGTCCATATCACACCCTCCGGCGCTTCGTCAGGCCACATTTCAGTATTTATTCGATTCGCAACTAATGCGAATATCGCCACGATTCTATCGTGTGAATCGCTTCATCAAACTCCATTTTACAGCGTTCCAGGCTGCAGAACACCTAAAATGGCAGGTCCACATGTTATTAGATGGGACAGGGAATGCTGGGAAGGAGGGAACGCGAGGCGAGAAGCGAGGTAGGCGTGATGACCCTGAATCACATGTGGGATGCAGCCTATCAACATTCATTGACCCCTGTGATGTCACAGCCCTATATAATCGGCAGTTATTTTGCAGCTGCTCATTTCATGCCATATACACTGATAGGACGGACTGCGTGTCTGTGTGTGTGTTACACAGACACGCTGAATTGATTATACTGCAGCATTCCATTGCCAACTGCTAGTTACATCAGCGTTGTGGATAGAGAGAAGTGCAGTGCTTGTTGTCACTGAGAAGGATTTTGACGCCAGCCATTAAGCTCCCAGTCACTTCATTCAGCATTTTATCAGAGGGGCAGATAGCTTTTCGTTGCCTCATACATATCAACAAGCTGCCTGAACTTTATGAACCTTATCACAGGAGGCAGGAATGATTTTTCAGTGCAATTCTGTGTATTTATTCCACAAGAAATCATCTGGTGCTTATACTAGTCTGTAGACGGTACAAAAAACAGTTCACACCATTCTTAACACTGAGTGCAATTTAGGGTTTAATCCCCCCTTTTTTTTTTGTGGTGCTGCACTGTTGTGCCCTGCTGCTGTAAGTAGTGTACTATTTTGTACCTGTCAATATTTCAAGGGCCTACATACTGTGAAAGGACAGCTAAAACTAATCACCGGCTGGTGTTTTCCAAAAATACTGAGTTTTTAATGTGTATTGTAGCGCATTTTTCTGCCCTCATCAGGGCATACCGCATATGTACATCTAAGTAGTGTACCATTTTATACCTGTTAATCTGTCAAGGGCCTACATACTGTGAAAGTCCAAGCACTAGTACTCACCAGCTGGTATTTTACAAAACTTAGAGTTTTTAGGCTCATTGTAGCGCATTTTTCTGCCCTCCTAAGTGCACACCGCATACATACATTTAAGTAGTGTACTATTTGTCATGCACCTGGATGCAGGTGGTCTGAAACAGGATGTGGATCCTCTACCTGTGTGGATGATGACTTGGACCATATCAGGGATCGGAGTCAAAGGTGCCGCTGGTCTTCTCTGGTGACACCCAGGTTGCTACCCCCAAGGTTCGTAGTCAATAAACGTAGTGGAAAGTTCTAGGTACACGGGTATGGCATACAGGCAATAGGGTACACCTTCTCTCAGGCAAATAGCACTGAAGATCCGGCAGGGGGGGTGTGGGAGGTGCAACAACTTTATAACGTGCTGTTCAGGTGCATTATTAATTATGGGCGTACTGGCCCTTAAAATCTCAGAGCACCAGCGCGCGCGTTCTAGGAGACGGGGACATGTGCGCTGGAGCTGAGACACAGTGAAGGAGACAGCAGAGGAGCGAGGTAAGTGACGGGCCGGGACTCGCATGCGGGCCCGTCCCGCGATATGAATCCAGGCCCCGCCGGGAGCAGAGACAGTGCGCTCGCGGCCGACATGTGCGGCCGGAACGCAGGTAGTAACACTATTTTGTACCTGTTAATTTGTCAAGGGCCTACATACTGTGAAAGGACAGCCAAAAGTAATCACCGGCTGGTGTTTTACAAAAATACAGAGTTTTTTAATGCGTATTGTAGTGCATTTTTCTGCCCTCATCAGTGAATACCTACATCTAAGTAGTGTACTATTTTGTACTTGTTAATCTGTCAAGGGCTTAGATACTGTGAAAAGACAGCCAATAGTACACACCTACTGCTGTTCTAGACAAATACTGTTTTAAGTGTAGTGAAGCGTATTGTACTCCCCTCATATATGCAATAAGTATGTCAGGAAGAGTATTGCCAAGAAATCCACAGAGGAATGGCAAAGGCCTAAATTGATCAGGCACAGCTAGAGATCACAGCAGAGTAGGGGTGTGTGCCAGCCGGAGTCGCAGCGAGAGGTCTGAGCTCCCGGTGTCAGCTAGCAGTCGTTTCGCGACCAGCAACCCAGAAGCCTTGATTGATCGGTTCACTCGGTCATCCACTTCATCTCAAGTGACATTCTACACCCCTAGTCAACAGTCCGTGGGTTCCTCACACTCAACCCTCAAATGGCATGGCCCTCATGGTGGTGCTGCCACCTCCAGGCTCTGCCATTGTGCTGCTCTATGGTCTCCTCAAGCTAATGATACCACCTCCACACTCTGTCATTGTGCCACCATATGGTCTCCTCATGCTGATGCTGCTACCTCTAGGCTCTCTAATTGTGCTGCTCTATGGTCTCCTCATGCTGATGCTACCACCTCCAGGCTCTCTCGTTGTGCTGCCATGGATACTGCAAAACATAATTAAGGTGCTGGTCCCCAGTTTCAGAAATTCCTTGCATTAGGGTCACTTTCAGGACTCCTGATGCCACCTCCAGGCTGTGCCATTCAGCCACTATATGGTATCCTCATGCTTCAGCCACCTCCAGGCTGTGCCATTCAGACACTATATGGTCTCCATATATTGACTGTGTATTGTAGGAAACCTGGCTATCCTTTAGTTACTCTCCTAGCATTATTGCCATGTTGATACCAGACCAGTAATAAAAGGAATATTGCCAAGGACTAGCAGAAACTGTGGATACTGACGACCGGCTGTTGGAATTAACTGACTACCCCAGGTGGTAGAGTTACCATTTTGAAGTTCCTCAGTTCCGGTAGGCTTTAAGTCATTCTTTCTTTCTTCTGGTTCTTCAGTTGCAGAATTAAGTTGTATCATGTTTTCCTGTTCCTCCGATGTGCTAATGTCACTGGAACACACAATACTCATATTGTCATCTAATGAAGGATCCTTTTCTTCAGAGAAGGTATCTATCATTTTATTATTTTGAATGTCAGGTGGTATTCTGACAATTTTTGTGAAGCACTGGGGTGTCCTCGTGCTTCAGCCAACTCCAGGCTGTGCCATTCAGACACTATATGGTCTCCTCTTACTGAAGCCACCTCCAGGCTCTGTCATTGTGCTGACATGTGACTTGGGACTCCTTGTTAGATTAGGTCCTTTGTACCCACACGCCGGGGCCCAGGCCACTAAAACTTGGGAGTTAAAAGTTCCATTTCAAAATCCTCAATTTCAATTTCAAAATTCTAGATTTCTATTTAAAATTCTTGTATTTCAATGGTCTCCTCATGCTTCAGCCACATCCACGCTGTACCATTCAGACACTACATGGGCTCCTTATGCTTTCCCCACCTCCAGGCTGTTTAATTCAGCCAATATATCATTGTCTGATGCTACTGGGACTGGGATATTAACTCTGTGAATCTTAAATATGTTCTGGTAGCACTAGCTAACATAAATGCTTAATTGAGATTTCAAGATTGATCTTTCAATGTAAGGGGTTATGAAACCCTCTGGTGTACTGCTGATGCCTGCTCCTGACTGATCATGTGTCTTTCAGGAATGACTTGTCTTACTGATGCTTCTGGGCTTGGGCCTTAAATTTACGGATGTTTAGCATTAGCTAAATACATGCTTAATAGAAATGTCAACATTGATCTTGGGTACTGCTGATGCCTGCTTCTGACTGTGTGTTTCAGGAACTACTTGGCTTATTGATGCTTCTGCCTTACATTGGTGCTTAATCTGATGCTTGGGCCTTACATTTTTGGATGTTTTACACTAGCTTACATACATGCTTAATTGAGATTTCAACATTGATCTTTCAATCTTGGAGGTTATGAAATCCTCTTGTGTACTGCTGATGCCTTTTCCTGACTGTCTTTCAGGAACTACTTGGCTTACTGATGCTTCTGGGCTTGAGCCTTAAATTTTTGGATGGTAGCACTACTTAACATGCATCTTCAATAGAGATTTCAACATTCACCTTTTAATTTTAGGGGTTGTGAACCCCTCTTGTGTACTCCATGCTGCTTCTTGCTCCACTCTGTCAGCCCTTTGGTCCTGTGACAGTGTGCCACTCCGCCTCCTCATCCTCCATTGTGTCCTCAGCCTCCACTGCCCGGACAAGTCTCGGTGGCCCTTAAGCATACCATGTGTGCAGGGCATGGCGGTGTCACGCTGATCTTCACATGGTTTGCCTTGGAAAAAAGTGCTGGAACAATACCTGGTCAGGGCAATGGAGACATTGTGCCTACATCTCACGGCCACATGAGCCCTGTGGGGGCTTGTTGGATTTGGCCCTTTGTACCCACACGTCTGGATCCGGGACACTAAAACTTGGGAGTTAAAAGTTCAATTTCAAAATCATTGTTTAAAATTTCAAAAACTTAAATTTAAATTTCAATGGTCTCCCATGATGCTTCAGCCAACTCCAGGCTGTGTCATTCAGGCAATATATGGTTTACTGATGCCGCTGGTGGGCCTGGGTCTGGGAATAAAAATTTTGTTATGATAGGTAGCACTAGTTATCCAAAATCTTCGGTTTAAATTTCTGAATGCATCATTTAATCTTAGGGATTGTGAAGGCTTAGTGTCTACTCTTGCTGCTGCCAACTCCTGGCTGTGCCATTCAGCCACTATATGGTCTCCTCATGCTGCCACCACCTCCACGCTGTGTCATTCAGCCACTATATGGTCTCCTCGTGCTGCCAACACCTCCACGCTGTATCATTTAGCCACTATATGGTGTCCTCATGCTTCAGCCTCATCCAAGCTGTGTCATTCAGCCATTATAAGGTCTCCTCATGCTGCCAACACCTCCACGCTGTGTCATTCAGCCACTATATGGTCTCCTCATACTGATGCCACCTCCAGGCCCTGTCATTGTGCCGCTCAGCGGCAGTGATTCTAAAAGCGATGCCAGTAATCTGCATGTTATCCTGAATAGCCGTTTTTAATATAGATTCGCCACCAATAAATTTGGATCAAAATGAATTTTTTCAAAAAATTTGGCGAATCGTCTGAATCAAATTTTTGAAAAGTTCGCTCATCTCTAATCAATACTGATCATGGCATCTGCAGCAATGCAGCACTTAAAATGGATTATCGGATTGGCCGCGGGGATCCGATCATCCAAGATGGCGGAAGGAGGTCCTCTCACCTGCCTCCATCCGTACTCCTGTTTAATATACTTTTTATTAAATTTTGCAATTGTAAATAGGTTGTATACATACATACAAAAAGTAAAACAAAACTTCATTTGAAGTAAGATTTATAAGAAAGGTAAATACATGAAAACAAAAGAATTAAAGTAGTAAGAAACAGAGAAAATGTTCATTTTTGGGTTATTTTCTGAGAATACGACAACAAAACTTTGTTTTGTCTTTTTCAATATGAGTTATTTGTCATACTGTCGATCAATCAGAAAGGTATGAGATGACGTTTCTTTGGATGAGAACAACAGTATATGAGAATAAGAACAATTTAACATAAAGAACTTAAAGGGGTATTCCAGTAAAAAAAAACTTTTTTTTTTTTCATATCAACTGGCTCCAGGAAGTTAATCAGATTTGTAAATTACTTCTATTAAAAATCTTAATCCTTCCAGTAATTATCAGCTGCTGAAGTTGAGTTGTTCTTTTCTGTCTGACAAGAGTGCTCTCTGCTGACACCTCTGTCGGTCTCAGGAACTGTCCAGAGTAGCAGCAAATCCCCATAGCAAACTTCTCCTGCTCTGGACAGTTCCTGAGACAGACAGAGATGTCAGCAGAGAGCACTGTTGTCAGACAGAAAAGAACAACTCAACTTCCGCAGCTGATAAGTACTGGAAGGATTAAGATTTTTAATAGAAGTAATTTATAAATCTTTCATTTTTTATGAGCATATAAACTTTATATAACTTTTCATGCAGTGAGCATTTTTTGTATTATTTGTGTCCTTTACACCTTTTTTCTTTGCCCACACCTCCACTCAAATCAGTGGTGAGTGAAATTTTTTTTTGTGAATGCAATTTCCTGGCCTCTGGTCATACATTCAGTTAAATTAATGCTACAATATAATTTTTTATTTATTCATAAGTATTTTCTTTTCAAAATTTTTTACTAAAGTTTTATATAAACACTGAAATGCAACAGCATGAATAATATATTGTGGAACTAAATACAATCGTGCTTCAGTAATGAGCATAGAGGTAGCAATTCGAGGGGAATCAAAGTCCCTGAGTTACCATAATGAGAACAACAAAAGGCTCATTACAGGTCCAGGGAACCCTCATAAGGCAATAAAGCTACCTCTAGGTTCAGAAAGGCAATAAAGGGTCTGTGAAACATTCCCAAATAACAGTTCAGCAGAAAGCATTTCATGAAAGACTACCGGGAATCCAGGAAAATAACAAGGCAGGTACAGACACATGGGAAAAGACAGACAACACCAACCAACAAGGCAGGGGAAAGCTCGTAGCAATTGAAATCTTGGCAGCAAGAAAGATGAGGTAGATGAGCTTCCGATTCCCCTTCAAGATATCAGGTATTAGCAAAGCCTTTTCAATACAGCCTGTTCTCGATTTTTCTGGAGGTTAAAGGGGTACTCTTTTTTTACATTTTTTTTTTAAATCAACTGGTGCTAGAATGTTAAACAGATTTGTAAATTACTTCTATTTAAAAATCATTAATCATTCCAGTATTTATCAGCTGCTGTATGCTTCACAGGAAGTTCTAATCTCTTTAAATTTATTTTGTGTCTGACCACAGTGCTCTCTGCTGACACCTAAAAAAAAAAAGTTTTTCACTGGAATACCCCTTTAACTCCCGTAACAGAAAAAATCTAATGGTATATGCCAATCCAGAAGCGCCTCAATTGGGGGCACTCCCACCAACATTAAACATAATGGCCCTCATTTTGGAGTGTAGGTTTCTTTGTGGGTTTTAATTCCCTACAATTTATTTTCCACGGTATTTACTAACTTTCCCTACATTTTCCCCTTTCCCTCTACTTAGCTTTTTTTTTTTTACACATGCTCTGATCTGTAGGGTTTTCCTCAGCTCAAATCCACCACATTTTATGTGGAAACCTTAGTAAATATGTTGGGTTTTTTGAAAATGTCGGGAACACACCCCTTTATGGAGACCACACCCCCTTTTCGGGTTTTCTCAGCAAAATGGAGAGTTAGTCGGTTTTTTTTCAATTCTGGCGCAAATTCTGGCACGGACAGTATTTCTGACGCAATGCGACAGAATCTGGTTACAATCCGACAAAACATGTTGGGTTTGCAATAGTAAATGAGGCCAATGTCCCTCTGCTGGCATGTGCAGAAACACAATTGTGAGGCAATCCTCGTGGAAGTAAAATGGATTAGATGGGTATGAAGTGTTGTTGTTACAATTTTTGTAGATAGATTTCAGAGTACAATTTTTGGCATTGATATTTTTTGGGGATATTACATCTGACAGGTGTTGTGGTAGTTTGGCTCTTATATAGGGATTGTTTTTAATATTTAATTCTTAAAAAGTCAATAATTGGCCATTTGATACCAGTTTGTCCATAGCGTTTGTCTTTTTGAATCCATGAGGGCAAAATTTTGTTAATGATATAGATTTGGTATTTTATTTTACGGGACACTAAGTTTTTAAAAGTGTGGGGACTTATCATTTGTGATTTCTAGGCGTTCACCGTAGCATGTACAGTTAACATAAAAAGTGATAAGTCTTTATTTTCGTTTATAAGAATGTGTGACCAGTCAGTTATTTTTAGTATGCCTTTTTCAGTTTTTGCCCATGGCTTAGGTGTGTCGGACTGTTGAAGCCAATATAGCAACTGTTTAATGAGGTTTGATCTATAGTATGCTTTGATATTTGTCAGAGCCACACCGCCATTTTGTGTTTTATTTGATAGAGTGTTGAAAGTGATTGTAGGTCTTGCATTTTTCCAGATTAATCTGAAGAGTTGTGATTGGAATTTGTTTGGCATATTGCCTGGGTTGCCTATTGGTAGGGTTCTAAAACACTGCTCAAAAAAATAAAGGGAACACTAAGATAACACATCCTAGATCTGAATGAATGAATGAATGAACTAATTGTATGAAATACTTTCGTCTTTACATAGTTGAATGTGCTGACAACAAAATCACACACAAATTATCAATGCAAATCAAATTTATCTACCCATGGAGGTTTGGATATGGAGTCACACTCACAATCAAAGTGGTAAACCAAACTACAGGCTGATCCAACTTTGATGTAATGTCCTCATGCTAGACTTGAGGCTGGTGTGTGTCAGAAGTTCCTGCAAGAGGAAGGCATTGATGCTATATGCTAAAACAAGTAAAAATGAGGCTCAGTAGTTTGTGCGGCCTCCACATGCCCATATGACCTCCCTACAACGCCTGGGCATGCTCCTGATGAGGTGGCAGATGGTCTCCTGAGGGATGTCCTCCCAGACCTGGACTAAAGCATCCCCCAACTCCTGGACAGTCTGTGGTGCAATGTGGCGTTGGTGGATGGAGTGAGACAGGATGTCCCAGATGTGCTCAACGGATTCAGGTCTAGGGAAAGGGCGGGCCAGTCCATAGCATCAATGCCTTCCTCTTGCAGGAACTGCCGACACACTCCAGGTACATGAAATCTAGTGTTGTCTTGCATTAGGAGGAACCCAGGGCCAACCGCACCAGCATTTGGTCTCACAAGGGGTCGGAGGATCTCAGCTCGGTACTTAATGGCAGTCAGGCTACCTCTGGCAAGCACATGGAGGGCTGTGCTGCCCCCCAAAGAAATACCACCCCACACCATTATTGACCCTCTGCCAAACCGGTCATGCTGGAGGATGTTTCAGGCAGCAGAACATTCTTCACGGCCTCTCCAGACTCTGTCACGTCTGTTACATGAGCTGAGTGTGAACCTGCTTTCATCTGTGAAGAGCACAAGACGCCAGTGGCAAATTTGCCAATCTTGGTGTTCTCTGGCAAATGCCAAATGTCCCCAACCCCCACCAGTAGACATCAGGTCCTCATATCACCTTATGGAGTCTGTTTCTGACCGTTTAAGTGGACACATGCACATTTGTGGCCTGCTGGAGGTCATTTTGCAGGGCTCTGGCAGTGCTCCTCCTTGCACAAAGGTGGAGGTAGCGGTCCTGTTGCTGAGTTGTTGCCCTCCTTTGGCCTCCTCCAATTCTCCTGATGTCCTGGCCTGTCTCCTGGTAGCGCCTCCATGCTCTGGAAACAATGCTGACAGACAGAGCAAGCCTTCTTGCCACAGCTCGCATTGATGTGCCATCTTGGATGAGCTGCACACCTAAGCCACTTGTGTGGGTTGTAGACTCCATATCATGCTACCACTAGAGTGAAAGCACTGTCAGCAGTCAAAAGTGACCAAAACATCAGCCAGGAAGCATAGGAACTGAGAAATGGTCTATGGTCAACACCTGTGGTCACCACCTGCAGAACCACTCTTGCTAATTGCCTATAATTTCCACCTTTTGTCTGTTCCATTTGCACAACAACATGTGAAATTGATTGTCAGTGTTGCTTCCTGAGTGTACAATGTGATTTCACAGAAGTGTGATTGACTTGGAGTTACATTGTGTTGTTTAAAGCGTACACGTCAGATCCAACAAAAAACATAATTTTTTATATATCACTCAGTACCTAATCCCGACCATGTACATCAAATTTTTGTGTCTAGCACCTTTATTTTTTTATTACACTTTTAATTTAGCTCACTAGTCTGAATTCTTCTCAAAGCGTGTTCTCACTGTGCAGGTCTCCGCCCCCTCCCTCAGTATGCTGTCTGCTTACCTGTCCCCTAGCATTAGCAAAACTACAACTCCCAGCTTGTCCTCACTGACAGTAGCGGGACACAAACTGACAGTGGGAGGATTTTTCCTACAACTGTGACCCCTGCGCTCACAGCTGTCAATCAAGGAAGTGTGTCCATGACATAGGTGATGATGCATGGACACAGCAGGACTAGTATGTGTCCAAGCAAACGGGGGCAGTTGTTTGACTTGCTTTTTCAGTATGAAATACTGATCATTTTCTAATGAAAGCAATTGCAAAACCTATTGGTTTTGCATGCTTTACAACATATCAAAAGTTTTTGTATCTGACAGTGCCCATTTAAGTGTTCCCATATTTTTTTGAGCAGTGTTCATTAGTCTAGGAAATATTATCATTTTATAGAAGGTTAATCTACCTGACCAACTCCATTCCTGTTTGCTTAATCTGTCTAGTTCTTTTTGTAAGGAGAATTTAGAATTAATATCTGTATGTGATTCTGCTGCTATTTCCACTCCTAAGTATATTTTGGATTTTAAATTCCACGTGTATTGGAAATTCTTTTTTTTAGTGTGTTTTTCACTTCTTGCCAGGTTAAGGTTTAGTATGAGACACTTTCCCTGGTTAACTTTGTGGTAGGACGTATTAATAAAAGTATCTAATTCATATTGAATATGGTGTAGGGATTCTATTGGGTCAGACACTATCATCAGTGAATAGGATGAATCATCAGGGGTATTCATTCCTTTAATATTCAGTTTTTTCCTAATGTGCATGGCTAGCGGTTCAATGGCTAAGATAAATAATGGTGGGGACAGAGGGCACCCTTGTCTCGTTCCATTGGTTATGTCAAAGATTCTAAATTCCATTAAGGTAGGGTCACACGCAACAGATCCGCAGTGTATTTTACGCTGCGGATCCGCCGGTGACCCGGCTCATATTGTGCATCCAGCTGCTGCCAAAAACAAACCTGGCCCCCCTAGCTGCACCGAGCAGCTACACTGGGGGGCCTATGAGTCACCGAGTGCACTCAGACATTGCGATGTAGCCGTGATATCTGAGTACACTGTACAATGTACTCAGACATCGCTGCTACGTTGCGATGTCTGAGTGCACTTGACGACTTGCAGGCCCCTAGTGTGGCTGCTCAGAGCGGCGGATTGCCACTGGGAGCAGGCCTGAGGGCAGGGCAAGGGGGGCTGGGTTTGTTTTTTTGGCAGCAGCAGGAGGCACAATATAAGTCGGGTCACCGGCGGATCAGTTACGTGTGACCCTACCCTTACATTGTACTTTGGTGGCCAGGTCCGAGTTAAGTGAAAATACACCGCTCCAAATTATTATGCTAATTTAAGTGTCACAAACATTATTTTGTTTTTCAGTTTAACTCATGGATGGCATTGTGTCTCAGGGCTCTTTTGATCACTGAAAACAATCTCAGACACCTGTGATAATTAGATTGCCAGGTGAGCCCAATTTAAGGAAAAACTACTAAAGGTGGGTGTTCCACATTATTAAGCAGAGCAGCATTTTCAAGCAATATGGAGAAGAAAAAGGATCTCTCTGATGCCAAAAAGAGTGAAATAGTTCAATGCCTTGGACGAGGTATGAAAACATTTTTCACAAAATATATTTCACAAAAACTTAAGCTTGATCATCACACAATTAAGAGATTTGTGGCAGATTCAGAGCACAGACGGGTTTGTGCAGATAAAGGCACATTGAGGAAGATTTCTGCCAGATCCATGCATCAGATCAAGAGAGCAGCTGCTAAAATACCACTACATAGCAGCAAACAGATATTTGAAGCTGCTGGTGCCTCTGGAGTCCCACAGACATCAAGGTGGAGAGCCCTCCAGAGTGTTACAACTGTGCATAAATCTTCTATTCAGCCACCTCTAACCAATGCTCACAAGCACAAACTGCTGACTTGGGCAGAAAAATACATGAAGACTAATTTTCAAACAGTCCTGTTCACTGATGAGTGCCATGCAACCCTGGATGGTCCAGATGGATGAAGTAGTGGATGGTTGGTAAACGGCCACCCTGTCCCAACAAGGCTGCAACGTCACCAAGGCGGTGGTGGAGTCATGTTTTGGGCCGGAATCAAGGGAAGAGAGCTGTCAGCCCCTTTAGGGTCCCTAAAGGTGTAAAGATGACCTCTGCAAAGTATGTGGAGTTTCTGAACGACCACTTTCTTCCCAGGTACAGAAGGAAGAATTATGCTTTCCATAATAAAATCATCTTCATGCATGACAATGCACCATCTCATGCTGCAAAGAATACCTCTCCATCAATGGCTGTTATGGGGAGTAAAGGAGAGAAAGTCATGGTGTGGCCTCCATCCTCCCCAGACATCAATCTTATTGAGAGCCTTTGAAGCATCCTCAAGCAAAAGATCTGAGAGTGGGAGGCAGTTTACATCCAAACAGCAGCTCTGGCAGGCTATTCTGATATCTTGCAAACAAATTCAAGCAGAAACTGTCCAAAAACTCACAAGTTCAATGGATGCAAGACTTGTGAAGCTACTATCAAATACGGGGTCCTATGTTAAAATGTAACATGACCTGTTTAAATGTTTAAAAATGTTAAATGTTGTTAAAAGTTTGATTGAAATAGTTTTTGATTTCAGTAAATATGCTGCAAACACAACAAATGACAATTTTCACTTCTTTGCAACCAATAAAGTGTTTTGAAACTTACTTTGCCCACATTTACTATTGAAAACCCAACATGTTTTGTCGGATGGTTCGCCAGATTCTGGCGCACTGCACCAGAAATTCTGTCTGCAACAGATTTTTCACCAGAATTTGCGCCAGAATTGAAAAAACCCCGAAAAAAACTCTCCTTTTTGAAAACCCCAAAAGGGGAGTGGCCATTGGGGGAAGGGGGAGTGGTCACCGAAAAGGGGCGTGTTTCCGACATTTTCACAAAAACCCAACATATTTACTAAGGTTTCCACAGAAAATGTGGTGGATTTGAGCTGAGAAAACTCTACAGATCAGAGCATGTGTTAAAAAAAAAAAAAAAAAAGCTAAATGTAGGGAAAGTGGAAAATGTAGGGAATCCATAGTAAATACTGCAGAAAATAAATTGTAGGGAATTAAAACCCACAAAGAAACTTACACTCGACTCTTAGTAAATAAAGGCCACTGTGCGTAATAATTTGGAACAGTGCATTGTAAGTTTTTTATGTTTAAAAAAAATACCATTATCATTAGGAGGTTTGTTCAATAAAATTTGAATTATACTCTTAATAGTTGATAACATGAGAATTATGCTGACTGTTATTTACATCAATTATTTAGGCAAATGAGAAAAATATAATTTGCATTGTAATTTGAAACAGGGTATATTGCTTTAATCCCTTAAGGACCCTTGACGTACGCGTACGTCATGACAACCTGATACTTAAGGACCCATGACGTAGATTGAATTCCGGCCCCTGCCGCGCTGGGATCGGAAGCGGATGCCTGCTGAAATGCTTCAGCAGGCATCCAGGACAAACGCCGAGGGGGGCCATGTAGGCAATCATCGCAAATCGCAAGGGAAATTGCCCCTGCGATCTGCGGCGATACAGGGCTGATCGGGTCTCTGGGACCCGACCGCCCGGTAATTTTGCATGATCCCGGTCGTCACAGACAGCCAGGACCATGCTGAAGGCTAGGAGCGAGGTGGCAAGCCTACCACCTCCTCCTATCCCCTGCCATCCGTCGGTTAGCTAACCGACCAATCGCAGCGGGGGGGGGGGGGGGCGGTTACTTCCTCCCGCCCTGCCCGGCCCCTGGAAGTCCGGAGAGGACGGGAGGAAGACCGGAGGACGCGACGGGGGAGTGCTGGGGCCCGGCCCCGGTACTTACCTCATCCCTGAAGACCCGGATCCCGGCGATGAAGACGGCTGCGGCGACAGGCGAGTTCCTCTTCAGCTGCGGTCGGGCCCTTTACAGCAATGCACGTCGCCGTAAAGCCACATGAATTGCTGTAATAGGACCCTGTATACTACAACTCCCAGCATGCCCAGACAGCCCTTGGCATCTGGGCATGCTGGGAGTTGCAGTTTTGCAACATCTGGAGGTCCACAGTTTGGATTCCACTGTGCCCTTCCAGATGTTGCCAAACTACACATCCTCAGCATGCCCTTACTGTCCAGGCATGCTGGGAGTTGTAGTTCTGTAACATCTGGAAGGGCACAGATTGGGAACCACTGTATTAGTGGTCTGCAAACTGTAGTCCTCCAGATGTTGCAAAACTACAACTCCAAGCATGCTGGGAGTTGTAGTTCGGCAACATCTGGCTCTAAAGATGTTGCCGAACTACTACTTCCAGCATGCCTGAGAATGTTTGGGAGTTGTGGTTTTGCACACTGGTTGGGAAACATTGTCTATTTCCTAACTCAGTGTTTCCCAACCCGTGTGCCTCCAGCTGTTGCAAAACTATAACTACCAGCATGCACTGATAGACTGTGCATGCTGGGAGTTGTAGTTTTGCAACAGCTGGAGATTCCCCCCCCCCCCCCCCCCCCTGTGAATGTACAGGGTACATTCACAGTGAGTATCAGGCTGCAAGTGAGTATCAGGCTGCAAGTTTGCGATGCAGCAAATTTTGCGCGGCAGCTCAAACTCGCAGCAGGAAACTCGCTGTAACCCCCTCGCCCGTGTGACTGTACCCTAAAAACACTACACTACACTAACACAAAATAAAATAAAAAGTAAAAAACGCTACATATACACATACCCCTACACAGCCCCCCTCCCCTCCCCAATAAAAATGAAAAACGTCTTGTACACCACTGTTTCCAAAATGGAGCCTCCAGCTGTTGCAAAACAACAACTCCCAGTATTGCCGAACAGCCGTTGACTGTCCAAGCATGCTGGGAGTTTTGCAACAGCTGGAGGCACCCTGTTTGGGAATCACTGGTATAGAATACCCCTATGTCCACCCTTATGCAAATCCCTAATTCAGGCCTCAAATGCGCATTGCGCTCTCACTTTGGAGCCCTGTCATATTTTAAGGCAACAGTTTAGGGACACATATGGGGTATCGCCGTACTCGGGGAAAAATTGCCTAACAAATTTTGGGGGGCTTTTTCTCCTTTAACCCCTTATGAAAAGGTGAAGTTGAGGTCTACACCAGCATGTTAGTGTAAAAAAAAATACATTTTTTACACTAACATGCTGGTGTTGCCCTATACTTTTCATTTTGACAAGAGGTAAAAGGGAAAAAAGCCCCCCAAAATTTGTAATGCAATTTCTCCCGACTACGGAGATACCCCATATGTGGGCGCAAAGTGCTCTGGGGGCGCACAACAAGGCCCAGAAGGGAGAGTGCGCCATGTAAATTTGAGGTGATTTGCACAGGGGTGGCTGATTGTTACAGCAGTTTTGACAAACGCAAAAAAAAAAAAAAACCACATCTGACCCCATTTCGGAAACTACACCCCTCACGGAATGTAATGAGGGGTGCAGTAAGAATTTACCCCCCACTAGTGTCTGTCAGATCTTTGGAACAGTGGGCTGTACGAAATTTTTAATTTGCACAGCCCACTGTTCCAAAGATCTGTCAGACACCAGTGGGGGGTAAATGCTCACTGTACCCCTTGTTACGTTCCTCAATGGGTCTAGTTTCCAAAATGGTATGCCATATTGGGGTTATTTTGCTGTCCTGGATCCATAGGGGCTTCCGAAATGCGACATGCCCCCCCGAGCAAAATTTGCTCTCAAAAAGCCAAATATGACTCCTTTTCTGAGCATTGTAGTTCGCCCGTAGTGCACTTCAGGTCAACTTACAGGGTACCTCCATACTCAGAAGAGATGGGGTTACAAATTTTGGGGGGTATTTTCTGCTATTTACCCTTGCAAAAATGTGAATTTTGGGGGGAAACACATTTTTTTTTTTTTTTTTTACATATGCAAAAGTCGTGAAAACCCTGTGGGGTATTAAGGCTCACTTTATTCCTTGTTATGTTCCTCAAGGGGTCTAGTTTCCAAAATGGTATGCCATGTGTTTTTTGTTTTTTTTTGCTGTTCTGGCACCATAGGGGCTTCCTAAATGCAACATGCCCCCCAAAAACCATTTCAGAAAAACGTACTCTCCAAAATCCCCTTGTCGCTCCTTCGCTTCTGAGCCCTCTACTGCACCTGCCGAACACTTTACATAGACATATGAGGTATGTGCTTACTCGAGAGAAATTGGGCTACAAATATAAGTATAAATTTTCTCCTTTTACCCCTTGTAAAAATTCAGAAATTGGGTCTACAAGAACATGCGAGTGTAAAAAACACTTTACTGCTATTCCTGTGAAACACCTAAAGGGTTAAAACACTTACTGAATGTCATTTTGAATACTTTGGGGGTGCAGTTTATATAATGGGGTCATTTGTGGGGTATTTCTAAGATGAAGACCCTTCAAATCCACTTCAAACCTGAACTGGTCCCTGAAAAATTGTGAGTTTGGAAATTTTGTGAAAAATTGGAAAATTGCTGCTGAACTTTGAAGCCCTCTGGTGTCTTCCAAAAGTAAAAACACGTCAATTTTATGATGCAAACAAAAGTGGACATATTGTATATGTGAATTTAAAAAAAATGATTTGGAATATCCATTTTCCTTACAAGCAGAGAGCTTCAAAGTTAGAAAAAATTTTCACCAAGAAAGGATGCAAGTTACCACAAAATTTTACCACTATGTTAAGTAGAATATGTCACGAAAAAACTCTCGGAATCAGAATGATAACTAAAAGCATTCCAGAGTTATTAATGTTTAAAGTGACAGTGGTCAGATGTGCAGAAAAAGGCCGGGTCCTAAGGTGTAAAATGGCTTGGTCCTTAAGGGGTTAATGAAAGGTTGGGGCAGACCACTGATTGGACGTATCCCCAATGCAGCCCTATTGAATGCCTTCTTTGCACCCAAAAACAGGAGCAGAGAAGGTGTTCTTCTTGTTTTTAGACCAGATAGCCAGATTGATCACTCTCCTTGTCCCATCAGGAGCCTGTCTCCCCTTGGTAAATCCTTCCTGGTCTGGTTGAATTAGGTCTGTCATGACATTCTGATGTCTTTTTGCTAATATTTTATAATACATTTTAATATCATTGTTTATAAATGAGTTTCCCTGTTTTTGGTAAGGTGACTATGTTGACTTCTAACAATTCTTTGGGAAAGATTCCTGTTTGCATAGCTTGGTTAAAAGTTTTTGTCAGGTTTGGTATGAGGATATCAGCAATATTTTTTATAGTATTCAGAGGAAAATCCATCTGGCTCTGGTGATTTATTTGGTTTAAAGGTGTTTGATTACTGCTTCAACTTCTAATTCTGTGATTGTAGTTCTGATCATGAGGCAACATGCATGTTTATTTTTGGTAGATTGCATTTTGTTAGATATTCATCATACTCTAGTTTATAGGGTTGTCCTTTAAGTTGTACAGTTTTTCATACCATTCTGCAATTTTATTTGATATGTCTACCAGGTTTTGGATTTTGATTTTGGTTAGGTTGTCTACCAGATGATGAATTCTTGTTTGTAGTCTTGGGCCTTTGGTTTTGTTAGCTGCTAATTTGGTGGGTTTGTTTCGCCTTTGTTTTTTTTTTTCTAGTGTTTTTCTTAAATTTTTCATCATAAGATTGTGTAGCTCCAATCTCGCTTTCCTCAGATTCCGAGAGTGAAAGGGAATTGTCTAACTTATGTTGTGTTCTAGTGTATCTGATTTGTTCAGAACCTTGTTTAGGTTGGTCTTATGTAATCTATTGAATCTTGCAGTTTGTTGCGTGATTAGTCCCCTTGTATATGCCTTGTGTGATTTCCATACACTTATTGTGTTTTCTACTAATGGGGCATTTATAGTAAAAAAAAATTCATAGATTTTTTATTTTTTAAAGTTCATGCTTTTTTTTTTTTCCATTGTCTAATTTGTGAGGGAAAGGCAGTTTTTCTATTTGTAGACTGACGGAAGTGTGGTCGGACCACATAATGTTTTTTATTTCACTATTCATTATGTCTGTCATTGAATTTGTTCTTGTCAGAAACATGTCTAGTCTAGCGTAAATTATATGGCGGAGTAAAATGTATAATCTTTTTTGGAGGCATGTGAGCATCTCCATTTGTCATGTAGGTTATTGACCAGCCACTGATTGATTGTAAATCTTTATTATCATTATTTTTTTTCCCTGAGACATCTAGGGAGGGATCGTGGACCACGTTCAGGTCTCCTCCCACAATCAGATTACCTTATTTATTCTGGTTATCATTTTTTTTTTTTGTCATTTTGTTTTTAAAATTTGATTTGGCCAGTGTTGGGAACATATAAGTTTACCAGGGTAAATATTTTGTTGTTCCATTCACTAAATAAGATTATATACCTGCCGAGTCATCAATGTGGTTCTCTATAAGTTTGTATGTTAGTGTGTCTCTGATTGCAATCTCTACTCCTGAAATTTTTCATTTGATGTGGCAGAGTAGTAGTTTGAGAATCCTTTAAATTTAGGTTGTGGATGATTGTTCCATTCAAAATGGATTTCTTGCATATATAGGATGTCTATATAGGATGTCTGGGTTAAGTTTATTTGTTTCACACCATAAAAAAGATCTTTTGTGAGGACTATTTAATTATTTTGCGTTGATACTTATGATATCGTCCTGTTCCAGTTGTTACACAGTCTCTTCAGACCTGGGCAGTCTCTTCAGACCCTTTTAAATAATATAAAAACCAAACAGAAGCAGAGGCGAGTGAGGAGCAGGCAAGGCGTCAAGGCACAACGGTATATTATGCTGAGAAAGTTTAAAAATCCCAGTTAATATTAAGTTTGAATTTTGTTGTGGTAAGAATTGGTCTTGGGTTAAAGATGTTCCAAGAATAGTGAATAGGATAATAGATCTAGAAATAAGGTGAGTAGCTAATTGCCAGAAAAGGAAAAGAAAGTTGGCACTTGGGGGGATATGCTCCATTATCCCCTCTTCATTTTAATCGTCCACAATATTTTATCGTGTTGATTGATGTTAGTTTCTTGAAACAAGTGATGGGTTGTGTTTTTCTCTCTCTTTTTTTTTTTTTGTCTTCCAGCTGATGGTGTGGGTTCTTATTCAGTTGGCAGGTCCCATCTTTCAAGGAGCTCCAATCCTTGTTCCATGGTGTGAATTATCCTTGTGGACTTTCCATCTGCAATGAGTAGTTTGACTGGGAATCCCCTATTTCGGATTGTGAATTGTGACAGGTTTGTAGACTAGTATTTATTTGTATTCCGCAGGTATGTTTTTTACATTGCTTGCATAATTTGCTCTTTGACTCAGAAGAAGTGGATCCTCGCTATGGTGTCTCGAGGAATTGTTGTGTCCATGCCTCTGGAACTTAGGAGACAATGGGCCCTGAAGCCAGGCAGTTGGGTATTAAAGAAGCTATGAATTTTTGAAGATAGTTGGTAAATTTTGTAGACATTATATCTTCTGAGATTCCCTAGAACTTTAAGTTGTTTCAACTAATTCAGTCCTTGATCTCTGCAAATTTCTTTTCTAGGCGATCAATCACTTCAGAGTTGTCATTTTCAGTGTCTGCAATTTCATTGTGTGACTTAGTGAGTATCCCCATTTTGTTTTCAATGTGATTAACTTTGGATTCTAGTTTATTTAGATCATTGTTCAATTTAGATAATTTTGTTTGGAAATCATTTTTGTTTGATCATTTGTTTGGAAATGGCTTCATTTCTTTCATGAAGCAGGATTGTTTCTTTTGTAAATGCTTCTGGGACATTTTCTCAGTTGCTTGGATTGCATTTAGGTCCCTTACAAAAGAGTCATTAAGATACTCTGGTTCAGTTAAATTTTTTTTTCAGTTTCCCTTTCTGCTGGTGATGTTGTGTTATCCAATCTCATTTTTTGTTTTAGTGGAATTGTTGTGTCCGAGAAGACCTCAGATATTCTATCTTCTATTAGTGTCTCTTTTTGATCCAGGTCCATCAAAGGTAAGAATCTATTGTTTTAGATTTTTTGTTTTTGTTTTGTTTCTCTGCTTTTGTATTTTTATCTGTTGCTGCTAGCAGCTCTGGTTGAATAGTGGTGTTGAGATTTTTACTGTTCTTTGGTGTCTGTGTGGCTTCAATGTTGTTTGGTATGAGTGCTCACTTTTTTGTTTGTACATCTCAATGAAAAGGTAGACATTTGTGTTGTCTACCTTTTGTGTTGTCTACAGTTTTGTGTTGATTCTCAGACCAGATTGTAGTAGATGGGGGATTGTAGTAGTATGTGGCACCTGTTGGTGAAGGTTGCCAGCGGACAACGGGTAGTGGTAGTGCGTTGATATGTTTAAACTGTAGGTTTGAATTAATTATAGTGAGCCATTAGGAAAGAGGGTAAAAAACTGGGGATGTGCAGCTCACAATTAACTAGCTGAGGTAAGAGGGCTATACACCTACACCTGGTGTTATAATAGGGGAAACAAAACTAAAAAAGTAGCCAACCCCTCTAGGCTAGCATCAGTTGCCTGATACAATGATGTAATGGTAAAAATAATGACTGGATCGTGCTCCAATTATAATATGAAAGTGCAAATTTATTACACAATATAAAATACATAGAAGATATTTTGTAAACAGTAAATCCTCGAAACACAAGGGCCCTTGTGCCGTGGAAAATTACAATATAAAACTTATACAAACACCGATAGCTATCATTAAGAATTTTAGCAATGCAATATTACTTTAAATCCGGCCTCCGATAATCCAGAAATGAGTTTAAAGTCCCATAAAAGGTATGGATTCCAAATGTTATACGTAAGGTATGTCAAGTCCCATAAATGGTATACATTCCAAATGCTATACGTGGAATAGATATATTATAGTTACCAGTCTGCAATGCATCCCGATGAGAAGTCACCTTGAGTATCCCGAGTATTGAGTATCCCATTAGGAAAGAGTATTGTCTTCACTCAAAAATCTAGGCAAGCCATAACTTTTGATTATTCAGTTAGTAGTTAAAATAACTTGTAGCTTATTTCAGTGGCCACAAGATGGCAGTGGAGGCCTATGAATGGGATGACTAATCAAGCTAGAAGTATGGATGGTTTTGAACATTGGTTTTATAATGCAGGAATCTCGGAGATTTATCAGGTCCTATTTGAAAGGTTGGTTATAGATTATGGATTCAAAGTGTTTGCTTAAAGGTTTTTTTTTATCAGGGTTGTCTTAAAATGTTAAAGTGACAGAGATTTAAAGCTTTAAAGAGATTTAAAGTGTTGTCACTGTGAAGCTAGTTAGGTATTGTTAGCGTATCGGTTGTTGGTTGCTGGATCTGTTGTGCAGCAATTTGGCTTTTGTTAATTTTTTTTTACCTTTCTATATTTTACAGGTGGCTGTTGTGGAATTCCAGGGGACCCAAGATGGTGACTGTAACATTAAAATGGGCGCCCCCCATCATCTTCAGTGCTGTAGCGGAGCTTTGTGTAGGCTGGTGAGGTAGTTGTACAGTATATATGGCACTCACCAGTGTTTGCTGTCAGGTGCTGGCTCTTCCTCACTCCCAATGGTCTGCCTCCAGTCTGTGTCTCTTTGCAGAGAGGTAGGTAGTGATCTGCAACTGTCTGTCTAGTCACAGATGGTGGAAGATGACTGCACTTCTCCCCATGGTCAAGTCCAGTATGCAGCTCATGGCAGTGGGTGGCAGCGAGCCCCATGCAGTAGATCGCTTCATTCCCGGGGGACTTCAGAGGGATCTCCACCACATCGGTGAGCCGGCGGCTTTGTTTCTTTCCTTCTCGTTGGGAAAGCTTGTGGCCTGATAAGGCGGAAGCCTGTAGAACTTCCTCTTTCTCGGCCGCAGAGGCAGCTCATCATGGATTCTGGGGGGTGTGTTGGTCCCGATGCCTCCCCCAGCTGCTGCCTTTTTTTGGTCCAAAATTGCAGCTTTTTTGTCACATCAAAAACTAAAACTTTTGTCACATATAAGAACAACAAATCACGGTGCAAATATTGAGCCCTCATACAGCCTTGAATAAGGAAAAATTAGAACGTTATAGGTGGACAAAATATGGCAATTTTAAATATACTTATTTTGTAAAAACAATAAGTTTTTTTTTTTTAAAGCAATACAATAATAGAAAAGTATCTAAACATGGGTATCATTTTCATCTTATTAACCCACACCATAATGAAAAGATGTAATTTTTACCCTAAAGTGTACAGCCTGAAAACGAAACCTTCCAAAATTAGCAAAATTGTGATTTTCTTTTTAATTTCCCCACACAAAATAATTTTTTGGGGGTTTTGCCATACATTTTATGGCAAAATGAGTGATGTCATTACAAAGTACATGGAAATATAAAAGTTATTATTTTTAGAAGGCAAGGAGGAACGAAAAGCGAAAATGCAAAAATAAAATTGTCTGTGTCCTTAAGGCCAAAATGGGCTACGTCCTTGAGAGGTTAAACATCTGCTAAACCTGGAGGAGAAAAACCACACAGTTGGCACTTTGTTGCCTTTTCTGCAGGAGGAAATGTCACATCCTACTAGACTTACAGCACCAAAATTGTCTTCCTCAACAGTGCCTTATTTGTGATGTTATAGCACAATTGTACCTTAAACATGTTGGATCGCCTGTACCAGCAGCGGAAAACGGTGGCTGATTTTCTAATGCAGCAGACAGACATAAAAGAGGCAGTCTTGGTATATTTGTAAAATCTCTATATACTTGGATAATATACCAGTGACCAGACTGGAAAAGACACAGGGATAAAAATCAACACTGAATGAAAGAACAGTAGCCCTAATTTATCAAAATTTGTGAGAGAAGAAAACTAGAACTTTTCCACAGCAACCAACCGAAGCTCAGCTTTCACATTACCACAGCTTACTAACCCCTTGCCGCAAATGGCAATGATCAGTGTAGGAAATCAGTGTGTGCAATGTTATAGTCCCCTATGGGGGCCATAACATTGCAAGAAAAGTGAAAATAAAGTGTCAACTCCATAACGACGCATACCTATTCGCCATTATTTTGCCAAGAAAGCCTCCCCCATTTTTCACAATCATGTGGCGGAGAGGATGGGCCACTCCATGAACTTGTCTGTGTGATGAACAGTGCATGCCACGGTAGATAGGTGAAGTAGTAGCTATGGCCAGAGCCAATACACGTCTTTTATGGCCCAATGGGTCAACATTTTGCAGAACGAGGCTCAACCGCAACAAGCTCATAAAATTGTGCTGACACCTCCATGGTTGCGTCAATCAGGTTCAACTGCTGACAACACACTCTTATCCTCATTCTCATGCGGGTCCTCCTCCATAGACATCTTGCATCATCACCCCACAGAGCAGAAGACCTGCTGCCCTGTCTGCAACAATAAGTTTCACACTGGCTCTCTGGTTGTGATATGACTTTAGGAAACATGATCGCCGATAACGGCACAAACATCATCAAAGCACTGCGTCTAGATGGCATGACACACTATCCCTGTTCGGCATACGTGCTAAATCTTGTTGTAAAACATTTTTCTTGAACACTTGTGACGGTCTCACATGTGCTGGATATGTGCAGAAACGTGTGCGTTTGGTTAAGTCGTTTCTATGATTTCAAACATTCCTTTCTTCACCTACAGCGCCAAAACGGCCTACTTAAAGTATGACTCATTTGTGACCTTAAAACACGATGAAACTCCACATTGCATATGTTGGACCGCCTGTACCAGCATCGCAAAGTGGTGACAGACTTTCTAACGCAGCAGAATTAAGCTTTTTCCAGCCAGTGTGACTTCCAGATGAGGGATTGGCAACTAATCAGGAAAGGAGAACAGTGACATTAGTGACGCAATGTCACTGATATCCCTTTTACAGCAAATGCTTAGGGTGATGATTAAAGTAGTAGGATAGAGGAGAGTTCCCATCTGGCTGGAAGCGAGAATGGATGTTCTCCTTGAGGAGGAGGACTTGGATGAGATGTTACAGAAAGTGGGACCTGAGGAGGAAGAGGAGGATTTGGCAATGGATTCTCAGGAAGACATAGGGAACCAGGACCACAAATAAGGTGACTCTGATGATGAGGAGGTCCATGACCAACCTTGGTGGTATGGGATGCAGATGTAAGGATGTCTAACTGCATGCTTTCTTGCCTCTGGCATTCTTCACTGACATCAATAGTCATCACCTGAACAACCAGGTTGAGGCCTACCTGAGCAGTGCCCTTTCTCTGACATACACCATGAGCCCAGACTCCATGTACTTCTGGTTTACTAGATTAGACCATTGTCAGCCAGCAACATGGAAAAACTGACATTTGTGGTGGCCCAGAACGGGATGTTGTGTCCCTGTACATTTTCTCCTGCCCTGTCAGGCAGAGTCACTTAATGTCCCCAGGGCCCCTTGCAGTGTTATCCCCAATGTACATATGTTATGTATTAAAAGTGTAATGTTTCTTTAATTACTGTGACCATGTGATTGTTACCCAGGAGGCACTAGTGACCAGGTGACCCCCCAAATGACCTATGGGCTCCTTGCACAGTCCCCCTATAAAACCAGGGGAGGGGCTGCAATCTCTCTCTTCTTCCTGAAGTCCAGTGCAGTTAAGACGTCTTACAGAGTGTGTCCAGAGCATTGGAGGCCTCAAGCCTAAAGTCTGCAGCCAAAAAGTCAGCTCAAGTAAGCTCAAAGTCATCTTCATGTCAATTGTCAAGTCAGTAAAGTAAAGTCTATATAGTCACTGTTGCCTGCACTAAAGTGTCTCTACTTACTGCAAGTCCCAGCAAACCTGCGAGGTCCCCCTGTGTCACTGGTAACCTCCTTGGGATATTGGATGTACTGCATAGACTGTATCACCTGTCTACTCTCAGTAAAGCTACCATGTCCATGACTTGACATCGGTGTCTTCATTCCCCCATGCCTAGCCCAGGACCAGCGGTATTACCTTTGGGTGGTTAAGGCTTAACCACGCCCTGGCGTCACGACAAGAAGGGGTAATAACATCTGCCCCCAGGGTTACAACATTTGTCCTGCAATGCACCCCACTTACCACACATTCACCAAAATGAATCAGTCATGTATTGGTGAGGACTTTAAACCTTCTGTGCCAGATGCCACTGATTAGACATTGCTACCTCCACCCCTGCTGTAGACTGGCTAATGCCAGGGCCACCAGTCTGCTGCCTCTTGCTGTCCACTGGCTGGTGCCAGTAACACCAGTCTGCTGACTTTTGCTGTCTGATGGCTGATGCCAGTAACACAAGTCCACCACCTCTTACTGTCCGCAGCATCTTGCTGTCCGCTGGCTGATGCCAGTAACACCAGTCCACCACCTCTTGCTTTCTGCTGGCTGATGCCAGTAACACCAATCCTCCAACTCCTGCTGTACGCTGGCTGATGACAGTCCTTCAATTCTGTAGCCACTCCCAAAAAGAGATAATTTTTTGAACGGCTGGAGAAATCCATGACATCTTATCTGCTTTACAGACTTAAAAGCTCTTTCTACTCCCAAAAAGGAATCATTTTTTTGAATGCCTGGAGAAATCTCTGCCATCTTCTTCACTTAGCAGACTAAAAAGCTCTTGCTACTTCCAAAATGGATAATTTTCGGAGCGCCTGTAAACAGGCACTGCGTCTTCCAATACCTCCATGTAAGGGCCGGACTGGGGACATTTTTTGCGCCGTGATCTATTTTTATTTACACAGGTTTTTTTTTTAAATGGGAAAAGGGGGGTGATTCAAACTTTTATTAGGGGAGGGGTTAAATGATCTTTATTCACTTTTTTTTTCACTTTTTTTTGCAGTGTTATCTCTCCCATAGGGGGCTATAACACTGAACACACTGATCTTTTACATTCTCATAAGAAACCAGTGATCAATAATTCTGCCACTTGATTGCTCATGCCTGGATCTCAGGCACTGAGCAGTCATTCGGCGATTGGACACCAGGAGGCAAGGTAGGAGACCCTCATGTCCCAGAGCTGTTCGGGATGCAGCGATTTCGCCACGGACATCCCTGAGTTAACCGGCAGTGATTTACTTTCACTTTTTACGCGGCGTTCAACTTTGAACGCCGTGTCTAAAGGGTTAATAGCGCACGGCACCGCGATCATTGCCGCGTGCTATTAGCCACGGGTCCCAGCTGTTGTTAGAGGCCGGGCCTGACCCGCTATGACGCGAGGCCACGTCGTGCCCCCGCATTATAGAAAGGGTACGTCCTTGGTCCTTAAGAGGATAAGGAACATTTTGGACCAGAACTGAAAATTTAGGCTGTGCTTGGCCGAAAATACATTGACCCGCCCACTTTAAAAAAAATAGATTTTGTAGAGGATTTTATTACGCATAGTGGGGCAGGTTACTGAAAAAATGCTCTGCAGCTGACCCAAAACTACCAGTTTGGGTACCTAAGTGGTTAAAACTAAAACAAATAAAGGTAAGGTAAGGTAAGGTAAACACACAGACAAACAAGCTCCTCAGAAGCAGGGTAGATATAATCTGAAAGTGGCGGAAGAAAATTATCTGGATGTGGTTATGCTGATCTGCGTGAAATATATTATCACTGCGACAATATGATAAATTTGGTGCAGCACCACCCAAAAAGACGCATCCAGAGAAACAAACAAACAAAAATGATCTAGCCAAGACCATTATTGATAAATAACCCAACCCCCGCCCCCTACACCACCACCACCACCACCACCACAGTGTCTAATTCGACCAACAAGTTGTGATTATTCACATATCTGATATTGTAGCAATCCAATATTTCTATCTGGGTGCATTTTTTTTCTTTGCCAATGAGTGTAAAACAAATCTTTTGCTTATTTATTCAGTTTTCAAAGAAATTAGCTTCAAATGTAATTTTACCTTTCCAATACATATGCTGACAATTTTATGTTTTAAGTGTGCATGTAATTTAGAAAAACTTGTGAGATGCCACAGGGACATGCCAAAAGTTTTTAATGTATGGGGTGCTGAAACTCCCACCAATCATTAGAACAAATTGGGAAAAATGTATTGTGTGCTAAACACCACGGCTTGCTGAGATCTCTGTCCATTTGTAGAGTTGCTCAAGCAGTGATCCATAGACTTATCATGGAGCCTGTTTAGTGCAACTAGACAGAGGTCGCAGCATGCAGGGCAGTGAAGCACACGATGGGTACATATCTCTGATCAGACAATCAAAACTTTTCACATGTCTCATGTACAGTACTGAAAGTTCAAAACTTACCAAGGTCTCCTTGACAGACATCTGTTCTTGATGCATCACCTAAAATAAACTCAGGGTCTTTGACAATTTCCTGTAAAAAATAAAAACAAGAAAAAACTGTAAAAATATTTTTATACAATCTGCAGAAGTGCACGTATTCAATTATGAATTAAAGGGGTTATCCAGGAAAAAACTTTTTTTTATATATCAACTGGCTCCAGAAAGTTAAACAGATTTGGAAATTACTTCTATAAAAAAATCTTAATCCTTTCAGTACTTATGAGCTTCTGAAGTTAAGGTTGTTCTGTTCTGTCTAAGTGCTCTCTGATGACACGTGTCTCGGGAACCGCCCAGTTTAGAAGCAAATCCCCATAGCAAACCTCTACTAAACTGGGCGTTTCCCGAGACACGTGTCATCAGAGAGCACTTAGACAGAAAAGAACAACCTTAATCCTTTCAGTACTTATGAGCTTCTGAAGTTAAGGTTGTTCTGTTCTGTCTAAGTGCTCTCTGATGACACGTGTCTCGGGAACCGCCCAGTTTAGAAGCAAATCCCCATAGCAAACCTCTACTAAACTGGGCGTTTCCCGAGACACGTGTCATCAGAGAGCACTTAGACAGAAAAGAACAACCTTAATCCTTTCAGTACTTATGAGCTTCTGAAGTTAAGATTTTTAATAGAAGTAATTTACAAATCTGTTTAACTTTCTGGAGCCAGTTGACATAGACCATGGTGGCCATTTTGAATCCAACTTTTGTTTTTTCAATAGGAAGAGGGTCATGTGACACATCAAGCTTATTGGGAATTTCACAAGAAAAACAATGATGTGCTTTGTTTTAATGTAACTTTATTCTTTCATGAGTTATTTACAAGTTTCTGACCACTTATAAAATGTGTTCAATGTGCTGCCCATTGTGTTGGATTGTCAATGCAACCCTCTTCTCCCACTCTTCACACACTGATAGCAACACCACAGGAGAAAAGCTAGCACAGGCTTCCAGTAGCCGTAGTTTCAGGTGCTGCAGAATGGGCAAAACAAAAAATGGAACAGGACCCTCAGTTTACGCAGAAGATTTTGCTCAGTGATGAGGCAAACTTTTATGTGAATGGTGAAGTTAACAAACAAAACCACCGCTATTGGTCTGACACTAACCCACATTGGATAGATCCCTCCAAGACTGTTGGAACAGAAAAATTAATGGTATGGTGTGGTATATGGGGTACAAAGATAGTGGGGCCATTCTTCATCAATGGAAACCTCAAGGCCACTGGATATGTGAAATTGCTACATAATGATGTGTTTCCCTCTTTATGCACTGAAGCTGGCACGTACCTTGAGTTTTTCCAGCAAGATGGTGAACCATGACATTATGGGTGTCAGGTCCGAGCATTCCTAGAAGAACAGTTTCCTGGAAAGTGGATTGGTCGTCCTGGGCCAGTTGAATGGCCCCCAAGGTCTCCAGATCTGACCCCCTTAGACTTTTATCTTTGGGGTCATCTGAAGGCAATTGTCTATGCTGTGAAGATAAGAGATGTGCAGCACCTGAAACTACAGATATTGGAAGCCTGTGCTAGCATTTCTCCTGCGGTGTTGCTATCAGTGTGTGAAGAGTGGGAGAAGAGGGTTGCATTGACAATCCAACACAATGGGCAGCACATTGAACACATTTTATAAGTGGTCAGAAACTTGTAAATAACTCATGAAAGAATAAAGTTATGTTAAAACCAAGCACATCATTGTTTTTCTTGTGAAATTCCCAATAAGTTTGATCTGTCACATGACCCTCTTCCTATTGAAAAAACAAAAGTTGGATAAAAAATGTCCGACTTCAAAATGGCCGCCATGGTCACCACCCATCTTGAAAAGTTTCCCCCCTCACATATACTAATGTGCCACAAACAGGAAGTTAATATCAACAACCATTCCCATTTTATTAAGGTGTATCCATATAAATGGCCCACCCTGTGGGTGTATGTATGTATATATTTATTTATTTATTTTTTGTCTGTCTGTATACATATGCCCCAATCAGCCATAACATTAAAACACCCGCCTAATATTGTGTAGGTTCTCCTTGTCTCTGACCCTGCAAGCAATGGACTTCTCCAGAGCTTTTAAGTTTTCTTGTGGTATGGGACCCCAAACTTAAGCAGAAGGTCCTTTACGACCTATAGGTGATGATTTGGGGATTACATGGATTGGACTTTTTCATTTCAGCATATCACACAGATAACTAATTAGATTGAGATCAGGTGAATTTAGAGGCCAAAACAACATCCAAGAAGCATTTAAGAATGTATTGGATATGTTCTCATCATTTTGACTGGTGTTATTTTCCTTGAGCAGGAGGCATACAGCCATCAGATTAGTCCAACAGGAATAATCTCTCATAAACCCATGCTGATGCATTGTTTAAAGTTAATTTTAATTAAAGTGGTTGTTCAGTTAAAATTATCCTATCCCCTATCTGCAGGATAACTGCTGGGACCTCCTTAAAGGGGTAGTCCAGTGGTGAAAAATGTATCCCCTATCCTAAGGATAGGGGATAAGTTTGAGATCGCGGGGGGTCCGACCGCTGGGGCCCCCTGCAATCTCTCTGTACGGGGCCCCGGCTCTCCGCCGAGATAGCGGGTGTCGACCCCCGCACGAGGCGGCGGCCGACACGCCCCCTCAATACATCTCAATGGCAGAGCCGGAGATTGCCGAAGGCAGTGCTTCGGCTCTGCCATAGAGTTGTATGAAGGGGGCGTGTCGGCCGCCGCTTCGTGCGGAGGTCGACAAGCCCCCTTCCCGCGGGCTGTCGGGGCTCCGTACAGGAGATCGCGGGGGGCCCCAGGGGTCGGACCCCCCGCGATCTGCAACTTTACCCCCTATCCTTAAGATAGGGGATAAGTTGTAAACCACTGAGTCACCACTGGACTACTACTTTAATGGGTACCTGGTTCTGAGTGATTGCGAGCTTCAAATAACATATGCTCTATTCATTTGTATGTAAGCGCTGAGGCCCTGTTTAGTTGAATAGGCGATAAATCATTTTTGCTGGACAACCCCTTAAAGATTCTCCAAAATAGAATCTCTCAGAAAACCCTCAAATATTTTCCTACAATAGATGTTAAATTCACAGGCCTATAGTTTCCTGGATAATTTTTTGACCCCTTTTTGAATATTTGCACCACATTTGATATGTGCCAGTCCTGTGGAATAAACAGTGTCCAAGAACATCTGCCCAGTTCTGAGCGAATAAGTCTGTACTGAAGTTGAAACTCAGCAATAACCCTAAAACTCATGTATCACACTGGCTAAGAGCCCTGAAGCCCCTTCTAACACTGCTAGCTCACAAGCCCTTCAACAGGATTGGCGTTCTGAAAAGTAACAACAAAATCATCATCAAAATTATCCTTTTTTGGAATCATCCGGTTGTGTGGGGCTGGTAGTCGCAGCAGAAGAGGTGGTGGTAGAAGTAGCTGCATCAGCAGCAACACAGTGTAAGGGGCCGCTGAAGGTCCGCTATATGCTGCCTTTACAGGTGTCTGCTCGTAGGGGCAATACTCTGCTACAAGTAGACACACTGAAGCGATGCGCGGTGTACTCGCACACATCGCGGCCTCTCCCCCTGCTCTATGAGCTAGGCCAAGAGTTGCTGCAATGTGCGAGTATACTGCGCATGTGCACGGCAACTCGCACGTTGCAGTGTGTCTGCTCGTAGCGGCGCATTGATGCTCCAAGCAGGCACCTGTAAAGGCAGCATACAGCGGTCTTTCAGCGACGGATCCGCAGCAGAATACGTGCTGGGGATCCGCTCATGTGACCGTACCCTAAAACAAAGTACAAGAAAGGGAATCTGTGATTACATAGGCCTGTTAGAAGTGGGCCACAGCAGGCATGGCGGACTAGTGGTAGTGTTAGCCAGTGTACAGCAGGGGTACTTGTAGTACTAGTAAGCTGACAGGCAAGGGATTCAACCAACGTAGTACAGAGGACGACGAGTGGCCAGCTACCCCGAGAAGGGAATCACCGCAGACTTCAGAACCTGCATCGCCGGTAAGACTGTCCCCTCGCCACAGATCCTGGGGATCCTGGGCGGAGATCGCAACAGAGGAGTCAGATGTAAGTACGCCGGCCGAAGCCGCTTTTTTCCACTCCTTCATCCTCCTCCAGTCCTGACATGGAACCCCTAGTACAGAAGTCGGCACCTGTTAATGCACGCTTGCGATCACCCCCCCACAGTGGGTGTTTGGCGACGAGCCTGCGCTCATACAGTACATGTGGGACCACGTCCTTCCCCAGCCAGGGAAGTCCCATCCACCGGTTCCCACAGCTGAGGCAGAAAGGGCCCGCAGGGAGGCTGAAATTACTGGCATCATTGAAAAGCTAAGGGCCCAGCATAGAGAGAGATATGGGCCAAAATGCCTCCCTTATGAAGTCCAGGCAGAGCAACAGAGGGACACTAAAAAGCTGGAAGTTCTATACATTCGCATGCTGGACTATCCTCAAGAGGGCGAGCCACCCTTAGAGTGCCGACATGCCACAGTTGTAAAATTTGACAAATATGAGAGGCTTTGGTACCCTCCAGGACTGCAGGCATGGAGGGACCATACTAGCCAATAGAAGGGCCGTTCAGCGGGACTACCTGCCCAGAAGATATCACTCCCTAAAGCGAGGGGAGATAGTAGAGTACACCCCAGTCAAGAGTCTGCAGGGTGAATAGGCTGCAGCAATAACTAGGCCCAAAACCCCAACAAAGATACCCTTCACTTACTTCCCATCGGACGACTGGGACACAGATCCCCACAGGACTTGGCCGATGAGGTTGCCAGAGACAGCCTGTGAAGAAGTGTACAAGGTGCCCATCATGGATCCCAAGCACATGTCAAGGTCCAGTTCTGTATCATCTGTAACAGAGAACGTGCCCAGGCGT
Organism: Hyla sarda; assembly: GCF_029499605.1. Classification (NCBI taxonomy): domain Eukaryota; kingdom Metazoa; phylum Chordata; class Amphibia; order Anura; family Hylidae; genus Hyla; species Hyla sarda. The sequence goes on from NC_079191.1 coordinate 291,927,093, forward strand.
ACTCCCCCTGAGGAGGTGAGGCCTAACCACCGGGCACCAACATAGATGCCTAGATCTACTCAGGAGCTGGAGGTGTGGCCTAATCAGCAGGCACCAACTGATGTGCTGTGGCCTACTCCACCCAAGGAGGTGAGACCGAACCAACCGGCACCAACTGTAGTACCAGTGGCCTCAGCCGCTGCCATTAATGTTGTGAGCGTGAACCCATCAGTGACACAGTCCCGGCTCACAAATGTTCCTTGGGAGACTATTGTAAACCCCATGAGGGAAGCCCAACCTTGTGTTCCTCGCTATATGTCACAAAGTAGTAAGCACGCTGATAAGCGAGGTTGGGAGTCCAGAAAATCCTATTTCTGAAGTATTATGCTCATCACTAACTGTGTGGTACTCTAGTACCCTCTTGTTACAGGTTTTCTTCAGTGCTAGATAAAGTGTGTGGCAGGACTATGCCAAGAAGTTCTCCTGTTTGCAACGTAACCACCTTCATAAGTTTGTGCCCGGCACCTGGCCAAGAGACTCCTTGCCTGAGGAGATCCTAGTAAGTTTGTGCCCAGCATAGCCGTGTTTTCATTCAGGACTCCATAATGTAGGTGGACTGTAGAGCCTTACATGATCATTAATGTGAATGTAGTATATTTTTGTACGCAAAAATTTTGCACTCCAATAGCAGGTAGATGTGACCTGAATATCTCAAGTGTTGTGCTGCTTGCATGTAACCTATGTATTCCAAGCAAATACAATTTATGGTTACATAAAATGTCAAAAATGTAAATGGCTTTACTGTACAGAAGTATGTAATTCCCGTACAGAAGTATGTAATTCATGTACAGAAGTATGTAATTCCTGTACAGAAATAAAGGGAAAAACAATAATATATATTACCTTTTAGGTGTTATAGTGTTTTCTTAAAGGTGCTCTCCCAGCTCCTCTATGAGTAACAATAAACGTCACTCTTCACTAGTGCCTAACCAGACCGATACCAATCAGATACCAAGACTGACTTCTCATTCATAAAATTCAGTGTACACATAATTAAGTACATCAACTTCAGTAGTGTACATTCCAAGTCCAGTACACATAACTAATAACATATACTCATAAGAAAAGATAGGTGAATGGATATATCTCACAAACAAACAAAAAAATGAGTCTTAGGGACTGTAACATGTTTATTATCAGTCCATACCACTGTTATGCACAAATGTCATGTACTAATATGTTCTTTCTTATCTCTAGGTTTTCAGTATGCTTTTGTGGCCAGATGGTATTCCTGTAGCTAAAAATACACGTATCCAGTAAAGTAACAGTATGCTTAATTGTTATCTTGATAAAGAGTTCTAGGGGTAAGTGTGTAGTACCGATAGACCCTAGTAGCTAAGGCATTGGGCAGAAAGCCTCAGGAAACCCAATCCGCAACCAGTGTATAACAAGGGAAATAATGTGGTATTATATCAATTGTATGTCAATAAAAAGGTAACAGTGAGATTAATTTCAGTATGTAGAAGCATTACAATCATTATACATACCTCATGTCAAGTATCAGTCAGAGATTTCATAGTCAAATATCTACATGTCAAATATCAAATGTCATGTGTTCATAAAAGTTTCAGCTATAGACGGATGTTATAGCTAGGATATAACTAATTATATTTCATGCATAGTCATTAGGGATGCATAATCTAATAAACTAAAATAAAATAGAGATACCAAAGGTATGAAAATGTAGTATAACACTATTGTCATGGTATTGGTGTTATTGCTAATATAATTTAGTAAGTTCTTAAAAAGGAAAAATTTTTACTTATCCCATCCTGTTCATCCTGTTTGTGAATAAGTTCTAGCCATCCTGTTAGTGATTGAGTTTCAGAGCATGTATGGACATTATTTAAATACACAGAGACTCTATATAGTTTTTCATCAGTTATCATTAGCCTGAATTGGGACATTTGGATTAATGCTTCAGGACAGTATCCGGCCCTCTGGCCATTTCGTTTCTCTCCCTAAGGGGACCTATGTCGAGGACGACTCTTTTTAAGTAAGGGAGTGTGTGGTGTCCCGGTATAGGACATGGTCCTGTACCCTTCCTAAGTCCCCTCAGGAAGAGTTCCTGCAGTCCATAAGGCTCTCTTGCAGGGCTTCCCCCCTTGCTCATCAGTTACTGCTTCATATACATACATTGTAAAGGTATTGTGCATATTGTTCATCGTATATAGAGCTGTACAAATGTATAGGACCTTCCTGGGTCATGTGATCTACTGTCATGTGATGTAACCAGAGTTCCCTGGGTACAGGACCTCCCTGGGTACAGGACCAATGGGCTTTAGTCCAGCCCCCCTAGTATATAAGGGGCTGTAGTCTCTTAATTCTCTCTCTTGTTCCTGGATCTAAAGCAAGCACAAGCTCAGCATATATTACTCAATTCATCTCCTCTAGGCCAAAGCCTAAGGAACCTGCAGCCACCACAAAACATGAGTTATCAAGCTCTTTCTACTTTCTAGTGACTACTACTCAACTCAAACATACAATTAGCAGCACATTGGCCTGCATAAATCTCAATACTACAATTCCCAGCAAGCCTGTGAGGTATCCTGCATCCCGGTGGCCTCTAGAGAAACTGCATAACTGTAAAGACTGTTCCATAAGAAGTTTAACCCCTTAAGGACCCAGGACGCACTAGAACGTCCTGGCACCCTGGGCTTTAAGGACCCAGGACGTACTAGTACATCCTGGTGTTTCTCCGGTCTCTGCCGTGCCCCGGGCAGAGATCGGAAACGGATGCCTGCTGAAATGCTTCAGCAGGCATCCAGGGCAAACGCCGAGGGGGGCCATGTAGGCCCCCCATGTCGGCGATCGCCACAAATCGCAAGGGAAATCGCCCTTGCGATCTGCGGCGATACCGGCTGATCGGGTCTCTGGGACCCGACCGCCCGGTAATTTCGCGTGATCCCGGCTGTCACAGACAGCCAGGACCATGCTAAAGCATAGGAGCGAGGTGGCAAGCCTGCCACCTCCTCCGATCCCCTGCGATCCGTCGGTTAGTTAACCAACCAATCGCAGGAGGTGGGGCGGTTACTTCCTCCCGTCCTGCCCGGCCCCTGGAAGTCCGGAGAGGACGGGAGGAAGACCGGAGGACACGGCGGGGGAGTGCTGGGGCCCGGCCCCGGTACTTACCTCGTCCCTGAAGACCCGGATCCCGGCGGCGGAGACGGCAGCGGCGGCGACAGGTGAGTTCATCTTCAGCCGCGGTCGAGCCCTTTATAGCAATGCACGTCGCCGTAAAGCGACATGCATTGCTGTAATGGGACCCTGTAAACTACAACTCCCAGCATGCCCAGACAGCCCTTGGCGTCTGGGCATGCTGGGAGTTGCAGTTTTGCAACATCTGGAGGTCCGCAGTTTGGAGACCACTGTGCCCTTCCAGATGTTGCAAAACTACACATCCTCAGCATGCCCTTACTGTCCAGGCATGCTGGGAGTTGTAGTTCTGTAACATCTGGCCCTTCAGATGTTGCAGAACTACAACTCTCAGCATGCCTGGACAGTTTTGGCATACTGGGAGTTGTAGTTTTGCAACATCTGGAGGGCTGCGGCTGGGACACCACTACACAGTGGTCCCCAAACTGTTCTACTCCAGCTGTTGCGTAACCACTACTCCCAATATGCCCTTCGGCTGCCTGGGCATGCTGGGAGTTGTGGTTTTGCAACAACTGGAGGCACACTGGTTGGGAAACATTGTTTGTTTCCTAATTCAGTGTTTCCCAACCCGTGTGCCTCCAGCTGTAGCAAAACTATAACTGCCAGCATGCACTGATAGACTGTGCATGCTGGGAGTTGTAGTTTTGCAACAGCTGGAGGTCCCCCCCCTGTGAATGTACAGGGTACATTCACATGGGCAGGGGGCTTACAGTGAGTATCAGGCTGCAAGTTTGCAATGCAGCAAATTTTGCGCGGCAGCTCAAACTCGCAGCGTGAAACTCTCTGTAATCCCCCGCCCGCGTGACTGTACCCTAAAAACACTACACTACACTAACACAAAATAAAATAAAAAGTAAAAAACACTACATATACACATACCCCTACACAGCCCCCCTCCCGAATAAAAATTAAAAACGTCTGGTACGCCACTGTTTCCAAAATGGAGCCTCCAGCTGTTGCAAAACAACAACTCCCAGTATTGCCGGATAGCCGTTGACTGTCCAAGCATGCTGGGAGTTTTGCAACAGCTGGAGGCACCCTGTTTGGGAATCGCTGGCGTAGAATACCCCTATGTCCACCCCTATGCAAATCCCTAATTCAGGCCTCAAATGCGCATGGCGCTCTCACTTCGGAGCCCTGTCGTATTTCAAGGCAACAGTTTAGGGCCACATATGGGGTATCGCTGTACTCGGGAGAAATTGCCTAACAAATTTTGGGGGGTATTTTCTCCTTTCACCCCTTATGAAAAGGGGAAGTTGGGGTCTACACCAGCATGTTGGTGTAAAAAAAAAAAACATTTTACACTAACATGCTGGTGTTGCCCTATACTTTTCATTTTGACAAGAGGTAAAAGGGAAAAAAGCCCCCCAAAATTTGTAATGCAGTTTCTCCTGACTACGGAAATACCCCATATGTGGGCATAAAGTGCTCTGGGGGCGCACAACAAGGCCCAGAAGGGAGAGTGCACCATGCACATTTGAAGTGATTTGCACAGGGGTGGCTGATTGTTACAGCGGTTTTGACAAACGCAAAAAAAAAAAAAACCCCACATGTGACCCCATTTCGGAAACTACACCCCTCACGGAATGTAATGAGGGGTGCAGTGAGAATTTACACCCCACTGGTGTCTGACAAATCTTTGGAACAATGGGCTGTGCAAATAAAAAATTTTGTACAGCCCACTGTTCCAAAGATCTGACAGACACCAGTGGGGGGTAAATGCTCACTGTACCCCTTGTTACGTTCCTCAAGGGGTCTAGTTTCCAAAATGGTATGCCATGTGGGGGTTATTTTTCAGTCCTGGCACCATAGGGGCTTCCTAAATGCGACATGCCCCCGAGCAAAATTTGCTCTCAAAAAGCCAAATATGACTCCTTCTCTTCTGAGCAATTTAGTTGGCCCGTAGTGCACTTCAGGTCAACTTATGGGGTACCTTCATACTCAGAAGAGATGGGGTTACAAATTTTGGGGGTATTTTCTGCTATTTACCCTTGCAAAAATGTGAAATTTGGGGGGAAACACACATTTTAGTGAAATTTTTTAAAAACATTTTTACAAATGCAAAAGTCGTGAAACACCTGTGGGGTATTAAGGCTCACTTTATTCCTTGTTACGTTCCTCAAGGGGTCTAGTTTTCAAAATGGTATGGCATGTGTTTTTTTTTTTTTTTTGCTGTTCTGGCACCATAGGGGCTTCCTAAATGCAACATGCCCCCCAAAAACCAATTCTGAAAAACGTACTCTCCAAAATCCCCTTGTCGCTCCTTCGCTTCTGAGCCCTCTACTGCGCCCGCCGAACACTTTACATAGACATATGAGGTATGTGCTTACTCGAGATTGGGCTACAAATACAAGTATAAATTTTCTCCTTTTACCCCTTGTAAAAATTAAAAAATTGGGTCTACAAGAAAATACGAGTGTAAAAAATGAAGATTGTGAATTTTCTCCTTCACTTTGCTGCTATTCCTGTGAAACACCTAAAGGGTTAAAACGCTGACTGAATGTCATTTTGAATACTTGGGGGGTGCAGTTTTTATAATGGGGTCATTTGTGGGGTATTTCTAAGATGAAGACCCTTCAAATCTACTTCAAACCTGAACTGGTCCCTGAAAAATAGTGAGTTTGAAAATTTTGTGAGAAATTGGAAAATTGCTGCTGAACTTTGAAGCCCTCTGGTGTCTTCCAAAAATAAAAACCTGTCAATTTTATGATGCAAACATAAAGTAGACATATTGTATATATGAATAAAATAAAATAAATATTTGGAATATCCATTTCCTTACAAGCAGAAAGCTTCAAAGTTATAAAAAATGCAAAATTTTCAATTTTTTCATCAAATTTTGGGATTTTTCACCAAGAAAGGATGCAAGTTACCACAAAATGTTACCACTATGTTAAAGTAGAATATGTCACGAAAAAACAATCTCGGAATCAGAATGATAACTAAAAGCATTCCAGAGTTATTAATGTTTAAAGTGACAGTGGTCAGATGTGCAAAAAATGGCCGGGTCCTAAGGTGTAAAATGGCTGGGTCCTTAAGGGGTTAAAGGGGTATTCCAGGAAAAACCTTTTTTTATATATATCAACTGGCTCCGGAAAGTTAAACAGATTTGTAAATTACTTCTATTAAAAATTTTTAATCCTTCCAATAGTTATTAGCTTCTGAAGTTTTCTATCTAACTGCTCAATGATGATGTCACGTTCCGGGAGCTGTGCATGATGGGAGAATATCCCCATAGGAACTGCACAGCTCCCGGGACGTGAGTCATCAGAGAGCAGTTAGACAGAAAACAACAACTCAACTTCAGAAGCTAATAACTATTGGAAGGATTAAGATTTTTTAATAGAAGTAATTTACAAATCTGTTTAACTTTCCGGAGCCAGTTGATATATAAAAAAAAGTTTTGGCCTGGAATACCCCTTTAAGTAAAAGTTCCAGTTATTTTCACAATTCCTGCTGTGGACATTCCTTTATTGCCTGCTTTTTCTGGGTTGGTTGTCGGCAGGGCATAATACAGAAAACAACCACATCCTGGCGTCATGACAAATCATGGTTTAATAACACCTTACCCCACAGGGTTAATACCACCAGACCCTGCTACACCATTGCAACACCCTAGACACCACATAATAAAGTGCATAAAAACACACGCCTATGCGTTTCGAGCTTAAGATAAGCTCTTAATCATGGCAATAATTCAGAGGCTTATATACTCTATGTACAAATAGAAAGATTTAACAGAGCAAAGCTCGGTGCGGTGAGGGCGGTGCAGGGGGCGGGGCATTAATCGGATTATCAGCAAGGTAATTGCCTATACCGATAACGTCCAAAATCGTGAATATTGGTCGATAATATCGGCCAAACCGATAATCGATCGATCCCTAGTACCTGGCATGTGACGACAGATCCGGTTACCGGGTTGCATGAGTGAAACATGAAATGGATGTCAGCTCGTGCATATATGTATGCTGTTTGCGTGTGAGTTGTCCGAGCTCCAGCACTGCAAATACTGTGGATGTCCGTTAACTACCATTCAGACTGGTGAGTGAGCTGAGTTGCGACTTTCCTTTTTCCTTTTGCTAATCAACATAGCTGTCACTATGTGTTTCATTCAGCTTTCGCAGACTCCTGAATGTCTGATCAGCTTCTTTGTCATTCAGGAGTCAGGGAAAGCTTTGGCTGTTCAAGCATGCTGGGAATTGTAGTTTTTTATTGCAATAGCTGGAGCTGCAGTGTTTGTAAAGCACTGTGTTAGAGCAGTGTTGCCTTTAGCTGTTGCAAAGCTACAACTCCCAGCATGCCCACACATCCTTTGTAATTTTGCAAGAGCTGGACGCACACAGCTGGAGAATATACAGCTCTAAAACAGAGTTTTACAAAGATTGTACCCCCAGCTTTTGCAAAACTACAACTCCCATCATAGTATCTCCTATACTGGATACCAACACACTTTAAGGCTGGTATTTAGTAGTCTGTGTGCATAAAGACAGATGACCCCAAGTAGTGGCTATTTAATTTTAGATTTTTTTTTTTTTAAATATATATTTTAAAAAGTCATCTTATCAGTTGTACTACAAAATATAAAAAGTTTTGCATAAAGACAGTGCCTCTTTGTAAATTCCTTCTATTTAAAAATCTTTATCCTTCCAGTACTTATCAGCTGCTGTAAAATACAGAGGAAGTTCTTTTCTTTTTGAATTTCTTTTCTGTCTGACCACAGAGCTCACTGCTGACACCTCTTTCCATGTCAGATACTATCCAGAGCAGGAGAGGTTTACTATGGGGAATTGTTCCTGCTCTGGACAGTTCCTGACATAGACAGAGGTGTCAGCAAAGAGCACTGTGGACAGACAGAAAATAAATTAAAAAAGAAAATAACTTCCTCTGTATTATACAGCAGCTGATAAGTACTGGAAGGATAAAGATTGTTATACTTAAAGAAGTCATTTACAAATCTGTTTAACTTTCTGGCACAAGTAGATTTTAAAATAATGTTTTCCACCGGAGTACCCCTTTAACAATGAAACTTGACCATTCACTTTTTGATTCCTTAATAAGCTGACATTGCCTAGGCCATTTTCTTGACCAGTAGCCAATATTCCAAGTTCATGCACACAAAAACTAATCATAACACTAGCTAAACATAATTTTCCCTAGATATACAGGGGACTTACTAAAAGTCATCTGCCCAAAACAATAGACATCAAAATGTGTTACTCACACCAGTATTAACCCCTTAAGAACACAGCCCATTTTGGCCTTAAATGGGCACTGTCACCAACTTTATTTTTTGATATATTGTAGTACTTAAGTACTACAACATATCTTTAATATATTGTCATTATTATTATTTTTTTATTATCAGGGTGAAATTTACGTTTAACCTCTTCAGGACCCATGACTTATGCATACGTCATCACACCCTGGGTCTTAAGGACCCATGACGTATGCATACGTCATGTCTTTTCCTGGTCTCCGCCCCTCACCCGGCGGAGATCGGAAGCGGATCCCTGCTGAATTCCTTCAGCAGGGATCCAGGGCAAACGCCGAGGGGGGCCATGTAGGCCCCCCATGTCGGCGATCGCCGCAAATCGCAAGGGAAATCGCCTCCTCCGACCCCCTGTGATCTGTCGGTTAGTTAACCGACCAATCGCAGGGGGGGGGGGGGGGGGGGGGCGGTTACTTCCGGGGGAGGAAGACCGGAGGACGCAGCGGGGGACGGGGGAGTGCTGGGGCCCGGCCCCGGTACTTACCTCGTCCCTGAAGACTCGGATCCCGGCGAGGAAGATGGCGGCGGCGGCGACAGGTGAGTAGATCTTCAGCCGCGGTCGGGCCCTTTACAGCAATGCACGTCGCCGTAAAGCGACATGCATTGCTGTATTGGGACCCTATATACTACAACTCCCAGCATGCCCAGACAGCCCTTTGCATCTGGGCATGCTGGGAGTTGCAGTTTTGCAACATCTGGAGGTCCACAGTTTGGAGACCACTGTGCCCTTCCAGATGTTGCAAAACTACACATTCTCAGCATGCCCTTACTGTCCAGGCATGCTGGGAGTTGTAGTTCTGTAACATCTGGCCCTTCAGATGTTGCAGAACTACAACTCCCAGCATGCCTGGACAGTTTTGGCATACTGGGAGTTGTAGTTTTGCAACATCTGGAAGGGCACAGATTTGGAACCACTGTATTAGTGGTCTGCAAACTGTAGTCCTCCAGATGTTGCAAACTACAACTCCAAGCATGCTGGGAGTTGTAGTTTGGCAACATCTGACTCTAAAGATGTTGCTGAACTACTACTCCCAGCATGCCTGAGAATGTTTGGGAGTTGTGGTTTTGCAACAACAGGAGGCACACTGGTTGGGAAACATTGTCTGTTTCCTAACTCAGTGTTTCCCAACCCGTGTGCCTCCAGCTGTTGCAAAACTATAACTACCAGCATGCACTGATAGACTGTGCATGCTGGGAGTTGTAGCTTTGCAACAGCTGGAGGTCCCCCCTTGTGAAAGTACAGGGTACATTCACATGGGCAGGGGGCTTACAGTGAGTATCCGGCTGCAAGTTTGCGATGCAGCAAATTTTGCGCGGCAGCTCAAACTCGTAGCGGGAAAATCACTGTAACCCCCCCCTGCCCGTGCGACTGTACCCTAAAAACACTACACTAACACAAAATAAAATAAAAAGTAAAAAACACTACATATACACTTACCCCTACACAGCCCCCCTCCCCAATAAAAATTAAAAACGTCTGGTACGCCACTGTTTTCAAAATGGGGCCTCCAGCTGTTGCAAAACAACAACTCCCAGTATTGCCGGACAGCCGTTGACTGTCCAAGCATGCTGGGAGTTTTGCAACAGCTGTAGGCACCCTGTTTGGGAATCACTGGCGTAGAATACCCCTATGTCCACCCCTATGCAAATCCCTAATTCAGGCCTCAAATGCGCATGGCGCTCTCACTTCGGAGCCCTGTCGTATTTCAAGGCAACAGTTTAGGGTCACATATGGGGTATCGCCGTACTCGGGAGAAATTGCCTTACAAATTTTGGGGGGCTTTTTCTCCTTTCACCCCTTATGTGGGTATTTTTTGCTGTCCTGGCACCATAGGGGCTTCCTAAATGCGACATGCCCCCCGAGCAAAATTTGCTCTCAAAAAGCCAAATATGACTTCTCTTCTGAGCATTGTAGTTCGCCCATAGTGCACTTCATGTCAACTTATGGGGTACCTCCATACTCAGAAGAGATGGGGTTACAAATTTTGGGGGGTATTTTCTGCTATTAACCCTTGCAAAAATGTGAAATTTGGGGGGAAACACACATTTTATAGAGATTTTAAAAATTTTTTTTTACATATGCAAAAGTCGTGAAACACCTGTGGGGTATTAAGGCTCACTTTATTCCTTGTTACGTTCCTCAAGGGGTCAAGTTTCCAAAATGGTATGCCATGTGGGTATTTTTTCCTGTTCTGGCACCATAGGGGCTTCCTAAATGCAACATGCCCCCCAAAAACCATTTCAGAAAAACGTACTCTCTAAAATCCCCTTGTCGCTCCTTCCATTCTGAGCCCTCTACTGCGCCCGCCGAACACTTTACATAGACATATGAGGTATGTGCTTACTCGAGAGAAATTGGGCTACAAATATAAGTATACATTTTCTCCTTTTACCCCTTGTAAAAATTCTAAAATTGGGTCTACAAGAACATGCGAGTGTAAAAAATGAAGATTGTGAATTTTCACCTTCACTTTGCTGCTATTCCTGTGATACACCTAAAGGGTTAAAATGCTGACTGAATGTCATTTTGAATACTTTGGGGGGTGCAGTTTTTATGATGGGGTCATTTGTGGGGTATTTCTAAGATGAAGACCCTTCAAATCCCCTTCAAACCTGAACTGGTCGTCCCTGAAAAATTGTGATTTTGGAAATTTTGTGAAAAATTGGAAAATTGCTGCTGAACTTTGAAGCCCTCTGGTGTCTTCCAAAAGTAAAAACTCGTCAATTTTATGATGCAAATATAAAGTAGACATATTGTATATGTGAATAAAATAAAATAATATTTGGAATATCCATTTTCCTTACAAGCAGAGAGCTTCAAAGTTAGAAAAATGCTAAATTTTTCATCAAATTTTGGAATTTTTCACCAAGAAAGGATGCAAGTTACCAAAAAATTTTACCACTAAGTTAAAGTAGAATATATCTCGAAAAAACAATCTCGGAATCAGAATGATAACTAAAAGCATTCCAGAGTTATTAATGTTTAAAGTGACAGTGGTCAGATGTGCAAAAAATGGCTGGGTCCTAAGGTGTAAAATGGCTGGGTCCTTAAGGGGTTAAAAAACGGCCACTAGGGGTCACACTCCTAGTGGCCGGCTGCAGCCTGGCGTGACGTCACGCCTGAAAAAGGACTGATTTTGGCCTGGCAATCAGTCCTTTTTCATTTAGGCTGCTCTCGCTCCCTGCCTGTCAATCAGACAGGCGGAAGCGAGCTCATTGGCTCCCTGGCCACTGGCTGGGAGGCCACTCCTCCCGCACATGTCTTCACCGCCACTGTCCCTGCATGCCCGCTGCCAGACTCTGCAGGTATCAGAACAGAGGGAACGGGGTATGTGGGGCGGGGGGGGGGGTTGTGATGGAGGGAACGGGATATGCGGGGGGGGGGTTTGTGATGGAGGGGACGGGGTGATGGAGGGAACGGGGTATGGGGGTTTGACGGAGGGAAAGGGCTAGCGCCGTAGCGCCGCATGGCACTAACTTATACTTTATTTACACAGGGTGCCTCCAGCTATTTCACTACTACAACTCCCAGCATGCCCTGACGGCCAATAGATGTCAGGGCAAGCTGGGAGTTGTAGTGGTGAAACAGCTGGAGGCACCCTGTGTAGATAAACTAAGGGCGGAAGTGTTGTCCCCAGCAGGCATCAGTGATGTGGTGCCTGCTGGGGAAGTCTGCCTGGTAGCGAGCACACTACCAGGCAGACAAAGTTATTTTTAATATAATAAAAAGAAAAATTAAAAGCAGGGAGGGGGTTAGGGATAGATTGGCAATACGCAGGGACAGAAAAACAATTTAGGATGGTGGGAGCTACCCTTTTAAGGACACAGGAAATTTTATTTTTGCATTTTCATTTTTTCCTCCTTGCATTCTAAAAATCATAACGCTTTTATATTTCCATCCACAGACCCATATGAGGGCTTATTTTTTGCATGACCAATTGTGCTTTGTAATGACACCTTTTATTTTACCATAAAATGTATGGCAAAACAAATAACTTATTATTTGTGTGGGGAAATTGAAATGAAAACTCCAATTTTGCACATTTTGGAGGGTTTCGCTTTTATGCTGTACATTTTATTGTAAAATTTACATGTTTTCTTTATTCTGTGAGTCAATATGGCTAAAATGATACCCATGATTACATACTTTATTACTGTACTGGTTTAAAAAAAAAAAAATTTTTACAACAAAAAGTATGACCACCAAAGGCTGTCTGGGCATGCTGGGAGTTGTAGTTTTGCAACAATTGGAGGCTCTCTGTTTGGGAAGACATTGCATTATGGGCACTCTCCCCAGCAGAGAGCGCCAAAATGTCCTAACTAATTTTTTTGTGTTTCTTTTTTCTTCTCGTTTCAGATCAGTGTATGCAGAGAATTACGGCGATTCTGAGGACTACTGTGGATGAACTGGATTTTTTTTCCTTTTAATAAAATGGTTAACGAGGGCTGTGGGGAAGCGTTTTTTAAAATAAAATAATTTTTCCAATGTGCCGGCTTTTTTTTATTGAATTTTCAGGCTTAGTAGTGGAAGCTGTCTAATAGACTGAATCCATTACTAAGCCGGCACTTAGTGTTAGCCCCAAAAATAGCTAGTTCTAACCCCCAATTATTACCCTGGTACCCACCACCACAGGGGTGCCGGAAAGAGTCGGTACCAACAGGCCCGCAGCGTCAAAAGTGGCGCGCCTAGGTGATAACAGGCTGGCATTATTTAGACTGGGGAGGGCCAGTAACAATGGACCTCGCCCACCCTGGTAACGTCAGGCTGTTGCTGCTTGGTTGGTATCTGGCTGAGAATAAAAACACGGGGAACCCTATGCGTTTAAAAAAAAAAGTATTTATAAAAAAAAAAAAAACAACGCATAGGGTTCCCCGTATTTTTATTCTCAGCCAGATACCAACCAAGCAGCAAGAGCCTGACGTTACCAGGGTGGACGAGGACCATTGTAACTGGCCTTCCCCAGCCTAAATAATGCCAGCCTGTTGGTACTGGCTCTTCCCGACACCCCTGTGGTGGAGGGTACCGGGGTAATGATTGCGGGTTAGTGCTAGCTGTTTTTGGGGCTAATGCTAAGCCCCGGCTTAGTAATGGATTCCGTCTATTAGACAGCTTCCATTACTAAGCCTGAAAATTCAATTAAAAAAAACGACACATTGGGAATTTTTTATTTATTTTAAAAAACACTCCCCCAAGGCCCTCGTTAACCACTTTATTAAAAGGGAAATAAATCCAGTTCATCCTTGGTAGTCCTCTGAATCTGCCGTAATCCTCTGCATACACGGATCTAAAATGAGAAGAAAAAAAAAACACAAAATATTGGTTAGTACATTTTTGGTGCTGTCCGCTGGGGAGAGCGTCCATATTGCAATGTCTTCCCAAACAGGGAGCCTCCAATTGTTGCAAAACTACAACTCCCAGCATGCCCAGACAGCCTTTGGCTGTCTGGGCATGCTGGGAGTTGCAGTCTAGCAACAGCTGGGAAGACACTATCTGGAAAGACACTGCCAGAAGGGTCTGTTCACATTATACAAAACATACAATGTGAACAGAGCCGTATACCCTTACCAGCAAAAACAAACAAAAATGTAGCCAGCACTAGGGGGCAGAGCTACACAGACCCAGCCGATACTGAAGGGAAGTAAGCAGACTTCATTTTCTGTATACACTATATACAGCTATCTTTAGATATGTATACCACCCAAAGGGTTAACCTACACTGTCCAGCAGTGTAAGTTAACTCTTTCCTTGCTGAGCTGGTGCATAGCGCTCTGCTCAGCAAGGGGTTAAGTGAGCCAGAAATGTGTTTACTGTATACACATTGCAGGCTCACTGTAAGTTTTTCTTGGCAGTAGATATACAATGTATATCTAGTGCTCAGTATCAGCTTTTCTCCCGGCTCTGTAGCCATGAGCACAGCTGAGCCCAAAATTCACATAGGACGATCGCAACCAGTGTCAGGAGGAGTGACACTTGCTGTGATCTGTCCCTTACTTCAGGTACTACTGCTCCCAACATGGAGCACACTCTTCTCCATGCTGGGAGCTGTAGTACCTGCATTAATAGACAGATTGCAGCGAGTTTCACTCCCAACATCCGCTGTGATCCTCCTGTATAATGTATAGATGCGGAAGGCCGCTCTTCTATGGTCCCCTGCACAGACGTATATATACACCTATTCATATTTCCCACAGAGTTGTGAGTGTCTGGAACCATCTGGCCAATCACAGCTCTCTGCAGGAAATATGAATAAGTGTATATATACGTCAGTGAAGGAGACCATAGAAGAGCGGCCAGCCGCATTTATACATTTTACAGGAGGATTGCAACGGGCGATCTGTCTGTTAGTACAGGTACTACTACTTCCATCATGGAACAGTGTGTTCCATGCTGGGAGTAGTAGCACTACTTTAAAAAAAAAAAAACACACATACTACATTTTCATTATTGTCGGCTACATTTTTAGTGCCCGCCCACATAAATTGATCCCTGTTTAAAAATTTATTAAAATGTTGTTATAAAAAAAGATACATTTCGTTAAATACAATTTTTTCCATCACTACTGTATCTTTTTTATTATAATTTTTTTAATGATACCCTACGAAATTTTTATAAAAAAGGTATCTCCATCACTTTTTTTGGATCGCAACATTCCAAAAAAGAATAAAAACCGCCTGCAAAAATGCCAAAGTTAAAATCCACATGGCGTTTTTCTTGACGTTTTTTCACCTCCATAGACTTCTATGGGAGGAAAACGCCAAGATTTTCCCGAAAAAAAGCCAAAGTCTCAACAAGCAGTCATTCTTTAAAAACTGCCAAGGAGCCCAAATTAGCAGAAAAACGCCAAAAGGATAAGAGAATAAAAAAAAAAAATGCCAAACTTAAAAAAAAAAACGCCAAGTGCATAGGGCATTTTGCAGTTCCACTGTTGACTTGTAGCTAACATCTGGCCCCAGCATTTTTTCGCAAAAAAAAATGCCATGCGGCAGAATGGGCGTTTTTATTGGCGTTTTTGCAAAAAAAAAAAAAATACAAGTGGAAACCTAGCCTCAAAGTTAAGCAGAAAGTAGCGAGGATGACAGAAGATAGAGTAAGAAGATCTCTGTGGCGTCTTCGTGTGAATCTGGCGCGGAGATTTGATTGACAGTTTACTGGTAAGTAGGTATTTCGGTAGATAAAATTTATAAAAGTCTTTTATTCATTTTATCTACCAGAATACCTACTTACCAGTAGGTAAATGTGAATGAACCCCTTCCCTAATAAAAGTCTAATAAACCCCTTTTCCATAATACAAAAATAAACATATGTGCTATTGGAACGTGCATAAATGTCAGAACTATAAAAATACAAGGTTAATTAAACCGCATGGTCAATAATGTACACATAAAAAAAAATGCCAATGTCCAAAATGTCATCTTTATGGTCACTTTAGATAGCCTAAAAAATTTATAAAAAGTGATCAAAAAGTCCCATCAAAACAAAAATGGTACCAATAAAAACTTCAGGTCACGGCACAAAAAATGAGCCCTCATAAATCCCCTTATGCGGAAGAATAAAAAAGTTATGGGGGTCAGAATAGTACAATTTTAAACTGCATGTAGTAGTAAAATAAAATAAAACCTATAAAAAAATAGGTATCCTTGTGACTGTATAGGCCTACAGAATAAAGATAAGGGGTCATTTTTACCGAAAAGTGCACTGTGTAGAATCAAATACAAATGCCCCACAAATGTTTTTTTTTCTGATTGATGGTATTACAGAGTAAAATTGTTGGTGCAAAAAACAAGCCCAATATGGGTCTGTAGGTAGAAAATTGAAAGTTCCACGATTTTTAGAAGGTGAGGATGAAAAAACGTAACTGCATGAATGAAAACAGTTTTAATAGATCGGACATTTATGCATGTGGCAATATCAGATATGTAGTGTTTTTATTTATTTTATTATTTTTTTTTTATTGTTTTAATGGGAACATAAGGTAATTTATTTTATTAATGGGGGGGTTTTATCTATTTTTTAAAATATATTTTTTTTACACTTTGTAAGCCCCCATAGGGGACTTTTAATAGCAATCATATGTTTGCTATGTACTGTTCAGTACTATGTAATATCATTATACTTATCAGTAAAACTGAATATCTTCTTGTATATCCTGGTTCTCCAGATTGCACAAGAAGCTCGGTGATCCTGCATGCTGGAGGAAGGCAAGAGAGCGCAGGCGGATATTTACACTTATCGCACAACGGGGGTCAGTAAGCCCTTCAGTACCTCTGGTTTTACTATAGATGCCATGATCGGCATTGATCATGGCATCTATGCCCATTCAGGGATGTGGAAATCCTATCGCCCGCCCTGAACTAATTTATGCAGGATAAGCCATCAACTGCCGAGCCGAGAAGTTCGTGACAAATCGAATTTACTGTAAGTTCGCTCATCTCAAGTGTTCACGGGGGAAACACAGAGCAGGGGGAGGGGAGAGGACATGTGTGTGAAGGAGACTGCACTGCACGGGCTGGGGATTTCACCTCACACCGGCTCAGGTGAGGAGGCTGAGCTTGCAGTGGTTGTATATAGAGGTGCACCGAAATGGAAATTTCAGAACCGAAACGAAACCGAAATAAAAAAAAATGTCCGGCCGAAACCGATACCGAAAATGACTTCTCCCCGTCTTCTGGTAAAATGCAGCGCTCCGCTCATTAGATTAGATTCCCCCACATTAGATTGCCAGCTCCCCCACATTAGATTGCCAGCTCCCCCACATTAGGTCGGGAGTTCCCCCACAATAGTAGGCAGCTCCCCCACAATAGTAGGCAGCTCCCCCACAACAGTAGGCAGGTTCCCAAATTAGGTCAGCATTTCCCCCACAACAGTAGGCAGGTTCCCAAATTAGGTCAGCATTTCCCCCACAATAGTAGGCAGGTTCCCAAATTAGGTCAGCATTTCCCCCACAATAGTAGGCAGGTTCCCCACAATAGTAGGCAGCTCCCCCCAACAATAGTAGGCAGTTCCCACACAATATTAGGCAGCTACCCCCACATTTTTAGGCAGCTCCCCCCCACATTAGGTCAGCAGTTCCTCCACAATAGTAGGCAGGTTCCTCACAATAGTAGGCAGCTCCCCCACATTAGGTCAGCAGTTCCCCCACAATAGTAGGCAGCTCTCCCCAACAATAGTAGGCAGTTCCCACACAATATTAGGCAGCTCCCCCCAACAATATTAGGCAGCTCCCCCCCACATTAGGTCAGCAGTTCCCCCACAATAGTAGGCAGGTTCCCCACAATAGAAGGCAGTTCCCCCACAATATTAGGCAGCTCCCCCCACAATATTGGGCAGCTCCCCCCAACAATATTGGGCAGCTCCCCCCAACAATATTAGGCAGCTCCCCCCCCCACAATATCAGGCAGCTCCCCCCAACAATATCAGGCAGCTCCCCCCCCCACAATATTAGGCAGCTCCCCCCCCCCCCACAATATTAGGCAGCTCCCTCCCCCCCCACAATATTAGGCAGCTCCCTCCCCCCCCCCACAATATTAGGCAGCTCCCCCCCCCACAATATTAGGCAGCTCCCTCCCACAATATTAGGCAGCCCCCTCCCCCCCCACAATATTAGGCAGCTCCCCCCCCCCCCCCACAATATTAGGCAGCTCCCCCCCCCCACAATATTAGGCAGCTCCCTCCCCCCCCACAATATTAGGCAGCTCCCTCCCCCCCACAATATTAGGCAGCTCCCTCCCCCCCCACAATATTAGGCAGCTCCCTCCCCCCCCACAATATTAGGCAGCTCCCCCCCCCCCACAATATTAGGCAGCTCCCCCCCACAATATTAGGCAGCCCCCCCCACAATATTAGGCAGCTCCCCCCCCCAACAATATTAGGCAGCTCCCCCCACATTTGTAGGCAGCTCCCCCCCACATTAGGTCAGCAGTTCCCCCACAATAGTAGGCAGCTTCCCTCCACCCCACAGACATACAGCTTCCAGCCATATACAGTGTATGGCTGGAGGCTGTATGTCTGTACTGCTGCCCCCACAGTGATCCGGTCACCGCTCCTCCGGCACGGGGTCACATCTACTGCTATGGCCCATGGACCATAGCAGTAGGTGCCGGGACCGGGGGAGCAGTGACCAAAACACTGAAGAAGATGACACGGTCACTTACCAGGCCCCGGCCAGCGTGCGTTCTCCCGCGACGATCCTGCGGTCCTCCTGCGTCTCTATGGTTGTACGCACGGGACGTCAGTGACGTCCCGTGCGTACGACCATAGAGGCGAAGAAGCGTAGGACCGAAGGAGGATCGCGGGAGGATGCCGGGGAATGGCGAGTGAACGCCGGACATCCTTATGTCCCGAAAAGATTTTTCGGTACACAGGGATGTCCGGGACTTTGCCGGTCCGGGCATGCTGGGAGTTGTAGTTTCACAACAGCTGGAGGCCCCCTGGTTTTTAGTACACAGTATTAGTTTTTATATGATCTGGCCAGCCCCCGCCTGCAGCCACACACAGGAGCCGGCCCGGGCACATAAAAAGAAGTATTCCTAATCCTATCCCGGAGAGCGCAATCCCCCCCCCCCCCCCAGATGTTGCGGCCGGCCCCCCCTGCACTGCCCACGAGTGCCTCTGCCACTGGCAGTGTTAGTTACTTGTGCTGTGAGCGGGCAGGGGAGGTGGTCATTATCTGCACATTTTTAGTTGTTTCGGCATTTTGCCGAAATAGCTATTTTCGGCCGATATGTATCGGCCGCCGATATATCGGTGCATCCCTAGTTGTATATGTATGTAATGTATGATTAGGGGGGTGTATGTATGATGTGTGCATGTGTATGTGTCATGTGTATATATGTGTATGGTTGTGTATGATGTGGGGTGGCCAGCGGCAGGTGTATTTATAATGTGTGCATATGTATGGTGTATGTGTAATGTGTATATATGATGTATGTAATGTATGATGTGGGGGGGGGGCAGCAGCGGGTGTATGTATGATGTCTATGTATGATGTATGTATGTAATGTATGATATAGGGGTCAGTGGCCGGTGTATGTATGATGTGTGCATATGTATGGTGTATGTGTCTTGTGTATATATGATGTCTGTATGGTGTATGTGTGATGTGTGTATGTAATGTATGATATAGGGGCAGTGGCAGGGGTATATATGATGTGTGTATGGTGTCTGTATGTGTGATGTGTGTATGTAATGTATGATATAGGGGCAGTGGTATATATGATGTGTGTATGGTGTCTGTATGTGTGATGTGTGTATGTAATGTATGATATAGGGGGCAGCAGCAAGTGTATGTATGATGTGTGCATGTGTATGGTGTATATTTATGGTGTGAGTGTATGTGTATATATGATGTGTGTATGGTATATGTGTGATGTGTGTATGTAATGTATGATGGGGGCAGCGGCGGGTGTATGTATGATGTGTCTATGTATGATGTATGTATGTAATGTATGATATAGGGGTCAGTGACCGGTGTATGTATATGTGCATGTATGATGTGTATGCATGTATGTTTTCTTCAGGGGCGGACTGACAAGTGCTGCTGCCAGTTGTGCCATCTAATTTTATTTATTTTTAGTGGTTTCTGGCCACCCGCACTGAATTGCACCCCCAGAATCCCACCCCCTTCATACTCACCCGCCGACCAAGAGCCCCACAGATGCACGCAAACACGCCCGAACCAAAACTACAACTTCCAGCATGTTACACCGTAATCTAAACTGTAGAACTATAAAGTGTAACATGCTGGGAGTTGTAGTTTTGGTTCGGGTCAGCTGCAGAGCCATAGGCTGTATCAGGGCATGCTGGGTGTTGTAGTTACTAACTGTAATTCCCAGTATTCCTTGACACAGCCTATGGCTCTGCAGCTGAACCAAAACTACAACTCCCAGCATGTTACACAATAACCTTAACTGTACTATACAGTGCAACATGCTGCAACACCCACACAACCATAGGCTGTATCGGGGCATGCTGGGTGTTGTAGTTATCTAGTAACTAAATGCAACTTCCAGCATTTTCTGACACATAAATTAGAGTAAATAAAAGGCACCACACAAACTGCAGAAGCAGAACACCCTCCCCCCCCCTCGCCCCGTAACATGCCGCTGTTCAGTGTTACCCAATCAAAAGACTTCATATATAAGTCCCTATGAAGACTGAAAAATAGTGATATTTTAAGAAGTGCGTATATATGTGAATAAGCCCCTTTCCTAATAAAAGTTCCGATAAAAACTACAGATCACGGCACATAAGATTACCCTCATCCCTGTATATGGAGACATTGGAGTTATAGGGGTCAGATGGGGGGGGGGGGGGGGGGGGGGGGATTGCCTCGGGTGTATAAGGAGCTAGCTACAGCTCTCCCACCGCTAATACCCCGACATGCTGCGATCACCATGGCCGGCTATTAAACCATTAGATCACCAGTGTCTAAGTTGACAGCAGTGTCTAAAGGGATCTTATATCCATCCCTGGTGGTCTAGTGGGGGGGATCGTACTATTTTGGTTGAAATTATTTGATCTACCAGGACAAGTGGATTTTCTTGAGGGACAAGTAGATTGTGTTCCGCTTTAGCCCCTTGGACAAGTAGTTTTTTTTATTTTTTATTTCCACACCCCTGCCATTGATCACAGCATCTACGTCGATACTTGCATTATTTCTGGTGAAAAACTCAAAACTTTTCATGAAAAATTTTAAATGTTTGCATTTTCCAAACTTTGAAGCTCTCTGCTTGTAAGTAGTGTTGAGCATGAATATTCGAAATGCAAATTTTTACTGCGAATATCGGCACTTCGCGATTTCACGAATATTTAGAATATAGTGATATATATTCGTAAAGACGAATATTAGTTTTTTTAAAGCAAATTTATATGAATATTTATGCGAATATCGGCACTTTCAGACTAGACACTGATCCCTCCCTTCTTTTAGGTGAGATATAATTGCGCATGCGCACTATGCGAATTACATTACGAATTTTCGCATGGAGAAAACGAACATAGCGAATATGCTAATTTCGCAAACATAGGACGAATATTCGTCCATACCGTATGTACTGAAAACACCCCCCCTTGGCTTATACTCGAGTGAACTCTCCGCCCTCAGTGGTCTTCAACCTGCGGACCTCCAGAAGTTTCAAAACTACAACTCCCAGCAAGCCCGGGCAGCCATTGGCTGTCCGGGCTTGCTGGGAGTTGTAGTTATGAAACCTCTGGAGGTCCGCAGGTTGAAGACCACTGCGGCCTTCAACATCATCCAGCCCCCCCCCCCCTCTCTCACCCCCTTTAGTTCTGTACTCACCTCCGCTCGTCGGGACGTTGGGGTGCGCTGGTCCGGTGCTGCAGGACTGTCTGGTGGGGAGATCGTCCGGTGGGATAGTGGTTCCGGGCTGCCATCTTCACCGGGAGGCCTCTTCTCCACGCTTCGGGCCCGGCCCCGGAATAGTCACGTTGCCTTGACGACAACGCAGAGGGACGTTAATTACCAACGTACCTCTGCCTCGTCGTCAAGGCAACGCCTCTATTCCGGGCCCGAAGCGCGGAGAAGAGGCCCCCCGGTGAAGATGGCAGCCCGGAACCACTATCCCACCGGACAGTCCTGCAGCACCGGACCAGCGCACCCTAATGTCCCGCCGAGCGGAGGTGAGTACAAAACTAAAGGGGGTGAGAGGGGGGGGGGGGCTGGATGATGTCGAAGGCCGCAGTGGTCTTCAACCTGCGGACCTCCAGAGGTTTCAAAACTACAACTCCCAGCAAGCCGGGACAGCCGATGGCTGCCCAGGCTTGCTGGGAGTTGTAGTTTTGAAACATCTGGAGGTCCGCAGGTTGAAGACCACTGTATCAGACATTGACAAGCGGTGATGATGAAGGTGGGGGGGGGGACTGATGACATGTGGTGATGATGAATGACAAGGGGATGATGAAGGGGGGTGTGGGATGATGGCAAGGGGATGATGAAGGGGGGGTGGGATTATGACAAGGGGATGATGAAGGGGGATGATGACAGGGGGTGTGGGATGATGACAAGGGGATGATGAAGGGGGTGGGGATGATGACAAGGGGATGATGGATGATGAAGGGGGGGTGTGGGATGATGACAAGGGGATGATGAAGGGGGGGTGTGGGATGATGACAAGGGGATGATGAAGGGGGGGGTGTGGGATGATGACAAGGGGATGATGAAGGGGGGGTGTGGGATGATGACAAGGGGATGATGAAGGGGGGGTGTGGGATGATGACAAGGGGATGATGACAGGCGGTGATGATGAAGGGGGGAGGATGACAGGCAGTGATGATGAAGGGGGGATGATGACAGGGTGATTATAGGGGTGTTAATGACGGGGGTCGGGATGATGACAGGGGGGGATGAGGTATTTCCCACCCTAGGCTTATACTCGAGTCAATAACTTTTCCTGGGATTTTGAGGTGAAATTAGGGGCCTCGGCTTATATTCGGGTCGGCTTATACTCGAGTATATACGGTATATTCGTAAGGGAAATGGACATCACCAGTAAGGAAAATGGACATGCCAAATAAGGTATATATTGATTCACATATACAATATGTCTATTTTATGTTGGCATCATAAAGTTGACATGTTTTTTCGAAATCTGAATTTTTCAGGGACCAGTTCAGTTTAAAAGTGAATTTGAGTGTCTTTTTGTTAGAAATCCCACATAATGGACCCCTTTATGAAAACTATACCCTCAAAGTATTTAAAATGGCATTCAGAAAGTTGTTAACCCTTTAGGTGTTTCACAGGAATAGCAGCAAAATCGAAGAGAAAATATAAAATCTCAATATTTTTACACCAACATGTTATTGTAGCCCCATTTTTTTTTTATTTTTTTTTTTACAAGGGGTAAAAGGTGGAAAAGCCCCCAAAAATTTGTAAACCAATTCCTCTTGAGTAATGAAATACCTTTATATGTGGACATAAAGTGCTCTGCAAACGCACTAGAGGGCTCAGAAGGGAAGGAGCGATGATGGGCTTTTGGAGAGCAAATTTTGCTGAGATTGTTTTTGGGGGCATGTTCCATTTAGGAAGCCCCCATGGTGCCAGCACAGCAAAAATAAATAAAAAAATAAATAAAAAAATAAAATAAAACACATGTCACACTATTTGGGAAACGACACCCCTCAAGGAACGTAACAAGGGGTACAGTGAGCCATAACACCACACAGGTGATTGCCAAACTTTTGTTAAAGAGGGATGTGAAAATGAAAAATTTGATTTTTTTTTTTATCACTCAAATGCTGGTGTTACCCCACATTTTTCATGTTCACAAGGGGTAATAGAAGAAAATGCCCCCCAAATTTGTAACACCATTACTATGGAAATACCCCATATGTGGACATAAAGTGCTCTGTTCGGAAACTACACACCTCACGGAATATGAGGGAACCTACATCAAAGAGGGGGAAGATAGTGTAGATAGAGAGGGGGGACTTAATAATGTACCTGGGGTGGAGCGGAGGGAGGGGTTAGAATAGATAATAGGAATAGGCTTCATAGGAAAATAAAATTTACACCCTTGAATCCCATTAACCCCAGTAACATAAAGGATGGAAATGTAAAGTGTATGTTCACAAATGCCAGAAGCCTAGCAAATAAAATTGGGGAGCTTGAGGCCTTGATACTGGAGGAACATATTGATATAGTTGGAGTCACTGAGACATGGCTGGACTCCTCGCATGACTGGGCTGTTAATCTGCAGGGGTTTACATTGTTTCGCAATAGAATGATAGAGAAAAGGTGGTGGAGTCTGTCTGTATGTAAGAAGTGGTATGAAAGTCAGTGTGAACGATGCCATAGTGTGTGATGATTCTGAGGATGTGGAATCACTGTGGGTAGAATTACAAAAGGAGGGAAATACTGAAAAAATAATATTTGGTGTAATCTACAGACCCCCTAATATCACTGAAGAGATAGAAGGTCGGCTGCATAAACAAATAGAGAGGGCCACCCGGGCAGGTACAGTGGTAATAATGGGAGATTTTAACTATCCAGATATAGATTGGGGTCCGGGGTTGGCTAAAACTACAAAGGGGCGTCAATTCCTAAATTTATTGCAGGATAATTTTATGGGCCACTTTGTGGAGGACCCAACAAGAAGTGATGCCTTGTTGGATCTGATCATTTCCAACAACGCAGAGCTGGTTGGTAATGTAACAGTGCGGGAAAACCTTGGTAATAGCGGCCACAATATGGTTACTTTTGACTTAAAATGTAGAAAACAAAGACAGACGGGGAAAGCAAAAACATATAACTTTAAAAAGGCAAATTTCCCTGGCTGAGAGCTGCACTACAGGACATAGACTGGGGGGAGGTGTTCTCAAATACTGATACAGACGGTAAATGGGACATCTTTAAATCAACTCTAAATAACTATACAGCTAAATATATACCAAAGGGGAACAAATATAAACGATTAAAACTAAATCCTACATGACTGACAAATGATGTTAAAAGAGCAATAAGCAACAAAAAAAAAAATAGCTTTCAAAAAATACAAATCTGATGGGTCAGCTATAACATTTAAACAGTACAAGGAGCTTAATAAAATCTGTAAAAATGTAATAAAAAACAGCAAAAATTCTAAATGAAAGACAGGTGGCCAAAGAAAGCAAAACTAATCCAAAATATTTTTTTAGATATATAAATACAAAAAAACCAAGGCCAGAGCATGTAGGACCCCTTAATAATGATAATGGGGAGGTTGTCACGGGCGATCAAGAGAAGGCGGGGCTACTGAATGGGTTTTTTAGTTCTGTATATACTATGGAAGAAGGAGCTGACATTGGACAGGTCAGTGCTGGTAACACATCATGTAATGTACTGAACTGGCTTAATGTAGAGATGGTACAAGGTAAGTTAAGTGATATAAATGTAAGCAAATCCCCAGGGCCGGATGGATTGCACCCAAGAGTTCTTAGAGAGGTAAGTTCAGTAATATCTGTACCCCTGTTCATGATATTTAGACATTCACTGGTGTCTGGTATTGTGCCAAGGGACTGGCGCAAGGCGAATGTGGTGCCAATCTTCAAAAAGGGCTCTAGGTCTTCGCCAGGCAATTGTAGACCGGTAAGTTTAACGTGCATTGTGGGTAAATTGTTTTAAGGACTTATACGGGATTACATACAGGAATACATAGGGGATAATAGTATTATAAGTGATAGCCAGCATGGGTTTACTAAGGATAGAAGTTGTCAAACCAATCTAATTTGCTTTTATGAAGAGGTGAGTAGAAGCCTTGACAGAGGAATTGCTGTGGATATAGAGTGGATTTTGCTAAAGCATTTGATACTGTCCCTCATAGACGTCTGACAGGTAAGTTAAGGTCTTTGGGCTTCGAAACTTTAGTTTGTAACTGGATTGAACACTGGCTCATGGATCGTACCCAGAGAGTGGTGGTCAATGATTCGTACTCTGGTTGGTCCCCGGTTGTTAGTGGTGTACCCCAAGGTTCTGTACTGGGCCCGCTGTTATTTAATTTATTTATCAATGATATAGAGGATGGTATTAACAGCTGTTTCTATCTTTGCAGATGACACCAAGCTTTGTAGCACAGTACAGTCTATAGAGGATGTGCATAAGTTACAAGATGACTTGGATAGACTAAGTGCCTGGGCATCCACTTGGCAAATGAGGTTCAATGTGGATAAATGTAAAGTTATGCATCTGGGTACTAATAACATGCATGCATCGTATGTCTTAGGGGGGATTAAACTGGCAGAGTCACTGGTAGAGAAGGATCTGGGTGTATACTTGTGGATCACAGACTTCAGAATAGCATGCAATGTCAGGCTGCTGTTTCCAAAGCTAGCAGGATATTGTCATGTATAAATAGAGGCATGGACTCGAGGGACAGGGACATAATACTCCTCCTTTATAAAGCATTGGTACGGCCTCACCTGGAATATGCTGTTCAGTTTTGGTCGCCTGTACATAAAAGGGACACTGCGGAGCTGGAAAGGGTGCAGAGACGTGCTACAAAACTAATATGGGGCATGGAACATCTTAGCTATGAGGAGCGATTAAAGGAGTTACAATTGTTTAGTCTTGAGAAGAGACGTTTAAGAGGGGATATGATAAACGTATATAAATGGCCCATACAAAAAATATGGAGAAAAACTGTTAAACCCAGGTAAAACCCCCCCAAAGGACGAGGGGGCACTCCCTCCATCTGGAGAAGAAAAGGTTTAGTCTAAAGGGGCGACACGCCTTCTTTACCATAAGGACTGTGAATTTATGGAACAGTCTACCTCAGGAACTGGTCACATGGTCACAGCAGGAACAATTAACAGCTTTAAAAAAGGGTTAGATACATTCCTGGAACAAAATAACATTAATGCTTATGCAGAATTATAAAACAACATCCCTTACCCTTATCCCCTTACACCCTTCCCTTCAATTCCCTGGTTGGACTTGGACGTGTGTCTTTTTTCAACCATACTAACTATGTAACTATGTAGTCTCTTAGGGAACTTTTAGGAGGAATCATTAGATTCCTCATAGAGATCAATAGAGTTCTATTGAACTCCATTGATTTGTGCTCTGCGATTTATTGATAGAGCCTAGTCCAGCCAGGCTCTTTCAATGACAGAACCACGGACTCCAGGAAAGCAGAGGTAAGCCCTGCGGCTACCTCTTTAGTGGATCGCCCCTCCCCCCACCCCACTAGCCCACCAGGGAGCATTCACATGTCCCTTTAGACGCCGCTGTCAGCTTTGACAGCGGCAATCTAAAGGGTTAATAGCCAGCTTCGGCGATGGCCGCATGCTGGCTATTAGCAGCGGCCCCCAGTGAGTGAAAACAGCTGGGGGCTGCAGAGTATGGAACGGGCATGAGTCCAGAGCCCACTCCATACACCCCTGTGAGCGCCACCACGCTTGTTAGGGACTTTCAGGTCCGGCCCTGCTAAGGGCCTGAAAAAGTCACCTGCCCGCGGGCGTCGGGCCATACAAATTCTACATTCCTGCACTGTTCATTAAACCACAGTAATAGTGACCACAATATAGTTTTTTTTCAGACTAAATTGTAGAAAACGAAAACATGTTGGGAGGGGAAAAGTATTTTAAAAAATGACAATTTCCCTGTGTTAAAAGTTGCCTTTTAGGACATCTGATAACAGCTGTTATCACATAACACTATAAATATTAAGTTGGAGTAACTATACTGCAAAGTTGTTCCTATAGGTCACTAGTATAAATGAATAAATCTAAATCTCATATTGCTTATAACGGAAAGGGCAATAAATGACAATTTATGCTGATGCTCATCATTAACCCTTCAGATGTTGTGATCAAAACGGATTATGGCATCTAAAGTATTTGCAGGGTTGTGTGAGACTCATTGGAACACATGCCACGTGATGCATGACTGCAAGGTCCAAATGGGTCAAAATGGCAGCCAAAGCTCTCCTTATTTGCTCTGTGTTGCTCTCCTGCCATCCATTGGTATGGTTTGCCCTATGGCAGGCTAATCAAGTAGATCAATGTTATCACTGATCAGTGCTATGCTAATACAGAACACTGGACAATAGCAACAATCTCTAGATTGTCCCTGTCAGGACTTTAAAAAAATGTTTGAAAAAATTAAGAAAATGAAAAAGTTTTCAAAAATGTGAATATCACCTTGTTCCATTTTCCAAACTAAAAAGATTTTTTTGTCACATCACATCCTAGATTAAAGGGGTACTCCGCCCCTAGATATCTTATCCCCTATCCAAATAACAGTACAGATATGGATGAAAAACAGACAATAAAACATTAAACAAATAATGATACAATAGGGAACCATAAATTTAGTTATTTAGTTATATATAATATTTTTGTTATAAAATCTACTACCATGTTCAACTTAAATGAATAGCTCAACCTGGCCAAATCATAGTACTTACATACATACATGGATCTTAGCCATAAAAGGAGTCATAGCAAAGAGATAAAGCAGGTCAAACAGGACTTTGACAGCTTTACCACCTGCTAGTCAAATATTGTATGCTTTAGTCATTTGATAGTAGTAAAGAAAGTTGCTAATTCTTCCTAGTCTGGCTTCTAAAATGGCATGAGCCACCGTGCATATATAATACTATACTTTTAATATTTCTCTTTTTCAGGTATTGGTGGCTAGTGTTCTTCTTCATCGTTTACAGTGCTGAAAATGTGTGCAGTAAGAGTGCGCATAAAACAGATTTGTGTTTTAGACAGTTTTTGCATATTCCTTGTTAGTTGTAAAACATTTGTAAAATAAAATGGTACGGTTAAGAGGAGTTGTAAAATATGCCAATTTTGCACCAAATCAGGGGCGGACTGACATGTTGGGCATTCGGGCACTTCCCGAGGGCCCTTGTCTGTGCCCAGACAAAAACTAACATTAGAAGGAGCTGCAAAATTGAACTCCATCTGTGGACACGGCTAGAGAAAAGCTCTCCTAGCTCTTTCTATAAACGGCTTTTTAAGAAAAAAAATGTTCTTGTGCAGATGCCGCCACGCCTTGGAGGTCGCAATGGGGGAGTGAGGAAACCTGCACTGAAAACATCCATCTCCCTGTAAATGCTTAACTATGTTATGCATGTTGGTGGTGGGTTGGTATTGCTGCTGATGTTGCCTGCACTATTGGATCATGGATCAGACGGTGAGGAGGCAGGTAAGGGTCCTCCCACCTTCCTCTCAGCTGATCGGGACCCCGTGATTTTGTCACGGTGGTCTCAATCAACCCACTGAGCTAGCCATTTTAGATGAGGTTTTTTCCATTTTAGATGTCACAATCCACTTTGCTTGCGGCGTCTAAAGGGTTAATGCTGCACACCGATCAGCATCAGCCTTCTCATTGGTTGATGATACTGAGCTGCCTGAGGCTGCGCATGGGCGCCCCATGATCCTCTATTGCCCGGGGCCCCATGAGTTGTCATTCCACCCCTGAACCAAATGAATTATCCAGTGACTTAAGGATATTAGGCTGTGTTCTCACTTTGCAGTTTAATCCTACTTCATACGTTTTTGGTTTGCCTATATTCAAACAGCCTTGACACGCTGCAAAAAATATTAGAAAAGTGGGTGTATTTGTGCAGCAGTGGGTGTATTCTTCAGCGGTGGGTGTAATTTTTGCAGATAGAAAAACACAACTAAATTATGTCCCTTGAGCAGGATTGGTAGGTAATAACTTTAAAAAACACACATTGTTCTAATAATTGGGAAATTATTGATAAATAGTAAAATAAGTCATGGTGATTGCTGGCTGAATTTTTTTTTCAGCCAGTGGATAGTTTATGCGCAGGTAAACTTTAACCTGTTAAGGACATAGGACGTTCTCTAACGTCCTCACTACCTGGGCTTTAATGCCCAAGGACGTTAGAGAACGTCCTGTTGTATTTCCGGTCTCTGCCGCTCGCCGGGCAGAGATCGGAACTGGATGCCTGTTGAAATCCTTCAGCAGGCATCCAGGGCAAACGCCGAGGGGGGCCATGTAGGCCCCCCATGTCGGCGATCGCCGCAAATCGCAAGGGAAATCGCCCTTGCGATCTGCGGCGATACCGGGCTGATCGGGTCTCTGGGACCCGACCGCCCGGTAATTTCGCATGATCCCGGCTGTCACAGACAGCCAGGATCATGCTGAAGTATCGGAGCGAGGTGGCAAGCCTGCCACCTCCTCCGATCCCCTGCGATCCGTCGGTTAACTTACCGACCAATCGCAGGAGGGGGGCGGTTACTTCCTCCCGTCCTGCCCGGCCCCTTGAAGTCCGGAGAGGACGGGAGGAAGACCGGAGGACGCGGCGGGGGACGGGGGAGTGCTGGGGACCGGCCCCGGTACTTACCTCGTCCCTGAAGACCCGGATCCCGGCGAGGAAGATGGCGGCGGCGGCGACAGGTGAGTATATCTTCAGCCGCGGTCGGGCCCTTTACAGCAATGCACATCGCCGTAAAGCGACATGCATTGCTGTATTGGGACCCTGTAAACTACAACTCCCAGCATGCCCAGACAGCCCTTGGCGTCTGGGCATGCTGGGAGTTGCAGTTTTGCAACATCTGGAGGTCCACAGTTTGGAGACCACTGTGCCCTTCCAGATGTTGCAAAACTACACATCCTCAGCATGTCCTTACTGTCCAGGCATGCTGGGAGTTGTAGTTCTGTAACATCTGGCCCTTCAGATGTTGCAGAACTACAACTCCCAGCATGCCTGGACAGTTTTGGCATACTGGGAGTTGTAGTTTTGCAACATCTGGAAGGGCACAGATTGGGAACCACTGTATTAGTGGTCTGCAAACTGTAGTCCTCCAGATGTTGCAAAACTACAACTCCCAGCATGCTGGGAGTTGTAGTTTGGCAACATCTGGCTCTAAAGATGTTGCCGAACTACTACTCCCAGCATGTCTGAGAATGCTGGGAGTTGTGGTTTTGCAACAACTGGAGGCACACTGGTTGGGAAACATTGTCTGTTTCCTAACTCAGTGTTTCCCAACCCGTGTGCCTCCAGCTGTTGCAAAACTATAACTACCAGCATGCACTGATAAACTGTGCATGCTGGGAGTTGTAGTTTTGTAACAGCTGGAGGTCCCTCCCCCCTGTGAATGTACAGGGTACACTCACATGGGCAGGGGGCTTACAGTGAGTATCAGGCTGCAAGTGTGCGATGCAGCAAATTTTGCGCGGCAGCTCAAACTCGCAGCGGGAACTCGCTGTAATCCCCCGACCGTGTGACTGTACCCTAAAAACACTACACTACACTAACACAAAATAAAATAAAAAGTAAAAAACACTACATATACACATACCCCTACACAGCCCCCCTCTCCTCCCAATAAAAATGAAAAACATCCGGTACGCCACTGTTTCCAAAATGGAGCCTCCAGCTGTTGCAAAACAACAACTCCCAGTATTGCTGGACAGCCGTTGACTGTCCAAGCATGCTGGGAGTTTTGCAACAGCTGGAGGCACCCTGTTTGGGAATCACTGGCGTAGAATACCCCTATGTCCACCCCTATGCAAGTCCCTAATTCAGGCCTCAAATGCGAATGGCGCTCTCACTTTGGAGCCCTGTCGTATTTCAAGGCAACAGTTTAGGGCCACATATGGGGTATCGCCGTACTCGGGAGAAATTGTGTTACAAATTTTGGGGGGATTTTTCTCCTTTAACCCCTTATGAAAAGGTGAAGTTGGGGTCTACAACAGCGTGTTAGTGTAAAAAAATAAATTTTTTACACTAACACGCTGGTGTTGCCCTTTACTTTTCATTTTGACAAGAGGTAAAAGGGAAAAACGCCCCCCAAAATTTGTAATGCAATTTCTCCCGAGTACGGAGATACCCCATAAGTGGGCGCAAACTTCTCTGGGGGCGCACAACAAGGCCCAGAAGGGAGAGTGCACCATGTACATTTGAGGTGATTTGCACAGGGGTGGCTGATTGTTACAGCGGTTTTGACAAACGCAAAAAAAAAAAAAACCCACATGTGACCCCATTTCGGAAACTACACCCCTCACGGCATATAATGAGGGGTGAAGTGAGAATTTACACCCCACAGGTGTCTGACAGATCTTTGGAAGAGTGGGCTGTGCAAATAAAAAATTTTGTACAGCCCACTGTTTCAAAGTTCTGACAGACACCAGTGGGGGGTAAATGCTCACTGTACACCTTGTTACGTTCCTCAAGGGGTCTAGTTTCCAAAATGGTATGCCATGTGGGGGTTATTTTGCTGTCCTGGCACCATAGGGGCTTCCTAAATGCGACATGCCCCCCGAGCAAAATTTGCTCTCCAAAAGCCAAATATGACTCCTTCTCTTCTGAGCATTGTAGTTCGCCCGTAGTGCACTTCAGGTCCACTTATGGGGTACCTTCATACTCAGAAGAGATGGGGTTACAAATTTTGGGGGGTATTTTCTGCTATTAACCCTTGCAAAAATGTGAAATTTGGGGGGAAACACACATTTTTGTGAAAAAATATATATACTTTTTTACATATGCAAAAGTCGTGAAACCCCTGTAGGGTATTAAGGCTCACTTTATTCCTTGTTACGTTCCTCAAGGGGTCTAGTTTCCAAAATGGTATGCCATGTGAGGGTTTTTTGCTGTTGTGGCACCATAGGGGCTTCCTAAATGCGACATGCCCCCCGACCAAAATTTGCTCTCCAAAAGCCAAATATGACTCCTTCTCTTCTGAGCATTGTAGTTCGCCCGTAGTGCACTTCAGGTCCACTTATGGGGTACCTCCATACTCAGAAGAGATGGGGTTACAAATTTTGGGGGGTATTTTCTGCTATTAACCCTTTCAAAAATGTGAAATTTGGGGGGAAACACACATTTTAGTGAAATATATATTTTTTTTTTTTACATATGCAAAAGTCGTGAAACACCTGTGGGGTATTAAGGTTCACTTTACCCCTTGTTACGTTTCCCAAGGGGTCTAGTTTCCAAAATGGTATGCCATGTGGGGATTTTTTGCTGTTCTGGTACCATAGGGGCTTCCTAAATGCAACATGCCCCCCAAAAACCATTTCAGAAAAACGTACTCTCCAAAATTCCCTCGTCGCTCCTTCGCTTCTGAGCCCTCTACTGCGCCCGCCGAACACTTTACATAGACATATGAGGTATGTGCTTACTCGAGAGAAATCGGGCTACAAATATAAGTATAAATTTTCTCTTTTTACCCCTTGTAAAAATTCAAAAATTGGGTCTACAAGAACATGCGAGTGTAAAAAATGAAGATGGTGAATTTTCTCCTTCACTTTGCTGCTATTCCTGTGAAACACCTTAAGGGTTAAAACGCTGACTGAATGTCATTTTGAATACTTTGGGGGGTGCAGTTTTTATAATGGGGTCATTTGTGGGGTATTTCTAATATGAAGACCCTTCAAATCCACTTCAAACCTGAACTGGTCCCTGAAAAATAGTGAGTTTGAAAATTTTGTGAAAAATTGGAAAATTGCTGCTGAACTTTGAAGCCCTCTGGTGTCTTCCAAAAGTAAAAACTCATTAATTTTATGATGCAAACATAAAGTAGACATATTGTATTTGTGAAAAAAAATTTTTTTTATTTGGAATATCCATTTTCCTTACAAGCAGAGAGCTTCAAAGTTCGAAAAATGCAAAATTTTCAATTTTTTCAGCAAATTTTGAAATTTTTCACTATGATACGATGCAAGTATCGACAAAATTTTACCAATAACATAAAGTAGAATATGTCACGAAAAAACAATCTCGGAATCAGAATGATAGGTAAAAGCATCCCAGAGTTATTAATGTTTAAAGTGACAGTGGTCAGATGTTCAAAAAACGCTCCGGTCCTAAGGTGTAAAATGGCCTGGTCCTTAAGGGGTTAAAGATAATCTGAGGGTAGAGTTACCTGCACTATCCAAAATATACAGGTAGATATTGCAGGTGACCATGGTTCTAATGCTTTCTACTCGAGAAAATTGGTGAAGCTGTTCAGAAGCAAGCGTTACTCATACAGCAGCAGCAGCGCAAAAGAAGAAATACCATATTACAAACAGGGTGGATTTCTCCTAAATGGTTGCACCGATTATTGACAAGTACTATAAAAGGAGAGTCATCCACACTATCTTCTTGTATATTCAGGTTAGTTTGGGTAACCCCGCCGTCAGAACAGAACAGATATTAATGGGATATGGACAACTGACATAGAAGTACAGAACAAAACAAACAATATGGAGCCGTGAGCAAACAAATTGTAAAAGAAAAGGATCAAATCGGCATCTGTAATTGATACATATTTTCATATGAAATCTTGCATGTGGCCCAAGGCCAGAGGTCACACATCCAGTTTTATGCAGCTTTTTTTTTTTCTTTCAAACACAGGAGTGGATATAAAGAGAAATGTATGCCTTTTTGTTATAGACACCATTATTGTTTCTGGATATACTAATAACTTTGGCTCAAAAACCTGCATCAAAAATTGCGCCTGTGATTCCAGTCATACATTTTTAGTGGTATATAATATTTTTGTAATGAAATCTACTACCATATCCATGTTAATAAATAGCTCTAACTGGTAGTTTCAGACAAATAGTACATACATGCATGAATCCTAGCCATAAAATGAGTCATCGCAAAGAGATAAAGGAGATCAAACAGGAGTTGGTGACAGCTTCTCCACCTGCTAGGCAAATACTGTATGCTTCTGTAATTTGATAGCAGTAAAGGTAGTTGCAATTCTCCCTGGTCTGGTTTTTAAAATAGCATTAGCCAGAGGGCATATTTTAATGTAGCATTCCTTTGCATTCAAATATTGGTGACTAGTCTTCTGCTTCAGTGTTTTGCTTTATACTGTCCTATAAGTTACAGCAGCTTCACATGGCAAAGCACACAGTGCTAGAAGTGTGTGCAGTAAGGGTGAATTTACATGCAACAGATTTGTTGCAGAAATTAGTGCTTTAGTTGCTTTTTGAGTGCAGGGAGAGGAAAAAGCACACAGAGACGGCGCTCCAATGGTGAGGATCGTAGGTGGATTATAAGGAGAATTAAATGAATGCTCACCTTGATGTGTTGTGCGGGTAGGCACAACACTGTTTAGCGCTTGATGATGAAATTATGTCGGGAGGCAGCCGGCCGTCGGTCCCGCTTGGCTAGTGGTCAGGAGCAGGTAGACAGATGTAGAATCAGGGTAGCCTGGCAGGGCTAGCCAGATGTCCGAGAAAAATCCGACTTGCAGCTGGATAGGCGCACACCCGAGGATGGAGTCAGAGCCAGAATAGTTAATAAAGGATTTTATTTTTCGTAGGAACAACGCGTTTCGAGGCTTAGTTATGGTGACATGCAGTAATTCATAGTAACTAACAGCTTCTTTAATGAGTTGCAGATTTTTTTTAGGCTAATTCACACTAAAATAAAGCAGCATCAAGTACCCCTGGTTGTCGGTAGATGCCGGTGTTAAAATGCACATGGAGGTATTGGAAGACACAGTGGCTTCCTGTAAGTGTTCTAAAAATAAGAATGTAGCAAAAGGATTGGTGAGGCTGTCTTAAAACCTGACAAAAGTTTAAAAATTTTTAAATGAAGTCAAATTTTTTAATTGTTAAATTGTGAAAAAAAAAATCTTAAAGATCTCCCTTTAGGGGAGTATAAGTAAAATAAAATGTTTTAATTTTCAATAAAAAAATTAAATGTAAAATTCTGCCTTTAGGGGAGTTGCTTCATGCTTGAAATTAAACACCCCCTAGACAGTAATGAAGTGAGTTTTTTTTGTTTAAAATTTTGTAACAATCACCAGCTTTTAGTCTGCCAAGGGAAGAAGACAGCATTGATATTTTCTAGGGTTCGAAAAATGTTCCCTATTTGGGAGTAGCAACAGCTTTTTAGTCTGTCAAGAAAGAAGATGGCATGAATTTTGTCAAGAGTTTCAAAGATTTTTCCTTTTTGTGAGTAGCAAAAGCTTTTAAGTCTACCAATCAAAGATGACGGCATGATTTTTTTAAGGGTTCAAAAACTTTCCCTTTTTGGGATCAGCAACAGCTTTGGTTTCCCAAAATAGAAGAATTAGCTTTTTTATTCAGAGATAAACAACCCATGATCCCCAAAATAGAATTTTTTTATGTGTAAGCCTGGTTGAAACTACCAGCAGCAAGTGTGATAGCAGACTAGAGGCATAAAGAGCTATGTACATCGCCACTCGACTGTGCCCCTGTTCTAGAACCTTTCTTTTTGAAGCCTGCAGTTCCAGTACCAGCATCGCCATCACCAGCTCCTAAGCTGCTCAGACCAACAGGTCTGCTGAAATCCTCATCTTTAAACTCTTCTTCGTCATTCCCACCACTCCTCTTAGTAAGAACTTCTGATGTGTGATCTCGGCCTCCTTGTTCCCCCTTAGCACATACACCTTGATGCCTTAGAATATCCCCACCATGCCTATCACCATCAGTTCCACTAGTTCAGTGCTTGGTTCCTGCATCCCCTTCACCACCTTAGCAACGCATTAGCTTCAAAAGGATGACCATGACACAACTTCTCACGGCTAGTGCTATCCATCTGCGTAGCAGTAGAGGGGAAGGCAAAGACAGAGATGAGGAAACAGAGCATCAAGGATGAATAATTCCTTGTCCAGATTTGAGTCACATGCACACCCTTTTTTTTACTTTGCTTCTATAACACAACTAGGAAGATATAATACATGTTTAAGGAAACCAATAATATTTAGGAAAACTGTTAACAGGGCATATGTGTGTCACATGCACACAACTTTTACTTTGCTGCTATTTAAAAATTAGGAATATAATGTGTGGTTGAGTAAACCAATAATATTCGCAAAAACTGTATTAACAAGGCAAATCTGTGTCACATGCATTCCCTTTATACTTTGCTGATATCACACAAATAGGAAGATATAGTACATGTGGTTTTTTTTTTTACAACCTGGGAGCATACTGTTTACGTGATTAATGCCTGTGTGATTAATACTGTTTGAGATATGTATAGAGAGAGAGAGATGAGCAAGCTGACCGTGGCAAACCTGGATTCGACCCGAATTTAGCGTTTTGCTAGGCTCACAGAACTCTTGAATTTTTACAGGACCGCTTCACGCAAACCTGTAAAAGTACAGAAAATATGTGGAAAATTTGTAAAAAGCACAGTGTTTTGGCATCCAGAGGAAGCAAGACGACCATTAGGGGCTTGGCTTCTTCTTGTCTTCCCTGAAAAGCCAGCCCCCTGATGATGTGTGTGGTCCAGCTGTCTGCAGATAGCTAAGATTATGTGACAGCAGGGACTCACTGAATGCGAATGCGGCAGCACCTACAGCTTGACCGCACATTTCATCAGGGGGCTGTGTTGTCAGAGAAGACAAGAAGAAGCCAAGTCCCCTGTTAGTGTGAAGACCAAGACAAAAAGTGATGAAAAATGTTCGATGTCTGTGTGACATGTCAAAGGTTTTTAAAAGAGACAGAGACACTACTTCTCTTCTTATTCTGGGCGTCCAGAGTCCAGTAGGCAGTACTAATCAGGGACCAGACTGAGCAGAGATTTTAGTCAAGTTACAGGTTTGATTTATTTGCACAAAACTTTTGTACTTATCAATCTGGTCAGCTTGCCCTGCTGTGTAACATGATCCCAACAGATTGGACTCTTCATGGTGACAAGTTCCCTATAAAAGAAGTTGTTCCATTAAGAAAAATAGGTCTAAACTGATAAATTATGTGAATTATATTTCCAATGTACAAGCATTACTGAAAATGTCCTGTTTGAGTGATATATGCTTTCTAATAATGTGCCTAACTGTTTCCCTTGGTTATGACCCACTAGGGTGGGTCACAAATGCCCAGTTCAACTGCAATCTCCAGAAGGCATTGGCATTGGTAGTTGGTCTCCACTGCACATGCAAGCAGGGGGAATTGTACGAAAATAATAACTATGTTGCCTGACCACGGAAGGGTCACAGTTTAGAGAGGAAACCAGGGAGTGATCAGATCCATGGGGGAGAAGAACTCTTCAATGATATGTTATTCTTTTTTTTAAATGTCTGTTGTAAGCATCTAATTTTACCAACTTTGCGTTTGGGGCCCCTTTAAGT
Organism: Hyla sarda; assembly: GCF_029499605.1. Classification (NCBI taxonomy): domain Eukaryota; kingdom Metazoa; phylum Chordata; class Amphibia; order Anura; family Hylidae; genus Hyla; species Hyla sarda. Next base: position 291,965,072 of record NC_079191.1, read on the forward strand.
TGAACAGGTGCATGAACCACACCTATGCAAAAAACTCTCATAACATACTGACATTTTATCAGTCTTGTCATGCTCAACAACTTAGGCAAATACTGAAAAATGAATCCAATCTAGAATCTTTATCATACAGTCAACTACATAGATTTTACATCTACTTAAAAACTTACTGTATGAAATGCAGTTGAATTACTGTATTTACTGGTTCATTATTTGTAGTGGGTAACATGATTAATTTACTCATTTTGCCAATAATGCCCATATACACTCAAACCACACATGTATCTAGATTTGTTGAAAAAAAAAACTGCAATAAGTAGTTGAAATTTAGTAAAACTTAAAATGTGAGAAATGAATGATGAAAGTGCTTACAATATTGGAGTGCGTAAGTTTATTGTGAAAACTGTACAATTTGGAGGAGGCTCTAGCCACCTTTAGCCTAAATACAAGATAAGATGTGGCCGAACATGGAGACATGTAGCTGGGTCTGTAGATTCTACACACTCACATGTTGCTGGAAGCTGGTGGAAATTTTGTAGGTTCAGAACAAACATTTAATCGTTGCAGATTCCAATTAATTTGCAATTAAAAATGTTTGGTAAACAAAAATTTGAGCAAGGATGAAGTAGAGGAAACAATCCTGATATGCCCTTTAACAGTGAGCATGTTGGCGGCAGTACCAGCACTCAGGGCACCAGAAATGTGCCCAGTCTAAAAGTACAATTAGTTGCAGCAACCTTATACCTGGTAGCAGTTGCCGCATCAGCATGACAGAGTTTTCTACCTTCTCCAGGGGACGTGTTATGCTATGTGTGGTAAATGTCCAAACTATTGAAATATAATTAAAGATGAGCGAATCGAAGCTGACAAACCCGAATTTGTTACGAATCCAATGAAATATTCGATTCGCAAAAAAGCGAATATCGCCGCGATTCTGTTGCGCAAATTGCTTAATTAAACTCCATTTACTGCGGTCCAGGCTCCAGGGCAACTAAAAAAAGTGGATCCACGTTAGTACATGGGGCAAGGAATGCTGGGAAGGTGGGAAGGCAAGGTGGGAAGAGAAGTAGGCAGGATGACCCGGAATCAAATGCAGGATGCAGCCAGTCACCCCTGTGATGTCACAGCCCTTTATATTCGGCAGCAATTTACGGCTTGTCATGTCATTCATTACACTGCATAGAGATAGGACGGACCTTGCTGTGTGTATTTTACACAGAAAAACTTGTTGCAGCAGCGTTTCACCTCTTAGTCACGTCAGCCTTCTGTAGGACACAGAGCACAGCGTATTTGCACAAAAATGTATTCTTACTGCAGCGATTAACCCCTCAGTAACTGCATTGTATTACAAAGAGGGGAAGAGACCTGTTTGTTGCCCCAGCTGCAGAAACATTTTCACAGGAGGGCGAAATAATTTTTTAGAGCAAATCTGTGTCCTTGTTCCACAACAACTGGTCTGCTGGTTATACTAGTCTGTAGATGGTATAATCCATACCCAGCATATCCGTACCCACGGGGTTGGAGTATCATGACGGCATGACTCCGCCCCATGTGACATCACATCCCACCCCCTCAATGCAAGTCTATGGGAGGGGGCGTGGCATCCGTGGTTGCGGAATGACAGATTGCTGGGGTCCCCAGCGGCGGGACTCCCACGATCATACATCTCATCCCCTATCCTTTTGGATAGTGGATAAGATGTAATAGGGCCTGAGTACCCCTTTAAGTAGCTGATCCATGTCTTCACGTGGAAATAAGCATCTGCTACCCATCTCTTCCTGATTCTCATCTGATGAGTAAGCTGAGAAGACTTCACCTTCCTCACCTTCTACCAGGTGTATGGTGGGTGTATAACACAGGGCAGGTGCTGCAGTGGAATTAGTCGTCTCCTTATTACCCCTAACCTTCGTATCTTCTGTCTGATATTAACCGTTGGGGTCCTGGATTCCAGCTCCACTATCATATCTACGCAATTGGGACAAATCACCCTTTTGTTAGATGGATCTAGGGGCTTCCTGCAGTATGTACATTCTTGTTTAAGGGGTTTGGAGAAGGCCTTCCTAGGCGTTTAAACCCATCTCTTCCTGACCCTCATCTGAGGAATAAGCTGAGAAGACTTAGCCTTCCTCACTTTCTACCAGGCGTATGGTGGGTGTATTACATGGGGCAGGTGCTGAAGGGGAAGTAGTGGTCTTCCTGCTATCTGCACATTCTCGGTTGTGGGTTTTGGAGGAGGCCTTCCTACAAGTTTCAGCCCCCTAAAAAGAAAAGGACAAAAACTCCCATCAGACCGATAACAACATAGAAAAAAACTCTCCAAAGAAGCAGGTCATAACATAGGTACCGTGCTGGAGCTGCTTGTCATAGGGTGTCCACCTCCTTTATCTGAATATTCAGACATACTGGAGGTCTTGAGTCACCCAAAGGGTGCTACTACTGGATGACTGGTACTGCAGGAGCCACTAGTACTGGAACTGCTGGGGCACTGGTATTGGCAATATTGTTGTAGTCACGCTGCTGATGCTATTACTGAGGCTGCAGTCACACGGATTTCTGGACTCTAGGGAAGCCTAGAGACACCCCGCCGGCATTCCCGTGCCTCAATTTGAATTCAAGGTCCCTCCTAGGAAGTGAAACGTCCCGCCCAGGAAGTGAAATGCCCCGCCGTGCACGGATGCCAACATGAAGACATCACCAACTGTCGACGCAGGAAATGCGCACAGGGCCAGAGACAGGAGAGCCTGCCCTAGCCCACACTCTCCCAATCCCCCCCCCCCTTGTCTACTGCCTGCAAGGGGGGGGGGGGGGGGAGACAATAAGAAAACACTAGCACAGCACCTGTGATACCACACAAGACTTGTGTGGCTGCCATAAAAGTCCTCTCCAGGGGTGCTTTCATGTGTGTTATGGTACAAAAAAACCCACTTTTTTATGAGGGCGTCTATGCTGAATAAAGGTTACGACAACAGGGAACAGCATAACATGAAACTATAAAAGTCAAGGCAATAAAGGCAAATAAGCAGTTAAGTAAAACAAGTGTGTTGAAAGGAATTCAGGCATAATGATATTACGCTAAAAACAAAGACTTGAATTCAATGGGCCTTGGAATTTGCACAGGATAAGCATTTAAGTGGCAGGACAGGAAAAGCAGTTTTTAAAGATTTCGGTGGCTACTACAGATTTTAAGAAATATACGCAGGTGGATCTCTAACTGGTAATTGCATATGGCCCTAAGCGGTAATTTTTTTGAAACTTGAGTATAACTTTGCATAAAATAAACAGTGAAATAAGGAAATGGATCCATATATATTTGCATATCTTTAGTTCACATATCTTGATCATTTTGTTTTGTTTGCAGAGTACTGTAAGATAGATTTGTTAAGAGAGCATGTGCAGATTTAAATCTGCAGTATCTCTCATCATCATATTGTAATTTTCAGTGTGCATTAGGCTAGGTTTCCACAAAGGTTTTTTTCTGGCGTGTTTTTTTAATTTTAATTTTTTTTATTTAAACTGCCATTGCATTTTTTTTTTAGCTAAAGTCAAGTGTATTCAAAAGGGAAATATAAAAGGACTTGTACTTTTTTGTTTCCTGCATGATCCACTTCTGGCTTTGGCTCAAATACTGCATGGGCAGTTTATCAAAAAACCTGTGTGAAAACTTAGCCTTATTCTGCATAAAACATCCACTACAATTATGCGACATGTGAACTTAGCCCAAGGGCACATTCACATGAAGGTTTTTAATTTTGTCAATATATTTTGTAGAATCTGTGAGGCATATCCACAGATTTCCTAAGTCGATTTTTACTTACATGCCAAAGATTTCATTGCAGTTAAGGACACAAATTAACCCCTTATAATAGCGCTGTTAGACATTCTTGCCACTAAATTAAGTTTTCAAGCAGAATCCATTCCCATTACAGACAATGGGATGCTTAAAGTAGAATTGGTATGGATTTTGGCACAGAATAGGCAGAATCAGTAACACTTTCTGATATTTGAATATTCAATATGCCTTATTTATGCTTATATTGGGAGAAATTTATCAAAACCTGTCTAGAGGAAATTTAACTAATATATATATATATTAGTTAATTTAACTAATATATATATATATATATATATATATATATATATATATATATACAGGGTGGGCCATTTATATGGATACACCTTAATAAAATGGGAATGGTAGGTGATATTAACTTCCTGTTTGTGGCACATTAGTATATGTGAGGGGGGAAACTTTTCAAGATGGGTGGTGACCATGGTGGCCATTTTGAAGTCAGCCATTTTGAATCCAACTTTAGTTTTTTCAATAGGAAGAGGGTCATGTGACACAAACTTATTGGGAATTTCACAAAAAAAACAATTATGTGCTTGGTTTTAACATAACTTTATTCTTTCATGAGTTTCTGACCACTTAAAAAATGTGTTCATTGTGCTGCCCATTGTGTTGGATTGTCAATGCAACCCTCTTCTCCCACTCTTCACACACTGATAGCAACACCGCAGGAGAAATGCTAGCACAGGCTTCCAGTATCTATAGTTTCAAGTGCTGCACATCTCGTATCTTCACAGCATAGACAATTGCCTTCAGATGACCCCAAAGATAAAAGTCTAAGGGGGTCAGATCGGGAGACCTTGGGGGCCATTCAACTGGCCCACGACGACCAATCCACTTTCCAGGAAACTGTTCATCTAGGAATGCTCGGACCTGACACCCATAATGTGGTGGTGCATCAGCTTGCTGGAAAAACTCAGGGAACGTGCCAGCTTCAGTGCATAAAAAGGGAAACACATCATCATGTAGCAATTTCGCATATCCAGTGGCCTTGAGGTTTCCATTGATGAAGAATGGCCCCACTATCTTTGTACCCCATATACCACACCATACCATAAATTTTTGTGTTCCAACAGTCTTGGAGGGATCTATCTAATGTGGGTTAGTATGAGACCATTAGCGGGGGTTTTATTTGTTAACTTCACCATTCACATAAAAGTTTGCCTCATCACTGAACAAAATCTTCTGCGTAAACTGAGGGTCCTGTTCCAATTTTTGTTTTGCCTATTCTGCAGCACCTGAAACTACGGATAATGGAAGCCTGTGTTAGCATTTCTCCTGCGGTGTTGCTATCAGTGTATGAAGAGTGGGATAAGAGGGTTGCATTGACAATCCAACACAATGGGCAGCACATTGAACACATTTTATAAGTGGTCAGAAACTTGTAAATAACTCATGAAAGAATAAAGTTATGTTAAAACACATCATTGTTTTTCTTGTGAAATTCCCAATAAGTTTGATCTGTCACATGACCCTCTTCCTATTGAAAAAACTAAAATTGGATTCAAAATGGCCGACTTCAAAATGGCTGCCATGGTCACCACCCATCTTGAAAAGTTTCCCCCCTCACATATGCTAATTTGCCACAAACAGGAAGTTAATATCACCAACCATTCCCATTTTATTAAGGTGTATCCATATAAATGGCCCACCCTGTGTATATATATATATATATATATATACATATCATATATTTTTATTTGACATAAGTAATATGTGTACTAGGTATTATTGAAATATCTCCAGCCGTACGGAATTTATGCGGGAACATACATTTCCCGTAGATTTGCATGGGACTTTAACCCCTTGCCACAAATGCCTTTTTATAAACGGCACTGTGGCAAGGTAGGGTTATGAAGCGAGCTCAGGCGTTGAGCTCGCATCATAACCACATGGTCCCGGCTGCCATCAGCAGCCAGGACCCGTGGCTAACGCCGGACATAGCCGTTAAGGCAGATGTCCGGCATTAACTCTTTAGACACGGCGATTAAAGTTGATCGCCGTGTCTAAAATAAAAGTGAAAGCTTCCCGACAGCTCAGTCGGGCTGATCAGGACCACCTTGGTGAAACCGCAATGTCCCAATCAGCTAGGATGCACGAGGAGGGTCCCTTACTGGCCTTCTCTGCATCCAATCGCCGAATAACTGCTCCGTGCCTGAGAACCAAACAGGAGCAGTTTAGTGGCGATAACAGTGATCAATGCCATGCTATGGCAATGCATTGATCAGTGCCTGCAATCTGTATAATGCATGTTATAGTCCCCTAGGGGAGCTATAACATTGCAAAAAAAAAGTGGAAAAAGTTAATAAAGATGATTTAACCTCTTACCTAATAAATGTTTGCATCACCCCCCTTTTCCCATAAAAAAAACAAACAAAAAAACTGTGTAAATAAAAATAAACATATGTGGTATCGAAACGTGCGTAAATGTCCGAACTATAAACATATATCATTAATTAAACCGCATGGTCAATGATGTACGTGCAAAAAACATTCCAAAGTCCAAAATAGCGTATTTTTTGGTAACTTTTTTATACCATAAAAAAATTAATAAAAAGCGATCAAAAAGTCAGATCAAAATAAATATGGTACTGATAAAAACTTAAGATCACAATAAAAAAATTAGCCCTTCTACTGCCCTGTACGCAGAAAAATAAAAAAGCTAAAGGGGTAAGAAATGACAATTTTTAATGTATTCATTTTCGTGCATGTAGTTAAGATTTTTTCCATAAGTAAGACAAAATCAAACCTATATAAGTAGGGTAAAATTTTAATTGTATGGACCTACAGAATAAAGGTAAGGTGTCATTTTTACCGGAAAATGTACTGCGTAGAAACAGAAGCCCCCAAGAGTTACAAAATGGCGTTTTTTCCTTCAATGTTGTCGCACAATGATTTTTTCTTTGGTTTCGCCATAGATTTTTAGGTAAAATGACTGATGTCATTATAAAGTAGAATTGGTGGTGCAAAAAATATGACATCATATGAATTTCTAGGTGCAAAATTGAAAGGGTTATGATTTTTATAAGGTAAGGAGGAAAAAACTAAAGTGCAAGAATGGAAAAACACTATGTCCATAAGGGGTTAAACAAAAAACCCCGATCCTTACAAATGGGGGTGGTTAATTGTTAAATTAACTATCCCATATTTTTTGTGGACATATAAGCAACATGTGACCAAGTATTATTGAAATATCTCCAGCCATTTGGAAGTTATGCAGTAACATATATTTCCCATAGAATTGTATGGGACTTTAAACAAAAACCCCGAGCCTGGCAAATGGGGGTGAGTAAGGGTTAAACTACCTATCCCATATTAGTAACATTTGTGCCAAGTTTCATGTTAATTTCTTTAGCCGTTTGGACGTGATGCTGGAACATACACACACACACACACACACACACATTGAGGGAGATTTATCAAAGGATTTAGACTGTTTTTTCCTGTCTAAATTTGTCACACAGAAAGTCGCAGTCTAAATATGTGCGACTTTTCTGCGACTTTTGCTGTAGAGGATTTTTAGAACATGATGCATGCAAGTCTATTGTAGACGGAAATGCATTGGAAAATGCATTGGTGCTGAATTTATCAAGTGCGACAAGTCGCATCTGCCCAAAATACGGTGAAATGTCAGACCATGTTGGAGCAGGTCTAAATGCAGTTTAACCCCTTAAGGACCAGGCCATTTTATACCTTAAGGACCGGAGCGTTTTTTGCAATTCTGACCACTGTCACTTTAAACATTAATAATTCTGGAATGCTTTTAGTTATCATTCTGATTCCGAGATTGTTTTTTCGTGACATATTCTACTTTAAATTAGAGGTAAAATTTTATGGTAACTTGCATCCTTTCTTGGTGAAAAATCCCAAAATTTGATGAAAAAATGAAAATTTTGCATTTTTCTAACTTTGAAGCTCTCTGCTTGTAAGAAAAATGGATATTCAAAATATATTTTTTTTGGGTTCACATATACAATATGTCTACTTTATGTTTGCATCATAAAATTTATGAGTTTTTACTTTTGGAAGACACCAGAGGGCTTCAAAGTTCAGCAACAATTTTGAAATTTTTCACAAAATTTTCAAACTCACTATTTTTCAGGGACCAGTTCAGTTTTGAAGTGGATTTGAAGGGTCTTCATATTAGAAATACCCCATAAAAGACCCCATTATAAAAACTACACCCCCCAAAGTATTCAAAATGACATTCAGTAAGTGTATTAACCCTTTAGGTGTTTCACAGGAATAGCAGCAAAGTGAAGGAGAAAATTCAAAATCTTCATTTTTTACACTCGCATGTTCTTGTAGACCAATTTTTTAATTTTTGCAAGGGGTAAAAAGGAGAAAATTTTTACTTGTATTTGAAACCCAATTTCTCTCGAGTAAGCACATACCTCATATGTTTATGTTAATTGTTCGGCGGGCGCAGTAGAGGGCTCAGAAGGGAAGGAGCGACAAATGGTTATTGGGGGGCATGCCGCATTTAGGAAGCTCCTATGGTGCCAGGACAGCAAAAAAAAAAACACATGGCATACCATTTTGGAAACTAGACCCCTCAGGGAACGTAACAAGGGGTAAAGTGAACCTTAATACCCCACAGGTGATTCATGAGTTTTGCATATGTAAAAAAAATATATATTTTTTTTACCTAAAATTCTTGGTTTCCCCAAAATGTTTACAATTTTAAAAAGGGTAATAGCAGAAAATACCCCCCAAAATTTGAAGTCCAATTTCTCCCGATTCAGAAAACACCCCATATGGGGGTGAAAAGTGCTCTGCTGGCGCACTACAGGTCTCAGAAGAGAAGGAGTCACATTTGGCTTTTTGAAAGCGAATTTTGCTCTGGGGGCATGCCGCATTTAGGAAGCCCCTATGGTGCCAGGACAGCAAAAAAAAAACACATGGCATACCATTTTGGAAACTAGACCCCTCGGGGAACGTAACAAGGGGTAATTTGAACCTTAATACCCTACAGGTGTTTCACGACTTTTGCATATGTAAAAAAAAAAATAAATTTTTACCTAAAATGCTTGTTTTCCCAAAAATTTTACATTTTTTAAAAGGGTAATAGCAGAAAATACCCCCCAAAATTTGTTAGGCAATTTCTCCCGAGTACGGCGATACCCCATATGTGACCCTAAACTGTTGCCTTGAAATACGACAGGGCTCCAAAGTGAGAGCGCCATGCGCATTTGAGGCTTGAATTAGGGACTTGCATAGGGGTGGACATAGGGGTATTCTACGCCAGTGATTCCCAAACAGGGTGCCTCCAGCTGTTGTAAAACTCCCAGCATGCCTAGACAGTCAACGGCTATCTGGCAATACTGGGAGTAGTTGTTTTGCAACAGCTGGAGGCTCCGTTTTGGAAACAGTGACGTACCAGACGTTTTTCATTTTTATTGGGGAGGGGGGTTGTATAGGGGTATGTGTATATGTAGTGTTTTTTACTTTTTATTTTATTTTGTGCTAGTGTAGTGTTTTTAGGGTACAGTCACACGGGCGGGGGTTCACAGTAGTTTCTCGCTGGCAGTTTGAGCTGCGGCAGAAAATTTGACGCAGCTCAAACTTGCAGCCGGATACTTACTGTAATCCTCCGCCCATGTGAGTGTACCCTGTACATTCACATTGGGGGGGGGGGGGGGGGACATCCAGCTGTTGCAAAACTACAACTCCCAGCATGTACGGTCTATCAGTGCATGCTGGGAGTTGTAGTTTTGCAACCGCTGGAGGCTGTGTTTTGGAAACAGTGACGTACCAGACGTTTTTCATTTTTATTGGGGAGGGGGGCTGTGTAGGGGTATGTGTGTATGTAGTGTTTTTTACTTTTTATTTTATTTTGTGTTAGTGTAGTGTTTTTAGGGTACAGTCGCACGGGCGGGGGGTTCACAGTAGTTTCTCGCTGGCAGTTTGAGCTGCTGCAGAAATTTTGCCGCACCTCACTTACTGTAATCCTCCGCCCATGTGAGTGTACCCTGTACATTCACATTGGGGGGGGGAACATCCAGCTGTTGCAAAACTACAACTCCCAGCATGTACGGTCTATCAGAGCATGCTGGGAGTTGTAGTTTTGCAACAACTGGAGGCACACTGGTTGTGAAACACCGAGTTTGGTAACAAACTCAGTGTTTTGCAACCAGTGTGCCTTCAGCTGTTGCAAAAGCTACAACCCCCAGCATGTACGGACAGCGGAAGGGCATGCTGGGTGTTGTAGTTATGCAACAGCTGGAGGCATACTACTTTGGCTGGGGATTGTAGTTATGCAACAGCTGGAGACACACTGGTTTGCTACTTAACTCAGTGTGCCTTCAGCTGTTGCAAAACTACAACTCTCAGCAGTCACCGACAGCCAACGGGCATGCTGGGAGTTGTAGTTATGCAACCACCAGATGCACCACTACAACTCCCAGCATGCACTTTAGCTGTTTGTGCAAGCTGGGAGTTGTAGTTATACAACAGCTGAAGGTACACTTTTCCATAGAAAGAATGTGCCTCCAGCTGTTGCAAAACTACAAGTCCCAGCATGCCCATAAGGTAATGCTGGGAGTTGTGGTGGTCTGCCTCCTGCTGTTGCATAACTACAGCTCCCAGCATGCCCTTTTTGCATGCTGGGAGCTGTTGCTAAGCAACAGCAGGAGGCTGTCACTCACCTCCAACGATCCACGCCGCACAGGTCAGTCCCTCGTCGTCGTCGCCGCCGCCGCTCCTCCTCCTGGGGCCCTGATCCCAACATTGACGCCGGGGATCGGGGTCCCCAGCACCCGGGGTGCACGTCCCGCACCCGCTCACGTCCTCCGGAAGAGGGGCGGAGCGGGTTGCGGGAGTGACACCCACAGCAGGCGCCCTGATTGGTCGGCCGGTAATCCGGCCGACGAATCAGGGCGATCGTGAGGTGGCACCAGTGCCACCTCACCCCTGCTGGCTCTGGGCCCCGATCAGCCAATAATTCCGGGTCACCGGGTTACTGGAGACCCGATTGACCCGGAATCCGCCGCAGATCGCTGGACTGAATTGTCCAGCGATCTGCGGCCATCGCCGACATGGGGGGTCATAATGACCCCCCTGGGCGATATGCCCCGATGCCTGCTGAACGATTTCAGCAGGCATCAGGCACCGGCTCCGCTCCAGATGGTTGCGGGGGGCCAGTAAAACACATGACATTCTCATACGTCATGTGTCCTTAAGGACTCTGAAATGGAGACGTAAGAGAACGTCATGTGTCCTTAAGGGGTTAAGCTGTAGACCCTGAAGTCTGAGCACAGAATTTATCAAGGGCTGTGAGACCTTTGATAAATTAGGAGCACAATAGACAGGAGACTACCACATACGCTGGTCTATAAGCATACCCAGAATAGACTAGATTAGTAAATGTCCCCCATTGAGTTATATATGTATACACTTTTGGCTTTGATTCATATTCGCATAAAAATATGCGAAATCTAGCCTAAGAATATGCATTGAACTGAATGATAAAAACCTACACAGTAAGATTCTATATGATCCTTCAAGTGGAAAACAGTATTTTCTAATGTTATTTATATCTGCTTGATTAGAAGAAACTAGATAGCGGCACTGTAAATAATTTCACCGATGTCTTAGGGGGGGCATTTATCATTGCATTTAGAGCCGTTTTTTGTCTATATTTGGCACAGTGTTTTTTTTTTTTTTTTGTAACTTTTCGAATAGACATTCTTCACCGTACACCATTTATTCTTTTCACTATGCAGTGGTAATGTATTTATCAACTGTGACTTTTTTTTTTCTTTTTTTTTTTTAAAGTTGCAATTGAAAAATACTTTACCACTGCATTTTTGCGCAGACACTTCCAAAAAGTCCCAAAAATACACCAGCCCAGACCTGGCTTAGCTTTTCAGTGTGTGTATAGAAAAGTCATACATTTTTGCACAGCAGGATAAAAAAAGTTGCTAAATTTTTAACTAGAGAAATTCCAGGAAATGTGTATCTGCATAATATACATTGAATGTCCTGCATAAATAAGTTTAGTGCACCCAAACATTACCAGCACTTAAAAAAAAGGTGTTAAAAATGCTTCACCTACAACTACAATGATAAATGTCCCCCCCCATAGAGTGTTGAGAAAAAGAAGAGCAGTATGAATTATAAAATACTCTTTGCTATACCTTTGGTCTTTTCCATACAAAGGAGATGTTCGGTTTCTCACTGTAGAACAGGGAAGAACCATTTGCTGGGAAATCTTCATCTTCAAACAGAATCCCTTTCCTAATACACTCTTGTCTGAGATCCTCATACGTTTTCCCAGATGAATGAATTGTTTTCATAGTACTGGGTTCTTTGCTTCTTGGGTCTTCGTAGATGGATGGCATTCTTTAGGAAGATAATTAGTTTAAAATTGCAAGTGTAGAAAATGTAAGTACTGAGTAGAGACAGAATAAATAAAAAGATCACACCGCCTTGCACACTGACAGCTAAGTGGACTACCTGAATTGTTCACGGGACGGTGATTAAAACAAACATTTAAGAAATGTTTGCTCCTCCTTTCTTTCCACCTGTTAAACTCCTTCTGCCAAAGATATGTCACAGCAGGAAACACCTTGTTGAACCAACAGTGGTAAGGATAAACTTTCAGTTTTTTGCATGCTCAGATTGTTATGTGCATGAATAAAAACAAGTTTTTGCCACCATTTCGGTGTGTTCTGAACAATTATTATATTTTTGACCAGTAACGCACTTAGCATGTATTTGTAGCAAAAATGTAGAAAAGGTACAGTACAGACCAAAAGTTTGGACACACCTCATTCAGAGTTTTCTTTATTTTCATGACTATGAAAATTGTAGATTCACACTGAAGGCATCAAAACTATGAATTAACACATGGGGAATTATAGACATAACAAAAAAGTGTGAAACAACTGAAAATATGTTGTATTCTAGGTTCTCCAAAGTAGCCACCTTTTGCTTTGATTACTGCTTTGCACACTCTTGGTATTCTCTTGTTGAGCTTCAAGAGGTAGTCACCTGAAATAGTTTTCACTTCACAGGTGTGCTGGTGTGGAGGAGGAGGTGTGATGGTGTGGGGGTGCTTTGCTGGTGACACTGTTGGGGATTTATTCAAAATTGAAGGCATACTGAACCAGCATGGCTACCACAGCATCTTGTAGCGGCATGCTATTCCATCCGGTTTGCGTTTAGTTGGACCATCATTTCTTTTTCTACAGGACAATGACCCCAAACACACCTTCTGGCTGTGTAAGGGCTATTTGACCAAGAAGGAGAGTGATGGGGTGCTGCACCAGATGACCTGGCCTACACAGTCACCGGACCTGAACCCAATCGAGATGGTTTGGGGTGAGCTGGACCACAGAGTGAAGGCAAAAAGGGCCAACAAGTGCTAAGCATCTCTGGGAACTCCTTCAAGACTGTTGGAAGACCATTTCAGGTGACTACCTCTTGAAGCTCATCAAGAGAATGCCAAGAGTGTGCAAAGCAGTAATCAAAGCAAAAGGTGGCTAGAATCTAAAATATTACTTTTTTGTTATGTTATATAATTCCACATGTGTTAATTCATAGTTTTGATGCCTTCAGTGTGAATCTACAATTTTCATCGTCATGAAAATAAAGAAAACTCTGAGAAGGTGTGTCCAAACTTTTTTTTTCGAATTCAAAAAAGTTTATTAAGGACTAAAAGGAATACAAAAACAAAAAAAGTCATCCGCCAAAATAAACATCTGACAGGCAAAGCATGTAAAAACTAAACTGCATGGGAAGGCAGTTATACATTGACATTTAGGTAATGCGAATAAGTGTCCAAACTTTTTGTCTGTACTGGTCCCCTGCTGCAGATCGTTGTCATTAGTCAGTCAGTTAGTCACTGACTAATAACAATGACTTGCGGGGTCGCCCGGAAAATAGGGATGATCGGAGCAGTCAGAGACCGCTCCGATCCATCCTGAGTGATAGGAGCGAGGTTGCAGCTGCCACCCCGCTCTTAAACCCCAGCCATTGGTCATTAGGACTAGCGACCAATGGCAGGAGGGGGGCGGGAGGTTAGAGGTGAAATCCCCGCTCTGCCCCGCCCCTGGATGTCGGGGCAGAACGGTGGGAAGATGGCGAATGGTCTCGGGACCAGCGATCATGTCCCGGGACCGGCGATCATGTTGGGACCCGCGGCGGTATCCGGACAGACAGCGCGGAAATGGCGGAGGCAGTGGCGGACGCAGCAGTGAAGATCAGCGATAAGTAATCTTCACTGCTGTGTTCCAGGAGTTGCCAAACTACAACTCCCAGCAAGCCCAGACAGCCAAAGGCTTTCTGGCCAGGCTGGGAGTTGTAGTTTTGCAACATCTGGAGGCCCACAGTTTGGAGACCACTGTGCAGTGGTGTCCAAACTGTGCTCTTACAGATGTTGCAAAACTACAACTCCCAGCATGCCCAGACAGTCCAGGCATGCTGGGAGTTGTAGTTCTGTAACATGTGGCCCTTCAGATGTTGCAAAACTACAACTCCAAGCATGCCTGGACAGTCTGGGCATGCTTGGAGTTGAAGTTTTGCAACATCTGGAGGGCTACAGCTTGGACACCACTGCACAGTGGTCACCAAACTGTGACCCTCCAGATATTGCAAAACTAACTCCCAACATGTCTTTCGGCGGTCTGGGCATGCATGGAGTTGTAGTTTTTCATCAGCTGGAGGCACCCTTTTTAGGAAACACTGAGTTAAGTAACAAACTCAGTGTTTTGCAACCAGTGTGCCTCCAGCTGTTGCATAACTACAACCCCCAGCATGCACGGACAGCCAAAGGGCATGCTGGGAGTGTTAGTAGTATGTCTCCAGCTGTTGCATAACTACAAGTCCCAGCATGCCCTCAGTTGTCACTGCATGCTGAGAGTTGTAGTTTTTGCAACGGCTGAAGGCACACTGGTTGTGAAGTTTACCTTACACAGTGTTTCGCAACCAGTGTGCCTCCAGCTGTTGCAAACTACAACTCCCAGCATGCACTGATAGACCGTACATGCAGGGAGTTGTAGTTTTGCAACAGCTGGTGGCACACTGGTTGCAAAACACTGAGTTAAGTAACAAACTCTGTGTTTTGCAACCTGTGTGCCTCCAGCTGTTGCATAACTTCAAACCCCAGCATGCACGGACAGTCAAAGGGCATGCTGGTAGTGGTAGTTTTGCAACAGCTGGAGGTTTGCGCCCCTCCCCCCCATGTGAATGTACAGGGTACATTCACATGGCAGGGGTCTACAGCGAGCTTCTTGCTACAAGTTTGAGATGCAGCAAGTTTTCCGCCGCAGCTCAAACTCCCAGCGGGAAGTTCGCTGTAGACCCCGGCCGTGTGAATGTACCATAAAAGCACCACACTATACTACATTACACAATATAAAAAGTAAAATGCTACATACACATACCCCTACACAGCGCCCCCCTTCCCCCCCCCAAATAAAAAATGTCTCATATGACACAGTTTTCAAAATGGAGCCTCCAGCTGTTGCAAGACAACTCCCAGTATTGCCGGACAGGGATTGACTTTCCAGGCATGCTGGAAGTTTTGCAACAGCTGGAGGCACCCTGTTTGGGAAACACTGACATAGGGTATTTTTGGTATCGGAGGCAAGTGTCATTCTTGCATCCGGTTCCGTCCTTATGCAAATCCCTTATTTAGTCCTCAAATGCGCATGGCGCTCTCTCACTTCAGAGCCCTGTCTTACTTCAAGGCAACAGTTTAGGGCCACATATGGAGTATTTTCGTACTCAGGAGAAATTGCCTAAAAAATTTTGGGGGGCTTTTTCTCCTATTACCCCTTGTAAAAATGTTAAATTTGGGGGAAAACCAGTATTTTAGTGGAAAAAAAAAATCATTTACACATGCGACTTTAACGAAAAGTCGGCAAAAACCTGTGGGGTGTTAAGGCTCACTGTACCCCTTGTTATCTTCCTTGAGGGGTGTAGTTTCCATAATAGTATGCCACATGGATTTTTTTGCTGTTCTGGCACCATAGGGGCTTCCTAAATGTGACATGCCCCCCAAAAACCATTTCAGAAAAATTCACTCTCCAAAATCCCATTGTCGCTCCTTCCCTTCTGAGCCCTCTACTGCGCCTGCCAAACACTTTACATACACATATGAGGTATTTCCTTACTCAAGAGAAATTGGGTTACAAATTTTGGGGGGATTTCTCTTTTACCCCTTATAAAAATACAAAAACTGGGTCTACAAGAACATGCGAGTGTAAAAAATGCAGATTTTGAATTTTCTCCTTCACTGTCCTACTATTCCTGTGAAACACCTAAAGGGTTAACACACTTACTGAATGTCATTTTGAATACTTTGAGGGGTGCAGTTTTTATAATCGGGTCATTATGGGGTATTTCTAATAAGAAGGTCCCTGACAAAATTCAGATTTAGAAAATTTTGTGAAAAATTAGAAAATTGCTGCTGAACTTTGAAGCCCTCTGATGTCTTCCAAAAGTAAAAACATGTCAACTTTATGATGCAAATATAAAGTAGACATATTGTATATGTGAATCAGTATATAATTTATTTGGTATGTCTATGTTCCTTACAAGCAGAGAGTTTCAGAAGGAGTCCAATAGGATACAGCTGGCAGGGGCGTGGCTAGCGGAGCATGGCGGTGGCTGAGGAGTAAGAGGAGCCAGGCATCGTAAATCCACCGGCTACTAACACTGCAAAAAGAGCGTCTAAATGGCAAAATAAAGGATTTTTGATATGACGAGGAGCAGAGCAAAGAGGAATAGCCCGCTGAAACTTACAAGTTATTACACCACTGAAAAACCCAGAGACCCGGCAGGGCAAAGAACCACAGCGGCCCTGAGAGACTCACCTGGCGTGCAGCGGGCTGGCCGTGGTCTCATACCGAGAGCGGGAGGCAGAGGGGCTATGCAGCGGGAGAGCCCGGGAGTGACTGAGCTGGTTAAGTGGAGGAGCTGCGATGAGGAGCTTACCCGGCTGGAGAAAAGCAGTCCGAAGCGGCTGCATGTAGCATAACAGACACCGGCGCGTACCCACATCTGGGACATCGCAGCACAGAATGATGACGTCGCACCCGGGAGCAATACAGACAGAGAGGACACGCGCACAGGCCGGGAGGCGAGAGCAGCACGGAGGGAGCAAGAGGGTCTATGCAACCCCTGGGAGCCAAAGAATAAATGTACCCAGCAACAGAAGCAGATTGTGGCAGACCTGGTGGAGGTGAGTGAGCAAAACAGGGATGGAGGGAACGCCATAAGTAAAGACTGGCAGCAGGGGATAAGTGCAGGTTCCCCAATTTTAAGAGAGAGAGTAATGCTGAAACAAATACCTGCGGTTCCATCCCTAGCAAGTTTATCAGCTCCTATAGCTTTCAGCCCCAAAGCTAAGAAGTTGCCTCATTCCCAAATATTAGATGAAAATATCACTCAGCAAGAGGAAGCTGTTTTCATGAACCACTCACCAGTTATAACCTCCAGTGCCACTGGTAATTTACCTATAACAGAGGGAGTGATGAGAAAAATGTTATGTGAACTACAACAGTCTTTTACATCAATATTGCAGAAAGCTGTTATGAATATTCAGGTGGAAATGCAAGCCCTAGGCTCCCGCACTGCACACATTGAACAGAAATTAGAAGAACATACAGAAGCTCATAATGCGGTAGTACAGTCTGTTAAAAGTTTAGAAGAGGAAATGGGGAAACTTAGAGTAAAAATTTTTGATATGGAGGATCGCTCTAGGCGGAACAACGTGAGAGTCAGAGGAGTCCCAGAGGAGATCCCTAGGGAACAGATAATTCCTTTTATAATGAAATATTTTCAAACACTCCTTCCTGGAAAATCGGCTCTGGATCTTACTCTGGATAGGGCACATCGCATCCCCAAAACAATACCAACTGGGCTGCCTAGAGATATAATAATACGGATTAATTTTTTTCATATAAAAGAATGTATTTTGTTGGCTGCAAGTAAACCACCTGAACTACCTGCGAAATTCGTAAATTTACTGATTTTCCAAGATTTATCCCCGGGAACTATGGCAAAACGCAGAGAATTCACAGAGGGCACACGTCTGTTGAGAGCACATGAAATTAATTATAAATGGGGTTACCCAATAAAATTAATTATTACATATAAAGCACAGAGATATATTGCGAGTACCCCACAAGAACTGCTGAAGCTCTGGCAAGAATGGGAGCTGTACCCTAAAGAGCCTATAAACCCAATAAAAGGAGCTTTAAAGAACTTAGCTCCGGAGTGGATCACGGTCACACATAAGAAGAAAAGCCCTAAAAATACTTGATAAGGACGCCTAGTTTTGGCCCTCCTATGTATTATTTTTTGGGCACTTTTATGATATGGACCTTATAATTTGGACTCAATTGTCATTAGGGGGTTATATAAGTGAAATGTTTTCTTTTTTTTTTTTTTTCTTTCTCTCTTTTGCTTTACTTCTTTTCATTTGTCATTATAAGGTTATATAAGTTAAAATGATGATGCCATATATAAAAGCCGGACATAGTCAGCATACGGTTCGCTAAAATCGCGAGCCCCCTTAAAAAGGGCTCGGGAGGAAGCCCTATGAAATGGTGGGTGATGGGAGTGATAATGAATAAATTATCAAAAATTGCAGGTATGAAAGTTTGTTTGTTTGTGTTTGATAACCTTACATTTTCCTTTTTTATCTACTAGCTCCAGAAAGGTCTCCCATATCAGATATAAAAGCGCATAGGCTGCAGACAATGGAGGAGCAATCCCTGAGCTCTTTAGAAACATGACATTAAGGTTAGTTTCGGTAAATTGTAAGGGTCTAAACTCACCTTATAAAAGGAACATGCTGTGGAGAGAGGCAGAAAACTTGAAAGCGGATGTCCTTTGCCTCCAGGAAACCCACCTGGTGGGGAAGGATATCTTTAGATTGCAACATAAAGCCTATACAGTTATGGCATCTGCACATGCAATGGGCAAAAGAAAAGGGGGAGTAGCACTAATAGTAAATAATAATTTAGATCTTGTAGTTACGACTGCTGTGGAGGATGAAGAGGGTAGATTTTTGATAGTGAGATGTGAAATCAATAAGGTTCCCTTTATTTTGATAGGTACCATATTTATCGGCGTATAACACGCACTTTTTAGGCTAAAATTTTTAGCCTAAAGTCTGTGTGCGTGTTATACGCTGATACACCCCCAGGAAAGGCAGGGGGAGAGAGGCCGTCGCTGCCCGCTTCTCTCCCCCTGCCTTTCCTGGGGTCTAGAGCGCTGCTGTCGGCCCTTTTCACCCCCTGGTTATCGGCGCCGCTGCCCGTTCTGTCCCCCTGACTATCGGTGCCGGCGCCGATAGCCAGGGGGAGAGAAGCGGGGCCGACAGCCAGGGGGAGAGAAGGGGCAGCGGCACCCATTGCCCGCGCCGCTGCCCCGTGGCCTCCCCCCATCCCCGGTGGCATAATTACCTGAGTCCGGTCCGCGCTGCTCTAGGCCTCCGTCGTGCGTCCCTGGCGTCATTGCTATGCGCTGAACGGCGCGGCGCATGACGTCAGAGCGCCGCGCCGTGCATAGCAACGACGCTGGGGACGCACGACGGAGGCCTGGAGCAGCGCGGACCGGACTCAGGTAATTATGCCACCGGGGATGGGGGAAGGCAACGGGGCAGCGGCGCTGGCAATGGGTGCCGCTGCCCCTTCTCTCCCCCTGGCTGTCGGCGCCGCTTCTCTCCCCCTGGCTATCGGCGCCGGCACCGATAGTCAGGGGGACAGAACGGGCAGCGGCGCCGATAACCAGCGGGTGAAAAGGGCCGACAGCAGCGCTCTAGACCCCAGGAAAGGCAGGGGGAGAGAATCGGGCAGCGACGGCCTCTCTCCCCCTGCCTTTCCTGGGGGTATATCGGGGTATACACGCGCACACATGCACCCTCATTTTTTCATGGATATTTGGGTAAAAAACTTTTTTTACCCAAATATCCTTGGTAAAATGAGGGTGCGTGTTATAGGCCGGTGCGTGGTATACCCCGATAAATACGGTATATATGCGCCTAATATTAAACAGGAAAGTTTCTTGCGTAGGGTTCTTCGTAAGGCTGCTTTTTCACAGTTTGAGAATGTAATAGTTATGGGGGACTTCAATCAAACAATTTGGCCAACGGTTGACACAACCTCAAAGAATATTCGTCCAGAACCCACTGTATTGTCAGGTTTAATTGCAAAACATGGTTTATATGACGTTAGGAGGACTCAGCATCCTACTGATGCTGATTTTACTTTCTTTTCTATACCACATAAAGTGTACTCATGAATAGATTATTTTCTAGTTTCAAATTCAATATTAAATATCGCATTAGTTTCAGAAATTAAAAATATTTTGTGGTCTGACCACGCGCCAATAGTCCTGACAATCAAAGATAGATTAGCAAACTGAATCCCCAAGCCTTGGCAAGCAGCTTCACACATAATAAAAAATGCGGAAATGAGGCGAGAAGTAGATTCATGGATACCCTCTTTTTTTTTAGGTAAATGTTGATTCTGTAGCATCAGAAGCCACATTGTGGTGTGCCTTTAAAGCCACACTAAGAGGGAAAATTATTACACAGATGGCCCATCATAAAAAACAAAGTCATAATAAAAAAATGGAGCTCGAAAAAGAATTAGCAGTTTTACATAGAAGAAATAAAGTAAAATATGATCCCAAGATAGCGGCCTCTATAAAGCTAGTTACAAGTGAATTACACAACATTAACTTAGATAAATTTGAATCAGCAATGAGAAAATTAAAATTAGAATTGTATTGGTTCGGAAACAAATCTCTTAGTACTCAATTAGCACGCCAAGTTAAAGCAAGAACAACACAAGATAAAATTAAATATCTAAATTTATCTACGGGTGAGAGGGTACAAGAACCTTATGGCATAGCAAATGGCTTTGCCAAATATTATCATGACCTATATAATTTAGAGGGGAACCAACACATAGTCCAACCATCTTTAGCAACAATAAACTCTTTTTTAAACAATATTAACCTACCTACACTTTCAGAGGAACAGAGTACACTTCTTATATCCCCCTTTGAAATAGAGGAAGTGGAAAGAATATTAAAACATTAAAACCCATGAAGGCACCCGGCCCTGACGGCATAATAAACAAATTTTATAAGACACATATAAATAAAATTTCCCCATACTTAACCAATTTATTAAACAGTGTACTCAATGGTGGAGGTTTAGCTGAAGAGATGTTGGAAGCAACCATAATAACAATTCCGAAACCGGGGAAGCTTTTAGACGAGCCATCACAGTTTAGACCTATTTCATTATTAAATAGTGATATCAAAATTTATGCAAAAATCTTAGCAACACGATTAAATAAAGTTTTGTCAATTTTAATTGATGCTGATCAAGTTGGTTTTGTCCCGGGTCGCCAGTCCTATGATGGAACTAGGCGATTCTTAAATATCATGTGCAGTGGCCGATCGGGTGCCTTCTCTGCTGCTATCTTTAGATGCGGAGAAGGCATTCGATCGGGTCCACTGGGGATATCTTCGCCAGGTTCTGGAAAAATTTTATTTTCCACTGAAATTGATTACTTCTATTATGTCCTTATATCATAAGCCCTCCGCTAGAGTTTGTATTGATGGCTGTAAGTCAGAACTAATCATTATTACAAATGGCACAAGGCAGGGGTGTCCCCTCTCACCGCTGCTGTTTGTTCTACTGATGGAACCCCTGGCACAGAGAATACGAGATTCACATGAAATTAGTGGCATAAAAATAGGTCCTTCCATCCATGAGATAGGCTTGTATGCTGATGATATCCTGTTGGCTATCTCAGATCCTGGTACTTCAATTCCCCCACTTCTATCAATCCTGGATCAATTTTCACAAATAAGCTACTATAAGCTAAATATGTAGTGTTACCATTAATATTAGATTCACAGCAAAAAATAGAGCTGAAGATGAAATTTCCTTTTACATGGACAGAAGATCATTTAAAAACCTTGGGAATCTGCCTTAGCATTTCTCCTCAGAAGTCGCTGGCAATAAATTTAGATTGTTTAATTAACAATTTAAAAACAGATGTTAGCAGATTTGTGAAACTCCCAATTTCATGGATAGGGAGGGTTGCTGTTACAAAAATGGTTCTACTGCCTAAAATATTATATATTTTCAGCAACCTCCCAATAAAATTTTCAATGATAACTATTAAAAATCTACAAAATATTTTAACAAAATACATTTGGAAAAATAGCATTCCTAGAGTCTGTTCTCGAATATTGTATAAAGATGTAAGAGAAGGGGGTCTGGGTTGTCCTGACCTTCTGAATTACTATAGGGCAGTTCACTTGACACAGTTACAGAGGGGCTGGAACTCAGAAAGCCTAGCTAAATGGACAGGTATAGAAACAACACTAGTTAAAACAACCAAATTAAAAAAATGCCTTAAGTAGAATCTCCTTGACTAATCAAGTTATTCCTACAATTAGCCCATCGGCTAAAGTGAGTATGGAGATATGGTTGTGGGCTCTTTCAAGGCAACTTATAAATTACGTAGACCCCAAGAAAGTATCCCTTGGGGTGATCCAGGAAATCTTGCCAGCAACTGACTTCTCATATTGGCAGAAGAAAGGGATTACCGATGTAGAATCTGTTAGTAGAGAAGGCTCAATCATGTCATATGAACAGATTTGTCAAAAATATCAATTACCAGTTCAGGATTTTTTTAAATACCTTCAGCTTCGACATTTTTTAAGGTCAGTTCACGTTAATATACAGGGTGCCGCCACAGTATATGAAAAGTATTTTGTGTTAGGAAAAGGAACTGGAGGTGCGATATCAAAAGCATATAAAGCGTGTTGTAGCTTAATACAAGAAGTAGGTTTGGATTTTCAGCTTAAATGGGAAAGAGACTTAAAATTATGCATACCTCCAGAAAAATGGCGTAAGGTATATATGGTTCCTATAAAATTGTCGCACTGCACTTCCCATTTAGAGAACTCTAGAAAGCTTCTGTACCGATGGTATCGCACCCCCAGAAGTATAGAAAAAATGTACCCAGGTGGGGAACGCACAGCTCTGTGTTGGAGATGTAAAGTAGAGGAGGGCACATTTTTTCATATGTGGTGGCTATGCCCACAGATACAATATCTGTGGGAAAATATCCACAGGTTATTGAATACTCTGTTGGGGAAGGATGTAAATTGGGGCCCAGGGATTGCCCTTCTGAATTTAGACATGGACCGGCTGATACATAGAGATAGATTGATAACCTTCCTCACATTGTCAATAACCAGGACAGCTATAGCAAAAAACTGGAAGACCACACAAATTCCAACTTTAATAACAATATTAAGCTCCTTGTCTCAAGCTTGCACAATGGAGAGGTTAAGGTTGGATAGGTTGGAAAATATTTTAATACATGATAGTCAATGCAGTATATGGGATTATTGGCAAAAAAAACTGCAAGAAATAAGACGAGAACAGGGGGAGGGGAGCCTTCTGGAGCGGTAGATGGATAGGGACTAAAGAGAATTTGGAGGGTGATCACAAAACAAGGGTATGTGAAGGTGGATTGAATGAATGTAGAATACTTAGCTACCCATTCATCTATAGCAGTCTGAATAGACGTATACTAAGTTTAGTTTAATAGATGGAAGAAATATTATAATTTTGTTATGACTGTGTCCTTGTGATGTTGTAATGTTTTAAGTTTAAAATAAAAAAATAAATAAAAAATAAA
Organism: Hyla sarda; assembly: GCF_029499605.1. Lineage (NCBI taxonomy): Eukaryota > Metazoa > Chordata > Amphibia > Anura > Hylidae > Hyla > Hyla sarda. Next base: position 291,988,607 of record NC_079191.1, read on the forward strand.
TAAAACATAAAACATTTTTTATGACATTTTGGAATCTTTCACCAAGAAATGATGCAAGTATCGTCGAAATTTTACTGCTATGTTAAAGTAGAATATGTCACGAAAAAACAATCTCGGAATCAAATTCATAAGTAAAAGCATCCCAGAGTTATTAATGCTTAAAGTGACAGTGGTCAGATGTGCAAAAAACGCTCTGGTCCTTAAGATGAAAATGGGCTTGGTCCTTAAGGGGTTAAATACTTAGAAAGGAGAAAAAAGCAGACAAAGGTGCAAAACATGTGCCGTTACTCTGATAGGAAGGTGGTTACCCGTAGCAACGATATAGTTGTGCTAAACTGATGTTGTTATGCGCTCAGAGCATAACACCTTCTGTAGCTTGAATCACCAAACTCTGGGTGGATGTCCGGGGTGCTGCCTGGATCGTGCCTGTCTCTGAATTCCTCAGGGCGATCAGAAGCAATTTGAATAGGATCTGCATAAGCAGCAGGAAATAACAATCACCATGGCGCTCTCCCAGTGGAATAAAAGTAAAATACCGAAGCGGACAGATGGTACTAAAAATAAAACAAAATGTATTCAAAAGAGCTCTGGACTACGCGTTTCAAGGGGTGAGACCCCCTATTCGTCAGGTCCTCTGATTGGCACAAATGTCAGCGTGTCATATTTATGGAAAAAAAAAAACTTGAACACATTAGAGGATTTGTGCAAAAATAACAGCACAAGGACAAATAAAAACATAGCAGTAGATTGTGACACCGGGCCAGAGGATCGGTGACCGGAACACTGTGGGGGCAGCACAGGCTGTACGGCTGGAGGCTGGAGGCTGTATGTCTATACAGCCTCCAGCCTCCAGCCGTATATGGCTGGAAGCTGTATGTCTGTGGGGGGGGGGGAGCTGCCTACCATTGTGGGGGGACTATACTGCCAACTATTGTGGGGGGGAGCTGCCTACCATTGTGGGGGAACTATACTGCCAACTATTGTGGGGGAACTATACTGCCAACCATTGTGTGGGGGGGGGGGGGGAGCTGCCTACCATTGTGGGGGAACTATAGTGCCAACCATTGTGGGGGGGGGGGGAGCTGCCTACCATTGTGGGGGAACTATACTGCCAACTATTGTGGGGGAACTATACTGCCAACCATTGTGGGGGGAGCTGCCTACCATTGTGGGGGAACTATACTGCCAACCATTGTGGGGGGGGGGGAACTATGCTGCCAACCATTGTGGGGGGGGGGAGTTGCCTACCATTGTGGGGGAACTATACTGCCAACCATTGTGGGGGGGGGAGCTGCCTACCATTATGGGGGAACTATACTGCCAACTATTGTGGGGGAACTATACTGATCTAAAATATTTTACTACAGTATTTGGTTCAGAATCTTTTTTTTTTCTAGATTTTCCTCCTTTAAAATTGGGTGCGTCTTATATGCCGGAGCATCTTATATGGCGAAAAAAAACGGCACATGCTGCCAAAACATATAACACATGTATATTGCAAAAAAAATAAACTTACAAAGAAGATGCCATATAGTAAAAAAAAATTAACCACCGGAGTACCCCTTTAAGGAATCGGGATGCAGGGTGTATGCATACGCCCTACGTCCTGAAGAGGTTAAAACCCCTTTTTTAAAGGGGTACTCCGGTGAAAATTTTTTTTTTAAAATCAACTGGTCCCAGAAAGTTAAAAAGATTTGTAAATTACTTCTATTCAAAAATCTTAATCCCTCCTGTACTTATTAGCTGCTGAATACTACAGTGGAAATTCTTTTCCGTTTGAAACACAGAGCTGTCTGCTGACATCATGAGCACAGTGCTTTCTGCTGACATCTCTGTCCATTTTAGGAACTGTCCAGAGTAAAAGGAAATCCCCATAGCAAACATATGCTGTTCTGGACAGTTCCTAAAATGGACAGAGATTTCAGCAGACAGCTCTGTGTTTCAAAAAGAAAAGTATTTCCGCTGTAGTATTCAGCAGCTAGTAAGTACAGGAAGGATTAAGATTTTTTAATAGAAGTAATTTACTTCCAGAACCACATTTCTATTCTATTTTATTTTATTTCATCCCTATCTCTATTTTCTATTTGATTTAATTTTTATTAATTTTTTTATAAATTTTAATTTATTTATTTATTTACTTTTTTTAATTTATTTATTCTTCTACATTATTTTTATTTTTACCTATTCTACCCATTTTTAATTTAATTTTCATTCTTATTTTTCTTTTTATTCTTTTATATTTATTTTTATTTTATACTTTTTTTTCATTTTATTTTTCTTTATTTTATCTTTATTCTTATTTTTATTTTATTCATTCCCATTTTATTTATTATTCATCATTGACAGTTTTTTCTTATCTTCTCATTCATTGTTCTATGTTTATTATATACTTGTTTGTTACAATGAAATACTAAAAGTACGCATAGTTAATATAGTATCCATTATCTGCTGGACACAAATCCATTCCATTTCTTGCTTTCTACATAGCATACAGCTTATGTGCATTTACTCTGATTAAAATGTGTATATAAGGATCTACTAGACAGATCGACTTACATCTCTACTGAGGAAAGGGCCACTTCGAATGATTAAGAGCCCTGAAACGTGTCTAGAGTGCATTTAACGCATCCACAAAAGCACTGCCATTAGTATACTAGCCTGCACTGAACTTTTCCATCTGTGTTGAACTGACCATCCGGCAATTACCTTTTGCAACATCTGCAGTCTCCCAGCCTGCAGCCCACTACCTCCAGCTCATTCGGCAGGTCATCATGGCGGCTTGCTGTAATCATCAACCTCGTGTCTCTGACGTCAGACGCCATCAATCCACAAGAGGTCCATGCCAGGACACTGCAAAGGTGTCCTCTTGTTATCACAGCTACAAGCTGCGTAACTAGGGGTCTGTGGCAGGCAGACCATCCGCAGAGACGCATGCCAACGTCCTGACACCAGAACACCATTGTCCTGAATGCGGACCTGAGGATACAAATGTGTTGCAGGTAACATCATCAGCCGATAATTATTTTTATCTATTCGGAATGGGAGATACTGAATATTGGATATTGTGTATTGACATTCCACTATTCCGATCCATCAGATGCCGGACTATCAAACAAACTAGCATTTATTATTCATTCTCAGTGCGGGACCCTATACCATTCTACAAGGGCCCTGTGGAATGCGTATACCACCATACTAATTGCATGTTTTTTCTGTGGATGCTTTATTTTATTTTATCATTATTATTTATAATTATTACTATTTCTTTTTATTTCTATCTATTTTTACTTGTTTAAATATTTTATCTGTCTATGATATTGAATACATTTTGTAAATTTTTTCATCAAAAAATTGAAGCACGTATTTTATCTCAACCCCTTTTGTTTATCATGTATCAGGTTGCCTGAGACTAGCCTTGAGGTGGTGATTAAATTTTTTCCCTAATTTACAAATCTGTTTGACTTTCTGGCACCAGTTGATTTAAAAAAAAAAAAAAGTTTTTCACCGGAGTACCCCTTTAATATTACACGGACGCTGGTTTAGGCTTTAGTGAAGCTGCTGTTTTGTCCGTCTGACATATTGTCTGCCGCATTTGCAGTTTGAGGTATATCAGGTACGATGTTTGGCAGTTCATATTCAATTTAATATTGAAAGATTCGCCCGTAAATGTACTTTTTAAAAGTACATTTATGGGCGAATCTTTCAATATTAAATTGAATATGAACTGCCAAACATCGTACCTGATATACCTCATAAACTGCAAATGTGGCAGACAATATGTCGGACGGACAACACAGCAGCTTCACCAACATCTAAACCAGCATCGGTGTAATATTAAAAAAGGGTTTCTAAATCATGGCCTTTCTAGAGATATCTCGGAAGCTCACAAAGGGGAAGAGAACACTATCTCCATCCTGCCGATTGAGCACATCCCCTCTTCTACACCGAACAGATTTGAGGTTTTAGTAAGAAAAGAGATGTATTGGATTTATACACTACACCAGGGGTCCTCAAACTATGGCCCACGGGCCACATGCGGCCCGCTGAGGACATTTATCCGCCGCTGCCGCTGCCTGGGACATCCCTGTGTCCCGTAAGATGTTTTCGGGACACAGGGATGCGCTCTCGGAGACCCCGCATTTACTTTAAAAACGCAGGGCCGCCTGGAAGGTGGCGCACACAGGGACGTCACTGACGCCGTGCGTGCGCCCATAGCAATGGAGCGCGGAGGAGCGGGGCAGCGATGAGGACATGCACTGGCCAGCTAGGTAAGTGTTACCAGCGGCACGTCAGCTTCGGTGCTCCGACCACCCTGCTCCTTCGGTCCCGGGACTTACTGCTATGTCCGGACCGGAGGAGCGGTAATCGGAGCACTGAAGTGGGGCAGAACACAGGCATACAGCCTCCAGCCATACACTGGCTGGAGGCTGTATGTCTGTGGGAGAACATTCTGCACCCAATGTGGGGGAACTGTACTGCACCTAATGTGATGTGAGGGAATTGTACTGCACCTAATGTGGGGGAATTGTACTGCACCTAATGTGGGGGAACTGTACTGCACCTAATGTGATGTGAGGGAATTGTACTGCACCTAATGTGGGGGAATTGTACTGCACCTAATGTGGGGGAATTGTACTGCACCTAATGTGGGGGAATTGTACTGCACCTAATGTGGGGGAATTGTACTGTACCTAATGTGGGGAGATTGTACTGCACCTAATGTGGGGGAATTGTACTGCACCTAATGTGGGGGAACTGTACTGCAGCTAATGTGGGGGAACTGTACTGCCAACCTTAATGTGGGGGAACTGTACTGCCAACCCTAATGTGTGGGAACTACAACCTAATGTGGGGGGATCTATACTGCCAATCTAATGTGGGGGAATTGTACTGCACCTAATGTGGGGGAACTGTACTGCACCTAATGTGGGGGAACTGTACTGCACCTAATGTGGGGGAACTATACTGCACCTAATGTGGGGGAACTACAACCTAATGTGGGGGATCTATACTGCCAACCTAATGTGGGGGGATCTGTGCTGAGTACTTAAAGTGGTAGTCCACTAATAAGATATATAAGTGTGCATAGGAATTTGTTCATGTTTTGTTATCTATAGTCCGGCCCTCCAACGGTCTGAGGGACCGTGAACTGGCCCCCCGTTTAAAAAGTTTGAGGACCCCTGCACTACACTCTTTGCAGCCACATGGTTTAAATGAAATTACCGAATTAATATGTTAAAACTAATATGCTACCATCTAATTTTTTCCTTCGCGATTGAGAATCAATGTGTTGGTCACATTGGAATAGTAAACCAATGTGTGGTAACCAATCTAATGCACTATCCCCTAGGATTAGCATTCTGCCCAGCTATTTCCCTCAGCGACTTACAGACTGTCAGTTATACTGATAGATACATCAAAAACCAGCATATCGGCTTTTGCTTATACTTTTGCCTTTATCTTTATATGGCTAACAGCTGGGCGAATTGATCAGAGTGTCTGAGAACCTTGTATTTCCGATGCCTCTTGTAGTGCTGATCCTTCTAGCGATGCTCCTATTGTCTCTCCATCAGAACATCTGACGGTCTCCCATATTTTTCTGAGCCATAGTGCTGACCGTATGATTTTGTCCCGGGCACCTGTGGATAATCTATCCACTCCATACACATTGTCCATACCTGCAAAACTAGAGACGTCTCTGCCGAATGAAAGTTTCTTACCTGACCTTTCTTTTTTTGCTTTCTAATGCACCTTAATACTAAAATGCATAATATTTCTATGTGAATTGTTCTATCAGTAATCATTTTACTATCAACTATTTTTCATATGTATGCTATGTTTTTAATTGTCCTTGTACTATTATTTTTGCACAAACCCGCTAATGTGTTTGCGGTTTTTTTTTCATATAAATATGACACGCTGAAATTTGTGCCAATTAGAGCACCTGACAAAGAGGGGTTCCCACTCCTTGAAAGGCGTAGTCCCAAGCTTGTTTTGAATACATTTTGTTTTATATTTAATACCATCTGTCCGCTTCGGTATTTTAATATTATTCCACTGGGAGAAAGCCAAGTGGATCGTTATTTCCTGCTGCTTATGCAGATCCCATTCGAATTTAAATATTAGACAGATTGAGGCGCTGGGAGTCTTGATTCAAACTGATTTATCTACCCATAATGCTACGCGTTTCGCAGTTAAGCTGCTAAAGAAGTTTTTGAAGTACGAACATAATTTTAGGCAAAGTTTTGAGTGAGACTGGGTTCTACAATACAAGCTCAGCTCGCTCACCTCTACTTTAGAGCCTTTCCAGGTTTTGACCTTTAGTAAACCTTATGGCAAGGCTCTCACATGCTTAGTTAATTGGGGTGTTACTGTTCTTTACTGGAATGTTGCAGACAGTTTCTGGTGCAAACAGGAAGAGTGGTAAAAATAACTAATGGTTAAAGTCTCCAAAAGTGATAAACAACTTAGCAGTTTAATATCTGTTGGGCAAAGTTTCTTAAACTGAACAGTTAATGTGGTCTTGAGTTCACAGCTAGTATTTTGTGCCCAAGATGGCTGTTGGCTCTTGCCTGAACCTACTATGGGAATACTGCTAGCTACTATGGGGGTACTGCCTACTACTATGGGGAAACTGCCGCCTACTATAGGTGTACTGACGCTTACTATAGGGGTACTGGCACCTACTATGAGGAATCTGCCGCATACTATGGGGAATCTGCTGGCAACCTAATGTGGGGGACATCTGTTGCCTGCCTAATGTGGGGTACTTTTGCTGCCAACCTAATGTGGGGGACATCTGCTGCTACCCATTCTACTAAGGGGGTCATTATTACAGTTTTGGGCATTACAGTTATTGGAAAAGTGTGGTGGAGCCTAAAATTTTTATTTTTCCCGCCATATTCATCATAAGCGGAAGAAATTATCAAGGTGGTCTGAGCTGGAGAAGAAAAAGGAAAGTGAAGGACGCTTGTTAGGGACCGACCAGGGGACAGGGAGAGTGAGCCCTAAACTGACCCTAAAACCGCCTACTTGCCCACTTACCCTAAACGGTGAGTCGACAACTGGGTGCCAGTCCCTCCCTGAACTAAAGTGCTGGAGCCTAATAAAATAGTCGGTCACTAGCCAGAAACAGAAAACTACTAGACATCCAGATATACCAGACAGAATACAAATACTAACAATGCAGAATAACTACTAAACAGAACAGAATATAGTGAATTAAAGGAGTACTCTGGTGTAGAGTACTGCTGCTCCGTCCTGCCCGGGCTGCAAAAAAATGAAAATAAACCATCACTCACCTTCCTGGGTTCCCGCGGAGCGCCACTACAGCTGATCGGTCCTCCAGTCCATCTTCTTCATACTTCCGTGTGAACGAAGCGTCACATGGCGCTCAGCCTATTATGTGCCGAGTCAGAGCATTACGGCGGTCGGCGATAGGCTGAGCGCCATGTGACGCTTCGTTCACATGGAAGTATGAAGAAGATGGACCGGAGGACCGATCAGCTGTAGTTGTGCTCCGCGGGAAGCCAGGAAGGCAAGTGATGGTTTATTTTCATTTTTTTGCAGCCCGGGCAGGACGGAGCAGGAGTTCTCTGCACCAGAGTACTCCTTTAACAAACAGTTCACAAAACCGGATATAAGATAAACGGTAGACATGCTAAAAATGAACAAGACTAGGCATGATATGAGTATACAGCAGAGTCCAGGAGATGAAGGGGATAGCTGAAGTACTGAGAGTCAAAACACTAAACTGAACAAATAGGTTACTAAGAACTATCACAAGCAGGTAAAAGTACAAAGGACAAAGGATCGGATCAACCGAACAGGATATAAATATAGGACACTGTTCACACTGGGACACAGAACATACACGCTAGAACTGGATGAGTCTGAATAGACTCCAGAATAACAAACAAGAATATAACATACAGAGCACAGAGTAACAAGCAACAGTCAGACACAGTGTGAACAGACACATAACTGAAAGGATAATAAATCCTAAAACCGACTAAACAAACATAGCTTAAACTCTACTAAGAGCATGCCAAAACATGGCTAAAACCTGAAACTACAAAATGCATGCTAAAACAGATATAGTAGATATAAAAGCTCAAACAAAGAGTGTTTCACCCAGCCTCCATTAGCAGGATGGCAGTAGCAAGTTAGCAGCAAGACATCAGGAGGTCAAGATCTCAATAACCAGCAACCAGAGGCTAGCCTGGGCTGACATTAAATAGACACACCCGAAAGGCTATTGGCTAAGAGATGCCTGGGCTGAAAAGTCCAAAAACATTTAACCGTTCCCTGGCCAGGAAATATAAAACTGTTCACACAAGCAAAACCAGTAGGCCGTGTGTGAACACAGACCAATACAGACATGACAACGCTGATCAGAGAAGACGTCACCTGATATAACTGTATGTAAACGCTTATATGGTCTGTAGGAGTAATGATGGGGGTGGTTGTCAGTCACCTGATATAACTGTGTGGAATTTCTTATATGGTCTTTAGCGGTAATGATGGGGGTTGTTGTCAGTCACCTGATATAAGTATAAAGCCCGGAAGGGACAATACCTCTTGGAGTATGGCATGCTTCAGTGTGTTTTCAGTGCAGGTGCACTGCTATAAACCCGTACGCTCGGAGGTCATAGGTCAATGTTTGTTTGCTGCATTTCTGGAGGATCAGCAAGGTTGGTAAGTAACGGCACCTGGGTGCTGCGCCTCGGTGTTCGGTATTTCTCATGCATGGCGTCCGTGCTTCTCTTTGGGAGAGATGCCAGGTTGTCATGTTCATTTGCATCCGGTTAGTGATCCATCGTGCGGCGGCCGGTCACGTGGCAGCCTGTTCTGGTGGAGTTGCAGTGACGCTAGCGGCTGCTTAGCAGCAGAAGCATTTGTGTGTAGGCCGGGCCTGTTTTGACATAGCACCAGGTTGACTGCTTTATAGCTCTCCACATTAGGTTGGCAGTATAGTTCTCCCCATTAGGTGCAGTATAGTTCCACACATTAGGTGCAGTATAGTTCTCCACCTTAGGTGCAGTACAGTTCCCCCACATTAGGGGCAGTACAGTTCCTCCACATTAGGGGCAGTACAGTTCCCCCACATTAGGTGCAGTATGTATGGCTGTATGTCTGTGTACTGCCCCACTTCAGTGTTCCGACCACCGCTCCTATAGTCCATAGCAGTAGGTCCTGGGACCGGAGGAGTGGTGGTCGGAACACTGAAGATGACGTACAACATACAGGTAACTTACCATGAGCGTGCGCATCCTCTTCCTCACTGCTCCAATCCGCTCTGCTGTTGCTATGGGCGCGCGCATGGGACGTCAGTGACATCCCTGCGTGCCCTATCTCCCGGTCCCTGTGGCCCTATCTCGGCGGTCCCTGCGTTTTTAAATTTAACGCCCCCCCCCCCCCCCCGCGGATCACCCCCACCCCCCGCCGGGCTTGATTTGGGTGTGCCCAGGCACACCCCGCGCGCACGCCTATGGCTTCTCCCCATCTTCGGCCGGCCTGTTACACTGCCAGCTGTGCCCGGCGCCCCTGTTGCTATGGCGCCCTGTGCGGCCGCACAGCTCGCACACCTCTAAGGCCGGCTTTGATGTTATTAACAAGTAAAATTGGTGACGCAAAAAAATAAGCCTTCAGATAGGTCTGTAGGTGGAAAATTGAAAGTGTTATGATTTTTAGATGGGGAGGAGGGGAAAAAAGTGTGCCATAATGTAAAATGGCCCATCCTCAAGAGGTTTAAAAATCTGCATAACTTTCTGGCATCAGTTTAATTGAGAACCTTTTGTTTCCTCTTGAGAACCTCTTTAAAGCCCATTTTTTAACAGTAGCAAAGTGGGCAAAAAGACCAAGGGGGTAAATACTTATGCGGGGGGAGGGGGGGTTATGATCAAAATCATTAAGTAAATGGGAGAACTGCCTGTCTACTGGGGGACTGTTTGCCTACGGGGCAGACTATTTAAATACCTGTGAGATATACCTACCTAATGGGGGACTACACCTGCCTTCTAGAAAACATACCTCCTGTGAGAAGGCGATAGGCATGGTGGTTGGTGGGCGATATGTGTCACCCAGGCTCCTGGCCTTGGTGAAGTAAGAGCCGATATTTATGCATATATATTTATGTGCTGCGATGCAGACTGACACTGTGGCTGTAGTATGGCAGGAAGGCCAATCCAGGACAACTCTTACTGGGAATGGTCATTTGTAGGGTGAGGGCCATTCCCCACAATCCAGGCCATCTTTTGTTGGCCTTAAGGCTAGGCTGCCTCACCAGCTGAGGGGGATTTGTTGCAGCTTACACTGCCAGAGAGAGCTGTGTGTGAAGATCTTCCTTGAGAGTGTGGAAGCTGGTGAGCAGACTGCTTGGAAACTTGGAAAAGACTTGCTTGATACCGCATGGCATGGACTCAGGTGTGAACAAACACCTAAGGAACGCAGGTGGACATTTGTTACTTTCTCCTTTGTTCTGCTTTTACGACTGTTTGCCAAGTGTTAATAAAACACTGAACTTTGATTCAAAAAGTCCTGTTTCCGAGCCTCTATACTGCAGTCGCACCTGTCTGTAAGAGCGAGTCATCACATTTGGTGGAGGATGCGGGCAAAGCAGTGAGGTCAGCAATTGAGTTGCAGCACACTGTTGCTAAGAACTGAGCCTGGGATAACCCGTTGGAGTGGTTGCTAGTGGCAACAATCCTGCCGACAAGTGACTGACAGTGCAGCGGAAGTGTTTTCTCCAAAGAGTCAAGGCAAAGCAGTGTTGCCAAAATGGAGGCCAACTTGCACAGCGGGAGTCCACAAGCCACAGCAGGAGTTGAACAGGCAACAGCAGGAATCCAACAAGCATCAACAGGAGACCAACCAGCTGCTGTTATAGCACATAATGGCGCTACAAGCCGCAGCGACGACCCAGACCAACTCGGATGCCTGGAAGGCTGTAAGAATGGCGATCCCCAAGATGACCCCTCGGATGATGTTGAGACCTACCTGGTGGTCTTCGAGAAGGTGGCCACGAGGGAGAGGTTACCCTGAGACCATTGAGTTGAGGTCATTGCCCCGTTCCTGACATCAGGGTCACAGTAGGCGTACTTTGACTTGCCCGATGACCAGGCTGCTGACTATGATATCGTTAAGGGTGAGATCCTGGCAAGACTGGGGGTAAATGTGTGGGTCCAGGCCCAGCGGGTACAACAGTGGGAATATAAGCCGACTGAGCCTGCCAGGCCGCAATATTATGACCTATTGCAACGCCTGCAGAAATGGCTACAGCCGGAGGTATTGAGTCCCACTGCCATGCCATGTCTCCTGGCCGATATGTTCTCCTGCCTTACTCCCTCCAGAACTGGATTTGCCAGGCGTCCCCTAGCAACACTCTGGGGAGGGTTGACCTGGTAGAAAGGTTTGAGGCCACCATAAAACTGCGGGAGGGGGCAGTTAAACCCAGGAGGTCCCCCACCCTTGCCCAGGTGGCTGGAAAGCCCTAAAATCCCAGCTACATTGCTATGTTGGGGGTGTCAGGAGCCGGGACATGTAAGGGCTAATTGTCCAGAGAGGGAAGAACCGATGGACACCAATTATCCACTCTGCCCGTCCCTGTATGCTCAGCGACTGTGTGCCACCAGTGTCCCCATGGCAGGGGACACGGGTCACCTCTGTTATGTGAAAGTGGGAGGTAGTGTCATGGAGGCATTAATAGACTCGGGAAGTATGGTAACTTTAGTGAGGTCCAACCTGGTGCCCCCCACAGGACAACAGGCTGGAGTGTTTTGCATACACGGTGACTTAAAAGACTAACCCACTGCCTTGGTGACTTTGTGAACAGCATCTGGCTGCTGGACTCATGAGGTGGCCGTTGCCACGAAGTTGCAGTATGAATTAATAATTGGGAGAGACTTTCCAGGGTTCGTGTCTGTGGCCCCAGACAAGAGTTCCTTAGACCTCCGAGGCAGGGGTGTCCCCAATAGACTGGCCCTACTCAGGGAGACCCCCGGAACCCTGGGAACCCAAATCAGAAGCAACGGTGTTGTGGTGACCACCACTACGGTGGAAGAGGAGGTGTCGTCTTCACTGAGAGTAATGGTAGGAGATGTGGAGGATCTGCCGTCAGGGCCAGAGTTGGCAGACCTCAATGTTACAGGAGAAAATTCCATACAGCGCAGCACCAGGACCCGACTATCTCGGGCCTGGGAAAATGTATTAATTGTAGAAGGTGCTCCTCAACAACATGAAGCTGAGACTGTATACCCCTGTTTTGTGGTCCACCAAGGGATGCTGTACCGGGTAAACCAAATTCGGGGTGAGAATGTGGAACAATTGGTGGTGCCTAAAACATATCGGAGACTGGTGTAAGAGTTAGCCCATCTGCATGTTCTAGGGGGACACCTGGGCCAGCAGAAGACGCAGGACTGAATTTTGCAGCGCTTTTACTGGCCCAGTGTGTATAAAGAGGTTGAAAGGTATTGTGAATCTTGCCAACGTGCCAAATCACTAGCCCCTAGCCACATTACCGTAGTCCCCTGGTCCCTCTCCCGATTATCGAGGTCCCATTTGAACGGATCGCTATGGATCTGGTTGGACCCTTGCAAAAATCAACTAGGGGGCACCAACACATCCTGGTAGTCCTGGACTATGCGACTCGATATCCCGAGGCGCTTTCTCTACGACATACCTCGGCCAAACTCATAGCTAAGGAGCTAATGAAGTTGTTTTCCCGAGTGAGCTTACCTAAAGAGGTATTGACTGACCAGGGTATCCTGTTTATGTCAATGTTAATGAAAGAGCTCAGTAAGTTACTACAGGTAAAACAGCTATGGACCTCCGTGTACCACCAGCAGACCGATGGCCTGGTAGAAAGGTTTAACCAAACATTAAAAAATTTGTTATTGTGGGTGGTGGCTAGAAATGGGAAATATTGGGATCTTTTGCTGTCCTATCTCATGTTCGCAGAGCAAGAAGTGCCACAGATTTCAACTGGGTTCTCGCCCTTTGAAATTCTATACGGCAGACATCCACGTGGTCTGTTAGACATAGCTAAAGAGGCGTGGGAACAATAGCCCATGCCACACAAAAGTGTAGTTGAGTATGTCACTCACTTGCAGGAACGGATGGAAACAGTGCTGCCCTTGGTTAGGGAACATATGGAGGCAGCGCAGCGAGCCCAGAGCAGACTCTATAATCGCAAGGTTCGGATTCAGAATTTTAACCCAGGAGATCGGGTTCTGGTACCAACGGTTGACAGTAAATTTCTGGCTAGGTGACAGGGTCCTTACGAAGTGATTGAAAAGGTAGGGGAGGTGACGTACAGGGTACACCAGCCCAGGCGAAGGAAACCAGAGCAAGTGTGCCATGTACACTTGTTGAAACCTTGGAAAGATAGGATGTGGATGACAGCCCCCGGTCAGGTTTGTTAGGGGTGGAGTTTCCTGTCCCTCAGTCTGGTGCAAGGGAAGCAGTTGCCACAGTGAAAATTGCTGACAACCATTCTATGGCACAGACTCAGGAGGCCAGAGAGTTCATCCGTTGGAACAACAATGTGTTCTCAGATCTTCCTGGATGTACTACTGTCATCCGCCATGACATTGTCACTGAACCTAAGGTAAAAATACGGTTGAAACCATATCGGGCACCTGAGTTGCAGCGACAAGACATCTCGGTACAGCAGATGTTAAAATTGGATGTCATCGAGGAGTCGAAGAGTGACTGGGCCAGTCCGATAGTCTTAATACCCAAGCCAGATGGTACGTTACTGTTCTGTAATGATTTCCACAAACTTAATGAGGTTTCCAAGTTTGATGCATATCCTACACCCCGAGTTAATGAGCTTATTGAAAGGCTAGGACAGGCTCGGTATTTTTCTGTTTTGGACCTCACAAAAGGGTACTGACAGGTACCCTTGACGGAGGCTGCCAAAGAGAAAACAGCCTTTGTCCCACCAGAAGGTTTATTTCAGTACAAGGTGTTACCGTTCAGTTTACATGGCGCTCCCATCATCGGTATGCCTCAGCTTATCTGGACGATATCATCATCCACAGTACAGACTGGGAAAGTCACCTTTCAAAAGCACAGGCAGTGGTAGACTTCCTTAGGAAGGTCGGGTTAACTGCTAACTCCCAAAAATGTGCCATAGGGTTGGAAGAGACCAAATACCTGGGGTATGTCATTGGGAGTGGAGTTGTCAAACCCTAGGTAAACAAAATAGAGGCCATCCAGAATTGGCCCTGACCTGTCACTACCCGACAGGTGAAGTAGTTTCTAGGAATGGTAGGCTACTATATGAGATTCATCCCCCATTTTACTACGGTGGCTGCCCACTTAACAGACCTCCATGAAGGGAAGCAAGTTCGTAATGGTGCGTTTGAATGAACATAGTTACATAGTTAGTATGGTTGAAAAAAGACATACGTCCATCAAGTCCAACCAGGGAATTGAAGGGAAGGGTGTAAGGGGATAAGGGATGTAGTTTTATAATTCTGCATAAGCATTAATGTTATTTTGTTCCAGGAATGTATCTAACCCTGTTTTAAAACTGTTAATTGTTCCTGCTGTGACCAGTTCCTGAGGTAGACCAGTCCATAAATTCACAGTCCTCACGGTAAAGAAGGCGTGTCGCCCCTTTAGACTAAACCTTTTCTTCTCCAGACGGAGGGAGTGCCCCCTCGTCCTTTGGGGGGTTTAACCTGGAACAGTTTTTCTCCATATTTTTTGTATGGGCCATTTATATACTTATATACGTTTATCATATCCCCCCTTAAACGTCTCTTCTCAAGACTAAACAATTGTAACTCCTTTAATCGCTCCTCATAGCTAAGATGTTCCATGCCCCATATTAGTTTAGTCGCGCGTCTCTGCACCCTTTCCAACTCTGCAGTGTCCCTTTTATGAACAGGCGACCAAAACTGAACAGCATATTCCAGGTGAGGCCGTACCAATGCTTTATAAAGGGGAAGTATTATGTCCCTGTCCCTTGAGTCCATGCCTCTTTTGATACATGACAATATCCTGCCGGCTTTGGAAGCAGCAGCCTGACATTGCATGCTATTCTGTAGTCTGTGATCTATAAGTACACCCAGATCCTTCTCTACCAGTGACTCTGCCAGTTTAATCCCCCCTAAGACATACGACGCATGCAGGTTATTAGTACCCAGATGCATAACTTTACATTTATCCACATTGAACCTCATTTGCCAAGTGGATGCCCAGACACTTAGTCTATCCAAGTCATCTTGTAACTTATGCACATCCTCTATAGACTGTACTGTGCTACAAAGCTTGGTGTCATCTGCAAAGATAGAAACAGAGCTGTTAATACCATCCTCTATATCATTGATAAATAAATTAAACAGTAGTGGGCCCAGTACTGAACCTTCGGGTACACCACTAATAACCGGGGACCAATCAGAGTACGAATCATTGACCACCACTCTCTGGGTACGATCCATGAGCCAGCGTTCAATCCAGTTACAAACTAAAGTTTCCAAGCCCAAGGACCTTAACTTACCTGTCAGACGTCTGTGAGGGACAGTATCAAACACTTTGGCAAAATCCAGAAACACTATATCCACAGCCATTCCTCTGTCAAGGCTTCTACTCACCTCTTCATAAAAGCAAATTAGATTGGTTTGACAACTTCTATCCTTAGTAAACCCATGCTGGCTATCACTTATAATACTATTATCCCCTATGTTTTGCTGTATGTAATCCCTTATAAGTCCTTCAAACAATTTACCCACAATGCACGTTAGACTTACCGGTCTATAATTGCCTGGCGAAGACCTAGAGCCCTTCTTCAAGATTGGTACCACATTCGCCTTGCGCCAGTCCCTTGGCACAATACCAGACACTAGAGAATCTCTAAATATCATGAACAAGGGTACAGAAATTACTGAATTTACCTCTCTAAGAACTCTTGGGTGTAGTCCATCCGGCCCTGGAGATTTGCTTACATTTATATTACTTAACTTACCTTGTACCATCTCTACATTAAGCCAGTTCAGTACATTACATGATGTGTTACCAGCACTGACCTGGCCAATGTCAGCTCCTTTTTCCATAGTATATACAGAACTAAAGAACCCATTCAGTAGCTCCGCCTTCTCTTGATCGCCCGTGACAACCTCCCCATTATCATTATTAAGGGGTCCTACATGCTCTGTCCTTGGTTTTTTTGTATTTATATATCTAAAAAAATATTTAGGATTAGTTTTACTTTCTTTGGCCACCTGTCTCTCATTTTGAATTTTTGCTGTTTTTATTAAATTTTTACAGATTTTATTAAGCTCCTTGTACTGTTTAAATGTTATAGCTGACCCATCAGATTTGAATTTTTGAAGGCTATTTTTTTGTTGTTTATTGCTCTTTTAACCTCATTTGTCAGCCATGTAGGATTTAGTTTTAATCGTTTATATTTGTTCCCCTTTGGTATATATTTAGCTGTATAGTTATTTAGAGTTGATTTAAAGATGTCCCATTTACCTTCTGTATCAGTATTTGAGAACACCTCCCCCCAGTCTATGCCCTGTAGTGCAGCTCTCAGCCCAGGGAAATTTGCCTTTTTAAAGTTATATGTTTTTGCTTTCCCCGTCTGTCTTTGTTTTCTACATTTTAAGTCAAAAGTAACTATATTGTGGTCGCTATTACCAAGGTTTTCCCGCACAGTTACATTACCAATCAGCTCTGCGTTGTTGGAAATGATCAGATCCAACAAGGCATCACTTCTTGTTGGGTCCTCCACAAACTGGCCCATAAAATTATCCTGCAATAAATTTAGGAATTTTCTCCCCTTTGTAGTTTTAGCCAGCCCCTGGCCCCAATCTATATATGGATAGTTAAAATCTCCCAATATTACCACTGTACCTGCCCGGGCGGCCCTCGCTTTGTTTATACAGCTGACCTTCTATCTCTTCAGTGATATTAGGGGTCTGTAGATTACACCAAATATTATTTTTTCAGTATTTCCCTCCTTTTGTAATTCTACCCACAGTGATTCCACCTCCTCAGAATCATCACACACTATGGCATCGTTCACACTGACTTTCATACCACTTCTTACATACAGACAGACTCCACCACCTTTTCTGTTCATTCTATCCCTGCGAAACAATGTAAACCCCTGCAGATTAACGGCCCAGTCATGCGAGGAGTCCAGCCATGTCTCAGTGACCCCAACTATATCAATATGTTCCTCCAGTATCAAGGCCTCAAGCTCCCCCATTTTATTTGCTAGGCTTCTGGCATTTGTGAACATACACTTTACATTTCTATAAAGTTTTACACATATAGTCTCACTAATGGGATTTTCAGAGTTATTGGGGTTAATGTTATTTTTTGAGTTATAAGGGCTAATTGTACTATTTAAGTTATTGGGGCTAATAGGATTTTTTGAGTTATTGGGTCTAAAGTTATTATTTCAGTTATTGGGGCTAATGGGATTTTTTGCGTTATTCCGTCTAACGTTGTTATTTAAGTTATTGGGGCTAACGGTATTTTTTGAGTTAATAGGGCTTATTGTAGTTATTGAGTTATTTGGGGCTAATGGAATTTTTTGAATTATTGGGATTACAATTTTTCGGGCTACATTTATTTTTACAGCTGGTTTGTAACGCATGAATCTCCTTATCCACTGCTCTTAACCTCCCCCCACAGGACTCCTCTCCACCCACCATTATGTCCTGACCCCTCTCTAACCTATCCATCCCACTGTCTGCTTTCTTTGCTTTATTATCCTCCCCCCACTCACCTAGTTTAAATACTCAGCCACCCCTTCCAGGATTCTCTCCCCCAGCACAGCAGACCCCCTACCATTCAGGTGCAAATTATCCGTAGAATAGAGTTTGTACCCCAATGAAAAGTCAGCCCAGTGCTCTAAAAACCCAAACCCTTCCCCCTCACACCACGACTTAAGCCATGCATTTAACTCCCTAAGCTCCCGCTGTCTTTCCTGCGATGCGCATGGCACAGGAAGTATTCCAGAGAACACAACCTTAGAGGTCCTTCCCTTCAGCTTGGCACCTAGTTCCTTGTAATTATTCTTCAAGGACCTCCACCTACCATGTATTCTGTCGTTGGTTCCCACATGGACCACGACAGCTGGGTCATCCCCAGCCCCCCTAGTAATTTGTCCACCCTTTCCACCACATGCCGAACCCTGGCACCAGGGAGACAGCAAAGCATTCGGTTTAGGTGGTCTTGGCGACAAATTATTCTATCCGTCTTCCTGATTATAGAATCCCCTACCACAACTAACTGTCTTGGCCTACCTGCATTACCATCCCCCACACTACTAGTTGAGCTGTTCCCCCGGCTGTTAGGGAGACCAGTATCCACTAGGGTTGCCATCTCTGATGCTGAGACCCTCACATCATCGCCCAACTTGGCAATTTTACTTGGGAGATCAGAAGCAGAAGTGACCTTCCTTTTCCTTGCACCCTTTCCAGTCCCTCTAACTACATTAACCCAGCTCCCTACTTGGGCCTCCTGGCTAGTTTCTCCAACCTCCATTTCTACCCCACTAACTGCTTGCTCTGTAAGATTGTCAATTGCCCTCAATGTTGCATTTTGCTCCTCTAGATCTCTAATACGAGCTTCCAGGTGGGCAACATGCTCACATTTGTCACAGCGGTATTCACCCTGAAGCTGCTGCTCCAGAGATGTATACATGTGGCACAATGTGCACTGAAGAAAACCTCCAATCCTGCTGTCCATATCCTTGGGGACAAACAGCTGTTATTAACTATTAAGAAAAACTACTTTTATCAAGGGAGTGTAATACTTACAGTTACAGTGGGTCCTGCTTACAACTCCTGCTTTTTAAACTTCTGCTTATAAAACTTCTCAGATGTAACACTTAATAATACAACACTTTAGAATACAGACCCAGCTTCAGTGAGACTCAGTCAGAGCCTCAGTGAGACTCAGTCAGAGCAAGCGTTTTCCACTTTGAAGTCGGCCCTATGTCAGTCTCCAGTGTTGGTGACACCCGACTTCAAAAGGGAATTTGTGGTAAAGACCGATGCCTCTGAGGTAGGTCTCGGTGCTGTACTCTCCCAGGAAGTCAATGGGGAAGAGCATTCCATTTTCTTTCTCAGACGCAAACTGACCCTGGCCGAGACCAGGTATAGTATAGTGGAGAGAGAGTGCCTGGCCATTAAGTGGGCACTTGAGTCTCTCTGCTATTACCTGTTGGGGAGGAAGTTTTGTCTCGTGAAGGATCATTCCCCCCTTAAGTGGATGTGCCAAGCCAACGACAAAAATGCCAGGGTCACCAGGTGGTTTCTGTCCTTACAGAATTTCAAGTTTAGGGTTGAACACAGGGCGGGTCGGTTGCTAGGCAATGCCGATGCCCTATCAAGAGTCCACAGTTGCACAAGTGTTCACCCCCTCAGGGTTAAACAAAGGGGGGTATGTGAGAAGGCGAAGAGCATGTGAGTTGAGCCGATATTTATGCAGTGTCTGTGCTGCAATGCCAACTGACACTGTGGCTGTAGTATGGCTGGAAGGCCAATCCGGGACGGCTCTTACTGGGAATGGTCAAGTGTAGGGTGGGGGCCTTAAAGCTAGGCTGCCTCACCAGCTGAGGGGGATTTTGCATGTTGCAGCTCATACTGCCAGAGAGCGGTGTGTGAAGATCTTCCTTGAGAGTGTGGAAGCTGGTGAGCAGACTGCTTGGAGACTTGGAAAAGACTTGCCTGATGCCGCATGGCATAGACTCAGGTGTGAACAAACACCGAAGGAACGCAGGTGGACTTTTGTTGCTTTCTCTTTTGTTCTGCATTTAAGACTGTTTGCCAAGTGTGAATAAAACACTGAACTTTGATTTGAAGAGTCCTGTTTCTGTGCCTCTATACTGCAACCGCACCTGTCTGCAAGAGCGAGTCATCACACTCTATATTGGGGAAACTTCCTACTGTGAGAAGGTGAAAGGTATGGGGGTTGATGGACGATATGTGTCACCAAGGTTCCTGGCCTTGGTGAGGAAAGAGCAGGTAATTTTCCAGTGTCTGTGCTGCAGTGCAGACTGATACTGTGGCCATAGTATGGCTGGAAGGCCAATCCGGGATGGCTCTTACTAGGAATGACCAAGTGAATGGTGAGGGTCATTCCCCATAATCCAGGCTGGCTTTTGTTGGCCTTAAAGATAGGATGCCTCAAGTGTATCATGTAAACTTTTTGAAACCTTGGAAAGATAGGGAGACTAGTAGGATTATAGTCCCTGGCCAGGTTTGTTAGGGTTGGACCTCAGTACCTCTTGATAAAGGGAAACCGAAACGATCGTAGGGGTCTGGGCTCTGCAGCTTAATATGGGTAAGCTTACTATATGCACTTTATCTTACCAGTCTCTGTGTCTCTTTGCAGTCTGCATGGATCCATAGATAAGCGCTTGTGTTACTACTATATCATCACACTATCATTGCGCAATATTATATCTTTGTATATATATGCACATGCGAGTTGCAATTTATTTTAGCATTTGTTTGCACTAATTTATATTCTATTATACCCACAATTGTGGTCAGTGTATATTTTAAATACCGTATATAGAGCACTTTAGTAGCAATAATTGATATGCAGTGCAGTTCTCTTAGAGACTGAGATATTATATTAATTACTTGTTACATCATATTATATGTTAGCCCATTGCAGCTGGCAGTAGCCCTATTTTTTTGTACTGGAATCTAACCTTAATCCCAATTTCAATTATTGGCATCTGTTTACATTGTTTTTTAAATTGTACTAATAAAATCATGATTTTAATTAAGGAGTTGTTTGAACTCGATTTTCTTTTTGTGTATATGGTATTATGAGTTCTCCTGTGTCCATGCAGGAATTAGTGTGCCCCCAATTGTATGCCATAGAGGCAAGGGGTGATCACGCACGTTTAATGCTAGAACCTGTATTAATTGTTAGGGTTGGAGTTTCCTGTCCCTCAGTCTGGTGAGAAGGAAGCAGTTGCCATTGTGAAAATTGCTGACAACCTTTCCTCTGCACAGACTCTGGAGGCCAGGGAGTTCATTAGTAGGAACATTGAGGTGTTCTCAGACCTTCCTGGGTGTACTTCTGTCATCCGCCATGACATTGTCACTGAACCCCAGGTAAAAATACGGTTGAAAACGTACCGGGTACCTGAGTTGCAGTGACAAGCCATTTCGGAAGAAGTGCAACAAATGTTAAAGTTAGATGTCATCGAAGAATCAAAAAGTGAGTGGGCTAGTCCAATAGTCTTAATACCCAAACCGGACGGTACGTTACGGTTCTGTAACGATTTCCAGAAACTGAATAAAGTTTCCAAGTTCGATGCATATCCCATGCCCCGAGTTGATGAGCTTATTGAGAAGCTGGGACAAGCCAGGTACTTTTCTGTTTTGGATCTCACAAAAGGGTACTGGCAGGTAACCTTGACAGAGGCTGCCAAAGTGAAAACCGCATTAGTCACACCAGAAGGCTTGTTTCAATACCAGGTGCTACCCTTTGGTCTATGTGACGCTCCTGCTACATTCTAAGGCTAATTGACTTTGTGCTCCGGCCACATCTAGCTTGGTTAACTGCTAACCCCAAAAAATGTACAATTTGGTTAGAAGAGACCAAATACCTGGGGTATGTCATTGGGGTGGAGTTGTCAAACCCCAGGTAAACAAAGTGGAGGCCATTCAGAATTGTAACCACGACAAAATAATCCCAGGATGGGTTAGGGTGATAATTAATCAAAAACCTTTGACCCTGGGAAGCCCAGGGTCACTGAAACCCTTATTAACTCCCACCCCTAAAATGTAACTTCTCCCCGTTGATTTCCTGTGAAAGTACAGCACCGAGACCTACCTCAGAGACATCTGACTGTAGTACAAACTCCATTTTGAAGTCGGGTGTCACCAAACCGGAGGCCCGCATAGGGCTGACTTCAAAGTGGAGAAAGCCTGCTCCGCCTGTTCATTCCAACACACCATTACCGACTTGCGTCCCTTCAAGAAGT
Organism: Hyla sarda; assembly: GCF_029499605.1. NCBI lineage: Eukaryota > Metazoa > Chordata > Amphibia > Anura > Hylidae > Hyla > Hyla sarda. The sequence continues at coordinate 292,010,580 of NC_079191.1, forward strand.
CTGTTAAGGGTGCAGCTACTGTAGCAAAGTGGGGGATAAACCTCATATAGTATACCCACCATCCCCAGGAATAACTTCACTTGCCGGGTAGTGACAGGTCGTGGCCAATTCTGAATGGATCAAAAACCTTTGACCCTGGGAAGCCCAGGGTCACTGAAACCCTTATTAACTCTCACCCCTAAAATTTAACTTTTATTCATATAATATTAAAAGAATTTTTAAGGTGAGTGTATAACTTAAAACTACGGGCTTGTGTGTGCTTAATAGTATTGTTTATATTCCATCCAGTTGACCACTGGTAAGTATATTATTCAACCACATGTGGACTGCAGTTCCACAGTTTATTGCACACACAAGCTACCGATGTTAAAACGCTGAAAATGCCCCCTCTACATGTTTCACTACTTCCGTAGCGTCTTCAGGAGGGAAAATGGGCATCAACTCTTTGGTCCACCTACTGAGTATTTATACCTATTGGGAACTCCCACTTCCATTGATCCACCTATCATGGGTTCCTTATTTTATGCGCACCTGTGTATCGCTAGTTTGGACCAATCAGGTCCTATTCACTAGTGTTACCTGTATCTCCATCAACCTATCATCATTCCAGAGTCATCTCCTCGTCGTCATAGCAGACAGGCGCTGGACAATGACGTGGATATCACCTGATTGCTGACATCCAATCCTGAACCTTTGGCCGCGCACACGCGCCTTGCTTGCGTTCCACACGTCTGATGTTTGCGCTCCACTTCGACATCCCGCCTCACTGTGCATGTCTGGGGATCGCGCTTGCGTACTTGTCCATTAGCTGGACTTGGCCCGATATTCACAGAGAACACTACGCATGCGCAGGGGTACTTACAGCTTTAGAATCACTCTATTTATAATTGTTTAATAACCAACTAGTATTTAGAATTGCTGTATTTCCATAAATGATATATTAGGTGTTCTCCACATGGATATTTTGATATTTTCTAATAGTAATATATTGGTGAAATATTAATTATTAGCCCCACAGGTATTCCATTATTTAGCAAGGTTATCTATTCTTTGGCAAGGTTATCTAGGAATAGTACCTAAATACTATCCAGAATTATACCTATGTTGACCAATATATATAGATATAATCCATATATTGTGTAACAAGGGATATATACTATCCCCAGGATGTATATGAATTTCACCAAGGGAGTGTTATATATCATACCTAGTTCATAGGTAGATGTATAAGTTGTGAATTCCTTCGTTCTTATATCCTACATATCAAATATCCAGTATCCTTCACTCTTGAGATTGTTCTAATACCTTTTGTTACCCTCTGCCAGATGTTATAGGGTGTGCCTATCCGGATACCATCCCATGATTCATCCAGACGTCATGCCACAGCGTTTAGTCCTCTCCAGAAGTGTGTCTCCTCACGGTGAGTATAAAATGATGTTGTTAGGAGTCATATATATATAGATACTGATATCCTCTTTTAATGTCAGCACCATATATCATCAAGATATATAGTGTAATATTTCTCATATCCACTACTTCATATGCTAACAGGTAAGTACACAGGTGGGTTGATCTCTCTATGTGTGTGGGTTACCCTATATTTTATGGTGACCTTTTCTTATCTCACTCATCTATATAGATCTATTTTATTACTTTATTAATATTCCTGTCCATTCTCTGAAATAAGGAAGCCTTCATTAAGGCCTCTCGGTGATAGACACGCAGGAATTTAGGAGGCGTATTAGTCAACACCTAAGTAATATTAGGACAGGAGCAGATACGCCTATATCGAGACATATGCACGCTGTACACAGCAATAACCTACTTGGTCTAAAGTTTTGGGGTATCTGCAATATGAGATTGGGCCCGAGAAAAGGTAACATAGACCGAATGCTTCTAAGGGAAGAAGTTAAATGGATACTTAAGTGTCTATCACCGAGAGGCCTTAATGAAGGCTTCTCTTATGCAGCATTCCTTATTTGAGAGAATGGACAGGAATATTAATAAAGTAATAAAATAGATCTATATAGATGAGTGAGATAAGAAAAGGTCACCATAAAATATAGGGTAACCTACACACATAGAAAGATCAACCCACCTGTGTACTTACCTGTTAGCATATGAAGTAGTGGATATGAGAAATATTACACTATATATCTTGATGATATATGGTGCTGACATTAAAAGAGGATATCAGTATCTATATATATATGACTCCTAACAACATCATTTTATACTCACCGTGAGGAGACACACTTCTGGAGAGGACTAAACGCTGTGGCATGACGTCTGGATGAATCATGGGATGGTATCCGGATAGGCACACCCTATAACATCTGGCAGAGGGTAACAAAAGGTATTAGAACAATCTCAAGAGTGAAGGATACTGGATATTTGATTTGTAGGATATAAGAACGAAGGAATTTACAACTTATACATCTACCTATGAACTAGGTATGATATATAACACTCCCTTGGTGAAATTCATATACATCCTGGGGATAGTATATATCCCTTGTTACACAATATATGGATTATATCTATATATCCTTGGTCAACATAGGTATAATTCTGGATAGTATTTAGGTACTATTCCTAGATAACTTTGCCAAAGAATAGATAACCTTGCTAAATAATGGAATACCTGTGGGGCTAATAATTAATATTTCACCAATATATTACTATTAGAAAATATCAAAATATCCATGTGGAGAACACCTAATATATCATTTATGGAAATACAGCAATTCTAAATACTAGTTGGTTATTAAACAATTATAAATAGAGTGATTCTAAAGCTGTAAGTACCCCTGCGCATGCGTAGTGTTCTCTGTGAATATCGGGCCAAGTCCAGCTAATGGACAAGTACGCAAGCGTTATCCCCAGACATGCGCAGTGAGGCGGGATGCCGAAGTGGAGCGCAAACATCAGACGTGTGGAACGCAAGCAAGGCGCGTGCGCGGCCAAAGGTTCAGGATTGGATGTCAGCAATCAGGTGATATCCACGTCATTGTCCAGCGCCTGTCTGCTATGACGACGAGGAGATGACTCTGGAATGATGATAGGTTGATGGAGATACAAGTAACACTAGTGAATAGGACCTGATTGGTCCAAACTAGCGATACACAGGTGCGCATAAAATAAGGAACCCATGATAGGTGGATCAATGGAAGTGGGAGTTCCCAATAGGTATAAATACTCAGTAGGTGGACCAAAGAGTTGATGCCCATTTTCCCTCCTAAAGACGCTACGGAAGTAGTGAAACATGTAGAGGGGGCATTTTCAGCGTTTTAACATCGGTAGCTTGTGTGTGCAATAAACTGTGGAACTGCAGTCCACATGTGGTTGAATATACTTACCAGTGGTCAACTGGATGGAATATAAACAATACTATTAAGCACACACAAGCCCGTAGTTTTAAGTTATACACTCACCTTAAAAATTCTTTTAATATTATATGAATAAAAGTTAAATTTTAGGGGTGAGAGTTAATAAGGGTTTCAGTGACCCTGGGCTTCCCAGGGTCAAAGGTTTTTGATCCATTCAGAATTGGCCACGACCTGTCACTACCCGGCAAGTGAAGTTATTCCTGGGGATGGTGGGTATACTATATGAGGTTTATCCCCCACTTTGCTACAGTAGCTGCACCCTTAACAGACTTCTTGAAGGGATGCAAGTTGGTAATGGTGTGTTGGAATGAACAGGCGGAGCAGGCTTTCTCCACTTTGAAGTCAGCCCTATGCGGGTCTCCGGTTTGGTGACACCCGACTTCAAAATGGAGTTTGTACTACAGTCAGATGTCTCTGAGGTAGGTCTCGGTGCTGTACTTTCACAGGAAATCAACAGGGAGGAGCATCCCGTTGTCTTTCTCATTCGTAAACTTATCCCAGCCGAGACCAGGAATAGTATAGTGGAGAGAGAGTGCCTGGCCATTAAGTTTGGCACCCGAGTCTCTCCGCTATTATTTGTTGGGGAGGAAGTTTTGTCTCGTGACGGATCATTCCCCTCTCAAGTGGATATGCCAGGCTAAGGACAAAAATGCCAGGGTCACCCGGTGGTTTTTGTCCTTACAAAACTTTAAGTTCACGGTTGAACACAGGGCTGGTCGGTTGCTAGGCAATGTCGATGACCTGTCACGGGTCCACTGTTCAGGGCCGCCATCAGGGCAGTACAGGCAGTACTGCCATCAGGGGCCCGGACCAGAAGCACTGTGTACAGGGGCCCGCAGCTGACAAAGCGTTCACCCTCCTCTCACACTCCACACCTAATGTCAGTAAAAAGAACAAGCTCCTTCCTTACTGAGCTAAAATCAGGGGAGCCCATCCTCTCCCCTCCCCCATGTCCTGCCTGTACCCGGGCCCCTCTCCCACACAAGCCTCTTGCTGTATACACCTCGGCAGTCAAGAATAGGAGGAGGAGGGGGCTGCAAGGTGCACAGTCTGAAGCCTGAAACTAAAGTGAAACTGAAATTTAAAGTCACACAAGATGTGGACCCCCCATGTGGATGTGGATGTGTGTGTGTATCTTGAGCCTAATCATGTGTGTATACCTAAGCATTATGTATATAATGTGCATGTGTTTGTATCTGTGCATTGTTTGTCTATGAATTAATTTATGTGTGTGTTCACAGTGTGGGGCACTACTTGGGTATATAGGGGCTCTCTTCAGGAGACTGGGAAAGCTGTGTGTACTGCCTGTCACCCAGCTTTCCCACTCTCCTGAAGGGAATATCTGTCTGGTAAAGCAGCCATATTAGAGAGATGACATGGAGGGAAATAACAGATGTCACAATAGTACTCAATAAAGGAGTCTTAGTGCAAGACTTACAGTACTTCCCCAGCTTTATAAGACTCATGAATAGCAGAATACTAGTGGGACATCTGGTACTTAATGTCTTCAATATAGCTGCTTCACCAGACATATATTCTCTAGGAAAGCTGGGTGACAGGCAGTACATAAAGCTAGGAAAGTAATGTGAGCAATGCACTGTGTAATGTCACCCAGCTTTCCAAGTCTCCTGAAGTCTCCCAAAAGCGATGGACTGCTTGTCCTCCCTTTACTTGTCATGGAGTATGGAAGCTGTGCTCTCTCTCTGCCACTAAGGCTGGGCCCGTATCTAATTCATTTGAATGAGCCAACTGGAGTCATAAAGTGACTCCGGTTGGCTCATTTTTGCCCTGTATCCAGTTTTCTGACCAGACCTTAAACCGTGGTACACAGTATTTTTTTGGAATATTGCTTTTGGTGAGTGGGGGGGGGGGGGGGGTCCAGACACTATGACTTTATGGGGCCCCGAAATTCCTGATGGCGGCCCTGCCACTTTTGTACAAGCGTTCACCCCCCTCGGGCTTGAACAAAGAGGGGGGGGGGGTATGTGAGAAGGTATGGTGGTTGATGTGCTATATGTGTCACTGTCACGATTCGGCTGGCTGGAGGTGGATCCTCTGTGCCAGAGAGGGATTGGCGTGGACCGTGTCGGTGGACCGGTTCTAAGTTGCTACTGGTATTCACCAGAGCCCGCCGCAAAGCGGGATGGTCTTGCAGCGGCGGTAGCAACCAGGTCGTATCCACCGGCAACGGCTCAACCTCTCTGACTGCTGAGATAAGCACGGTACAAGGGAGTAGACAAGAGCAAGGTCGGACATAGCAGTAGGTCAGGGCAGGCAGCAAGGATCGTAGTCAGGGGCAACGGCAGGTGGTCTGGAACACAGGCTAGGAACACACAAGGAAACGCTTTCACTGGCACAATGGCAACAAGATCCGGCAAGGGAGTGCAGGGGAAGTGAGGTATAAGTAGGGAAGTGCACAGGTGAAGGTACTGATTAAAACCTCATGCGCCAATCAGTGGCGCACCGGCCCTTTAAATCGCAAAGACCCGGCGCGCGCGCGCCCTAAGGAGCGGGTCCACGCGCGCCGGGACAGCACAGACGGGGAACAGGTCTGGTAAGCGAGTCGGGATGCGCATCGCAAGCGGGCGCGTCCCGCATTGCGAATCGCATCCCGGCTGGGAACATTATCGCAGCGCACCCGGTCGGCAGGTCTGACCGGGGCGCTGCGAATAGGAGAATGCTGTGAGCGCTCTGGGGAGGAGCGGGGACCCGGAGCGCTCGGCGTAACAGTACCCCCCCCCCTTGGGTCTCCCCCTCTTTTTGGAACCTGAGAATTTGAGGATAAGATTCTTGTCCAAGGTTGTTGTCCTCAGGTTCCCATGACCTCTCCTCTGGGCCGCAATTCTCCCAATCAAGCCAAAAAAATTTTTTACCTCTGACCGTCTTGGATGCCAGAATTTCTTTCACCGAAAAAACGTCAGAGGACCCGGAAACTGGAGTGGTAGAAACAACTTTGGGAGAGAAGCGGAGTTAAGTTAAGGATGAGTGGTTTAAGGAGAGAGACATGGAAAGCATTGGGAATACGGAGAGAAGGAGGAAGAAGGAGTTTGTAAGAGACAGGGTTGATTTGGCACTTGATTTTGAAAGGACCAAGATAACGTGGTCCCAGTTTATAACTGGGGACACGAAAGCGGACATACTTGGCGGAGAGCCATACTTTGTCTCCGGGAGAAAAAATGGGGGGAATTCTTCTTTTCCTATCGGCATGTTTTTTCATCCGGGATGAGGCCTGTAAGAGAGAATTTTGAGTCTCTTTCCATATGGTGGAGAAGTCCCGAGTCACCTCATCAACAGCGGGCAAACCAGAGGGCATGGGAGTGGGAAGGGGGGAAGAGGGTGATGGCCGTACAACACGAAGAATGGGGATTTAGCGGAAGATTCAGAGACTCTGAAATTGTATGAGAATTCGGCCCATGGTAGAAGATCTGCCCAGTCATCCTGGCGGGAGGAAACAAAATGTCGCAAATAGTCACCCAGAACCTGATTAATTCTTTCTACTTGCCCATTGGATTGGGGATGATAAGAAGACGAGAAGTTTAATTTGATTTTGAGTTGATTACAGAGGGCCCTCCAGAATTTAGACACAAATTGAACGCCTCTATCCGAGACGATATGCGTAGGCAGCCCGTGAAGGCGAAAAATGTGTATAAAAAATTGTTTCGCCAACTGAGGCACAGAAGGAAGACCTGGAAGAGGGATAAAATGTGCCATCTTGGAGAATCGATCAACGACCACCCAAATAACTGTGTTGCCATGGGATAAAGGTAAGTCAGTAATAAAGTCCATACCAATCTGAGACCATGGTCGTTCAGGAACCCTCAGAGGATGAAGGAGACCAGCAGGCTTCTGGCGAGGGGTCTTGTCCCGGCCACAGACCGTACAAGCCCGCACGAAATCAACAACATCAGCTTCCAGGGTAGGCCACCAATAAAATCGAGAGATGAGCTGGATGGATTTTTTGATGCCAGCATGGCCTGCGAGGTGTGAGGAGTGTCCCCACTTGAGAATCCTGAGGCACTGGCATGCAGAGATGAAGGTCTTCCCTGGAGGAGTTTGTCTGATGGAAGCTGGAGAAGTGGAGATCAGACAGTCCGGAGGAATAATGTGTTGCGGGGAAGCTTCCACTTCAGAGGCATCCGATGAACGAGAGAGGGCATCAGCCCTAATGTTCTTGTCAGCAGGGCGAAAATGAATTTCAAAGTTAAAACGGGCAAAGAACAACGACCACCTAGCCTGGCGAGGGTTCAGTCGTTGGGCAGACTGAAGATAAGAGAGATCAGTGTATATAATAACTGGATATTTGGATCCCTCCAGCAGGTGCCTCCATTCCTCAAGCGACAATTTTATGGCCAGTAGTTCTCGATCACCAATGGAGTAGTTTTTCTCCGCCGGAAAGAAGGTCCTAGAAAAGAAACCACAAGTAACAGCATGTCCGGAAGAATTTTTTTGTAGGAGTACTGCTCCAGCTCTCACCGAGGAGGCGTCTACCTCCAGCGAGAAGGGCTTAGATGGATCAGGTCTGGAGAGTACGGGAGCAGAATAAAAGGCAGTCTTGAGATGATTGAATGCATCTTCCGCTTGAGGAGGCCAGGACTTAGGGTTGGCGTTTTTCTTGGTTAGGGCCACAATAGGAGCCACAATAGTGGAAAAGTGCGGAATAAATTGTCTGTAATAATTGGCAAACCCCAAAAAACGTTGGATAGCACGGAGTCCGGAGGGGTGTGGCCAATCCAATACGGCTGATAGTTTATCTGGGTCCATTTGTAGTCCCTGGCCAGAGACTAAGTATCCTAGGAAGGGAAGAGATTGACATTCAAAGAGACATTTTTCCATTTTGGCATATAATTGATTGTCCCGAAGTCTCTGAAGAACCATGCGGACATGCTGGCGGTGTTCTTCTAGGTTAGCAGAAAAAATCTAAATATCGTCTAGGTAAACCACAACACAGGTATATAGAAGATCACGAAAAATTTAATTTACAAAGTCTTGGAAGACGGCAGGGGCATTGCAAAGCCCAAAGTGTATAACCAGATATTCAAAGTGTCCATCTCTGGTGTTAAATGCGGTCTTCCACTCGTCCCCCTCCCTGATGCGGATGAGATTATATGCACCTCTTAAGTCCAGCTTGGTAAAGATGTGGGCGCCTCGTAGGCGATCAAAGAGTTCCGAGATAAGAGGTAGGGGATAGCGTTTTTTTACAGTGATTTTATTAAGTCCGCGGTAATCAATGCAAGGGCGTAAGGTGCCGTCTTTTTTGGAAACGAAAAAAAATCCAGCTCCGGCAGGGGAGGGAGACTTGCGGATAAACCCCTTTTTTAAATTCTCTTGGATGTACTCCGACATGGCTTGTGTTTCCGGAGCAGACAGAGGATAGATTCTGCCCCGGGGTGGAGTAGTACCAGGGAGGAAGTCAATAGGACAGTCATAAGGCCTATGAGGAGGCAAAGTCTCTGCTTGTTTTTTGCAAAAAACATCAGCATAATCCAGATAGGCCTTGGGGAGACCAGATATCGGAGGAACCACAGGGTCTTGACTGACAGTACAGGGAGCAGGCTTAAGACAGTCCTTGTGGCAAGAAGTACCCCAGTTCTTGATTTCCCCAGTGGTCCAATCGAGGGTTGGGGAATGGCGTTGAAGCCACGGTAGTCAAAGAAGAATTTCCGAAGTGCAGTTAGAGAGGACCAGAAATTCAATTTTTTCGTGATGGGGTCCGATGCACATTAAGAGGGGTTCCGTGCGGTAACGCACAGTACAGTCCAATCTTTCATTATTAACAGAGGCGATGTAGAGGGGTCTGGCGAGACTGGTCACCGGGATGTTGAACCTGTTGATGAAAGAGGCCAAAATAAAATTTCCTGCAGATCCGGAATCCAAGAAGGCCATAGCTGAGAAGGAGAAGGTAGAAGAAGAAATCCGCACAGGCACAGTAAGACGTGGAGAAGCAGAGTTCACATCAAGAGCTGTCTCACCTTTGTGCGGAGTCAGCGTGCGTCTTTCCTGACGTGGAGGTCGGATAGGACAATCCTTCAAGAAATGTTCGGTACTGGCAGAGTACAGGCAAAGGTTCTCCATGCAGCGTCTTGTCCTCTCTTGAGATGTCAAGCGAGACCGGTCAACTTGCATAGCCTCCACGGCGGAAGGCACAGAAACGGATTGCAGTGGACCAGAGGAGAGAGGAGCCGGGGAGAGAAACCGCCTAGTGCTAACAAAGTCCGTATCCTGGCGGAGCTCCTGACGCCTTTCGGAAAAACGCATGTCAATGCGGGTGGCAAGATGAATAAGTTCATGCAGGTTAGCAGGGATTTCTCGTGCGGCCAGCACATCTTTGATGTTACTGGATAGGCCTTTTTTAAAGGTCGCGCAGAGGGCCTCGTTATTCCAGGACAATTCGGAGGCGAGAGTACGGAATTGGATGGCGTACTCGCCAACAGAAGAATTACCCTGGACCAGGTTCAGCAGGGCAGTCTCGGCAGAAGAGGCTCGGGCAGGTTCCGCGAAGACACTTCGAATCTCCGTGAAGAAAGAGTGTACAGAGGAAGTGACAGGATCATTGCGGTCCCAGAGCGGTGTGGCCCATGACAGGGCTTTCCCAGACAGAAGGCTGACTACAAAAGCCACCTTTGACCTTTCAGTTGGAAACTGGTCCGACATCATCTCCAAATGCAGGGAACATTGTGAAAAAAAACCACAGCAAAATTTAGAGTCCCCATCAAATTTGTCCGGCAAAGATAAACGGAGGCTGGATGCGGCCACTCGCTGCGGAGAAGGTGCAGGAGCTGGCGGAGGAGATGATTGCTGAAGCTGTGGTAGTAGCTGCTGTAGCATCACGGTCAGTTGAGACAGCTGGTGGCCTTGTTGCGCTATCTGTTGCGACTGCTGGGCGACCACCGTGGTGAGGTCAGCGACAACTGGCAGCGGGACCTCAGCGGGATCCATGGCCGGATCTACTGTCACGATTCGGTTGGCTGGAGGTGGATCCTCTGTGCCAGAGGGGGATTGGCGTGGACCGTGTCGGTAGACCGGTTCTAAGTTGCTACTGGTATTCACCAGAGCCCGCCGCAAAGCGGGATGGTCTTGCAGCGGCGGTAGCAACCAGGTCGTATCCACCGGCAACGGCTCAACCTATCTGACTGCTGAGATAAGCACGGTACAAGGGAGTAGACAAGAGCAAGGTCGGACGTAGCAGAAGGTCAGGGCAGGCAGCAAGGATCGTAGTCAGGGGCAACGGCAGGAGGTCTGGAACACAGGCTAGGAACACACAAGGAAACGCTTTCACTGGCACAATGGCAACAAGATCCGGCAAGGGAGTGCAGGGGAAGTGAGGTATAAGTAGGGAAGTGCACAGGTGAAGGTACTGATTAAAACCTCATGCGCCAATCAGTGGCGCACCGGCCCTTTAAATCGCAAAGACCCGGCGCGCGCGCCCTAAGGAGCGGGGCCGCGCTCGCCGGGACAGCACAGACGGGGAACGGGTCTGGTAAGCGAGTCGGGATGCGCATCGCGAGCGGGCGCGTCCCGCATCGCGAATCGCATCCCGGCTGGGAACATTATCGCAGCGCACCCGGTCGGCAGGTCTGACCGGGGCGCTGCGAATAGGAGAACGCTGTGAGCGCTCCGGGTAGGAGCGGGGACCCGGAGCGCTCGGCGTAACAGTCACCAAGGTTCCTGGCCTTGAGGTAAGAGCTGGTAATTTTCCAGTGTCTGTGCTGCGGTGCAGACTGATCTGTGGCCGTAGTATGGCTGGAAGGCCAATCCAGGATGGCTCTTACTGGGAATGATCAAGTGCAGGGTGGGGGTCATTCCCCACAATCCAGGCTGGCCTTTGTTAGCCTTAAAGCTAGGCTGCCTCACCAGCTGAGGGGGATTTGCTAGTTGCAGCACACAGTGCCAAAGAAAGCTGTGTGTGGAGTTCTTCCCTGTGGTAGCCCCAAGAGTGGAATCTGCTGGACAGCCTAGCTGGAGGCCTGGAAAAGACTTGCTTGATGCCGCATGGCATGAACTCATATGTAAACAAACACCTAATGATTACAGGTGGACTTTTGTTACGTTTTTCCTTTCCTTTACGTTTTTTACATTTAAAAAAATATTTGTTGTGTGTGAATAAAACACTGAACTTTAATTTGAAAAGCGCTGTCTCCTTGCCTCTATACTGCAACCGCACCTGTTTGCAAGAACGAGTCATCACACTACATACAGGCATACTCACCTAATGGGACAACTGCTGGCACAAACTTAATGGGGAACCATTCTGGGACTAATTGGGACCTACTTACGAACCCACTTTTACTATGCAAGGCACCAAGAGGGGCATTATTAGGCTTTGGGTGACTATAGATGGGTAGATTGGATAGAGATGGTATGAGTGTTGAAAAAAAGAAAGTAGCCCAGGGGCCCATTCACACTGCTGAAATTTCAGATAGAATTTCTGCAAGGAAATTCCAAGCAAATTCAGCTTACAGCAGCCTCCTCCGGAATCAGCTGTAAATCTGCCATGGACAGTAAGCAGTGTCTCATTTAATACAGTACAGTATCAGGACTTCTCTGACAGATTTAATTGAAAGTTTGAAAATGTTCAATCTTTAGGCAAAATCCAATTCCTCATCAGAAAGTCTGTAGTCTGCACTTTCCACAGTGCTTTTGTCATATTGTGCAGTAAAGCGTTATAGCTGGAAGAAGTTTGAAAAGAAAAATAGAAATAGAATGACTCCAAGAGGACAATACCTGTGTATTACTGAATGTGTCTGCACTGTATCTTTACTACTGGTGTTCTGCTCAGACCTTTACAGCCAACTGATGGTCCCAGCTCTGCATCCTACACAGTTCACACTTATACCCAGGATTGAGGGGGGAGGGGGGGGGGGGGGGGGAAGAGTTTCCCAGTTTTGATTTTTGATATGGGACCCGCTGAATTCCATGTGTGCCTCTTAAAAGGGTACTCCGCCCCTAGACATCTTATCCCCTATCCAAAGGATAGGGGACAAGATGTCAGATCGCCAGGGTCCCGCTGCTGGGGACCCCGGGGATCGCTGGTGCAGCACCCCGCTATCATTACTGCGCAGAGCGAGAATGCTCTGCACATAATGATGGGCAATACAGGGGCCGGAGCATCGTTACGTCATGGCTCCGCCCCTCGTGACGTCACGGCCCGCCCCCGTCAATACAAGTCTATGGGAGGGGGCATGGCGGTCGTCACGCTCCCTGCCATAGACTTGCATTAAGGGGACGGGCCATGATGTCATGAGGGGCGGAGCCATGGCGTCACGCTGCTCCAGCCCCTGTATCGCCCGTCATTACGCACAGAGCGAACTCGCTCTGTGCAGTAATGATGGCGGGGTGCTGCAGCGGTGATCCCCGGGGTCCCCAGCAGCGGGACCATGGCAATCTAACATCTTATCCCCTATCCTTTGGATAGGGGATAAGATGCCAGGGGCGGAGTACCCCTTTAACAGGTGGTCTAAATCCTTTTTGTTTCTAAATGCTATACTATTTTATTAGTAACTCACAAATATGTATTTTCCCAGTACAGGACATGGTTCTGCAGTACACTTAGGCCCTGGCAGGTTGAGTCCCTCAGTGACCTGGGGGCTATCCTGCAGTGTCTCCCCTACTGTTTCTGTAATGTAATTTAATGTCATAGGATTATAGTCAGTGCTCTTATGTATAGTTAGTATACAGGACCTGTAAGTTGCCGTGAGATGTCTCAAGGACCTGTGAAATGTCACCTGTTATGTTATCACATGATTTTACCCAGAGAGTGCCAGCTCAACCTATGACCTACAGCTTGACCAATGGGTTTTGGCTCTGCCCCCCTCTATATAAGGGGCCAGCCATTACAATTCTCTCCTCTTGTACCATCAGTCTTTACTGAGAACAGCAAACACCAGAGACCTCAGTGCTAGTGACCAGCACCTGGAAGACCGCAAAGCTACAGTCATTACAGTAAGTCAAAAGTCTGCTGTCACTGCAAAAGTCTGCTGTCACTGCAAATAGTCAAGTCCAGTCTATAGTCAAGCCTGAACTTAAATCTCTAAAGTCTATTACAAGTCTAATTGGTCCCAGCAAGCTGCGAGGTCCTTTTGTGTTCCTGGCCACCTCTCTGGGATTCTGGCCTAGCTGTGACGATAATAACACCTGTCTTAACTCAGTAAAGTCTCCGTTAAACCATAACTTGGTTGTGGACTCTCCTCTCACTGCCTAGCCATTGGAATAGCGGAGAGACCGTTTGTGTGGTTCCGGTACCCAAAAACCACTCTGGCATTACGAACATTGGGGTTAATAACACCTTGCCCCTGGGGTTAATACCATCTTGCCCCATCAACCTACATCGCTAAACCCCGTGGTCCTGCCATCACCATGGATCACCACAACTTTGGCATCACGAATAGGATATGGGTGTGTGCCTTAACCACTTAACCACCAAGTCAAGTCACCATTATCAAGATACGGGTGTGTGCCATAAGCAAAGTGCCGCAAGTCCTCCCCACCCCCCAAGTCTGAACTGTGTCTAATAGAAAATTCCATTCCGTTGCGAAAAAGTGAAAATTTTTGTATTGTTGATGGTAAATAAGCCTGCAAAAGTTGGATTTACAATGTGCAAAGTTAGGCCGGAGGCCATGTTGAGTGCCAAAATGTCTACAGTACCTCCAAGGGTTAACTTGCTGGTCAAGAAGCGAGCCAAAGGTTCCCACCTGAGCCAGCGTCCCGCCCCCAGGCATGGAGATCATGTCGTGGTGTCCAGCCCAGTATGGAACCTGAAAGGTCCACCCCATTTTGCCAGGAGGGTGGCTGAAGAGGATGCACCGCTGACTCGCTTCCATTCCCAGGCCCTGCTGATGACATCCTTCTGGCCGGAGGCCATCTTATCGGAGACCATTATAAAAGGCGAAGCAGATCCCAACCTCTTTAGTTTACAGGAAGTGCTGGCAGTGAGCAGTAACATGGCAGAGTCACAGCGATCTACATGCCCCAGAGTCCCAAGATGGATCCGGAGGATCGGATGATTGCTGCAGCGGTGGCGAAGATGTTCCACGAGTTATTGGAGCATCTGCATCAATTGTCCCTCGGGGCCGACGACGCCTGCATGAAGGTGCCGCTACCCGAGGATGATGGCGAGTGGGCTGCAACTCCAGCGGAGGAGACATTGGCAGATTCCAGAGGGCCATCGCCCATGAGCACCTACGTCCCTTGCCCGGGAAGCCCTTACCCCCAGTTCCTCTGGCAAAGTCCGAAAGGGCTAAGAGAGACACAGAGGTGGCCATTATCATGGAGGATCTGAGGGCCCAAAGATTACAGCGATATGGGCCTAAACAACTGCCCTTTGAAGTAAAACAGCAAAAGCGGCAGGACATTAAGCAGCTAGAGGCCCTGTATATCCGCAGACTAGAGCATCCATGAGAGGGTGAGCCACCCCTGGAGCACCGACGCGCCAGAGTAGTAAAGTTTGATCGTGTACCGGGATTCGGCACCCTCATGGACTGTCACCATGGAGGCATCCTTCTAGTCAACAGAAGAGCTGTACAGAGGGACTATCTCCCCCGAGAAAAGCATTCTCTAAAGAGCGGGGAGATTGTTGAATACACTACAGTGAAAAGCTTGTGAGGGGAATGGGCAGCTGCTGTCACCAGACCCAAGAATCCTACTCAGATCCCATTTGCCTATTTCCCCTCTGAAGATTGGGACGCAGATCCCTTCAGTCTACTTCCTCCAAGTGCCAAAGGAGCAGTCATCCAGGAGGAGTATCCTGATCCACCAGCGATGGATCCCAAGTACCTACCTCAACGTTCCAGTACAGATTTTCCCAGGCCTACTCCTATGAGTGAAGAGGTTTGACCTGACCATCGGGCACCAACTAATATACCCAGGCCTACTCCAGCTGTAAAGGAGGTGTGGCCTAACCAGCAGGTACCCACGAAAGTGCCTGGGCTTACTTCTGCAGTGGCGGACATTTGGCCAGAAGAACAGGCACCTACCAGTAATCCCTCTATGGCACAAACCGCTGCAGTGCAGGTGGTGGTTACCGTCAGCCCCACCATCACCAATTCCAGATTGTCCCATGTATCCTGGGACACCCATGTTGACCCCATGCAAGGGGCCTAGTCTTGCAACCCTAGGTTTATCTTAAAACGTAGAACCCCACCTGCTAGGCGAGACTGGGAAGAAAATCCGTCTAAACGATTCCTGTGTACCGAAAGTAACCAGACTTGTTCGCAAGACTGACTGTTGTGCAGTAGCACCTCTTTGTTATTCCTGCAACACTCAAGATTTGTGACTGACAGACTAAGTCAAGAAAAGTTCCTTTGTTCTTTGTTGCAACCAAAAACAGTAAGTCATGAGCCCGGCTTTGGCTGAGAGACTTCTTGGGGTAGGAGACAGGGACGGTGTTAAGGCGGGGAAAACCAGCAATTGCCCAGGGCCCCCAGGCCACCACTGAGCAGCCTGCAGGGGGCACCTGTCACATTCGGGACATCCCTGTGTCCTGAAAGATCTTTTTGGGACACAAGGATGTCCCGGTTACCTTTCTGCGGCCCCGCAGTAACTTTAAAAATGCAGGGGCCCCCAGGAGGTAGTGTAGTGCATGCGCCTATGGGAACAGAGGAGCAGAGCTTCGGAGCATTGTGGAGGAGGACGCACGCTTGCGGCCTGGTAAGTTACCAGCTGCACGTCAGCTTCGGTACTTCAACCACCGCTCCTCCAGTCCCGGGAACTACTGCTATGGCCTATAGGCCATAGCAGTAGATCGTGACCCCTGACCGGAGGAGCGGTGGACTGGGCACTGAAGTGGGGCAGTACACAGACATACAGCCTCCAGCCATACACTGTATATGGCTGAGAGCTGCATGTCTGTGGGGGAACTATACTGCCAACCTAATGTGGGGGACACTATACTGCCAACCTAATGTAGGGGAACTACAGTGGTCCCTCAACATACGATGGTAATTCGTTCCAAAGGAGCCATCGTTTGTCGAATCCATCGTATGTTGAGGGATTTGTGCAATGTAAAGTATAGGAAGCTGTACTCACCTGTCCCCGCCAC
Organism: Hyla sarda; assembly: GCF_029499605.1. Taxonomy (NCBI): domain Eukaryota; kingdom Metazoa; phylum Chordata; class Amphibia; order Anura; family Hylidae; genus Hyla; species Hyla sarda. The sequence continues at coordinate 292,027,002 of NC_079191.1, forward strand.
TCGCGATGGTGACCCCGCCGCTCGCGTTGGTGACCCTGGGCCTCCGCTGGGCTCTCCTGGTCTTCTCCGGTCCTCTGCGGTGTTCTCCGGCCCTCTCCTGGTCTTCTCCGGTCCTCCGCTATCTTCCGCAAGGCCTTACTGGGCCTGCGTAGCGACGTCATTACGCCGCTGCGTACGCCATTCCTATTGGATGACGACGTGCGCAGCAGCGTATTGACGTCACCGGAGAGGGCCGAGAAGACACCGGAAAACTAGCGCTGGACCCAGAGGGCACCCCGGAGCATCGTGGAGGGGTAAGTAATACTCACCACACCACACGGGGAACATTAAGCTGCTATCCGGCAGCAGCTTAAGCACTTAATGCGATGGCCCCGAAATAAAAAAGCATCGTATGTCTATGCTGACATCGACATGCGATGGCCTCTGAGAGGCCATCGTATGCCGATTTGATCATATGTCGGGGCCATCGTAGGTCGGAGGTCACTGTACAACCTAATGTGGAGGACACTATACTGCAAACCTAATGTAGGGGAACTACAACCTAATGTGGGGGAACTATACTACCTACCTAATGTGGGGGAACTACAAACTAATGTGAGGAAACTATACTGCCAGCCTACTGTGGGGGAACTACAACCTAATGTGTGGGACACTATACTGCAAACCTAATGTGGGGGAACTACAACCTAATGTGGGGGAACTATACTACCTACCTAATGTGGGGGAACTACAACCTAATGTGGGGGAACTATACTGCCAGCCTACTGTGGGGGAACTACAACCTAATGTGGGGGAACATACTGCCAACCTAATGTGGGTGTACTTCAACCTAATGTGGGGGAACTATACTGCCTACCTAATGTGGGGGAACTAAAACCTAATGTGGGGGAACTATACTGCCAACCTAATGTGGGCACTCAGAAGGATCCCTCCAAGGAACAGCCCAGGATAAAGGCAGCGCACAAGACTTCAAAGGTAAAATGGTTTATTTATTTAATGGTTTATTTACCCGGCATGCAACACGTTTCGCTGGATAACCAGCTTCATCAGGCATCAGGTTGCCTGATGAAGCTGGTTATCCAGCGAAACGCGTTGCATGCCGGGTAAATAAACCATTTTACCTTTGAAGTCTTGTGTGCTGCCTTTATCCTGGGCTGTTCCTTGGAGGGATCCTTCTGAGTACATCACCTGTGTGTCCAGGAGCAGCTGCCGTTCTTCGCCCGTTGCAGGGTTACTTCACGCCTTCACCATAGTTGTACTTGGTCGCAGTACAACTATACTTGGTGAGCAAGTTTTCTTGTTTGATCATCTTCTCTTTGCATTACGGTATCACACTAGGAGAGCTCTCCTTGTTTGTACATTAACCTAATGTGGGGGAATCTACTGACAACCTAACGTGGGGGAACTACAACCTAATGTGGGGGAACTATAACCTAATTGGGGGGAACTATACTGCCAACCTAATGTGGGGGAACTACAACCTTATGTGGGGTAACTGTACTGCCAACTTAATGTGGGGGACCTATACTGCCAACCTAATGTGGGTAAACTACAACCTAATGTGGGGGAACTATACTGTCAACCTAATGTGGGGGAACTACAACCTAATGGGGGGGAACTATACTGCCAACTTAATATGGGGGAACTACAATTTAATGTGGGGGAACTATTCTGCCAACCTAATGTGGGGGAACTATACTGCCTACCTAATGTGGGGGGACTATACTGCCAGCCTACTGTGGGGGAACCACAACCTAATGTGGGGGAACTACAACCTAATGTGGGGGAACTACAGCCTAATGTGGGGGAACTACACTGCCAACCTAATGTGGGGGAACTATACTGCCAACCTAATGTGGGGGAACATACTGCCAACCTAATGTGGGGAAACTACAACCTAATGTGGGGGAACTATACTGCCAACCTAATGTGGGGGAACTGCAACCTAATGTTGGGGAACTATACTGCCAACCTAATGTGGGGTGAACTATACTGCCAACCTAATGTGGGGGAACTATATTGCCAACCTAATGTGGGGGAACTATACCTAATACCTATACCTAATGTATAAGGGTCATTTTTTGCGCTGTGATTTGTAGTTATCGGTACCATATTTGTTTTGATGGGACTTTTCAATTGCTTTTTAGAAATTTTTTATGGTATTTGAAGTAACCAAAAATGTGCAAATTTGGTTAGTGCACTATTACAACTTTTGAGGCCCCACTTTTGATTTTGCCCAGAGCCGCGCTAAGTCTAAAACCGGCCCTGGTAGGAGATTCTTTATAGCTGCATAGCAGTCTCCTCAGAACCAGGACCATGAGTTGACTGAACCATGAACTCCTTATGTACATGGACTACTGAGAAGTACATGAACTGTTGTGTAACTATTCAAAGTAATATATTTTTGATTCAGTAAAATGGTTACGGAGGTACATTGAAATGTTGTGGTCCTAATGTTATGGTCCTATACGGTGTTTGCCCAGGTCCAATAAAAATGTATATAAGTCATTGAGCACAAAAAGTCACTGTGTGCAGTCTTTTCTGATGACGGGTTGTCTTATTACAGGGGATGTCCTGATCTACTCGGTAGAAGCACATGTCACCCCATCACCAGCATCTTGTACAGTGGGGATTAAAAGTTTGGGCACCCCAGGTAAAAATTTGTATTAATGTGCATAAAGAAGCCAAGGAAAGATCTCCAAAAGGCATCAAATTACAGATTAGACATTCTTATAATATGTCAACAAAAGTTAGATTTTATTTCCATCATTTACATTTTCAAAATAACAGAAAAAAAATGGCGTCTGCAAAAGTTTGGGCACCCTGCAGAGTTAATATCTTGTACCGCCCCCATTTGGCAAGCATCACAGCTTGTAAACGCTTTTTGTAGCCAGCCAAGAGCCTTTCAATTCTTGTTTGAGGTATCTTTGCCCATTCTTCCTTACAAAAGTCTTCCAGTTCTTTGAGATTTATTGGCTTTTTGTCACGCACTGCTCTTTTAAGGTCTATTCATAGATTTTCAATTATGTTGAGGTCAGGAGATTGTGAAGGCCATGGCAAAACCTTCAGTTTACGCCTCTTGATGTAATCCCCCGTGGATTTCGAGGTGTGTTTTGGATCATTATCCATTTGTAGAAGCCATCCTCTCTTTAACTTCAGCTTTTTCACAGATGGCATCAAGTTAGCATCTAAAATTTGCTGAAATGTTATTGTATCAATTTTTCTTTCTACTGGTGAGATGTTCCCTGTGCCACTGGCTGCAATACAACCCCAAAGCATGATTGATCCACCCCCAGGTGGACAGAGGTTCTTTTCATTAAATTCTGTTCCCTTTCTTCTACAAACGTACCTTTGCTCATATTCCGGCCAAAAAGTTCAATTTTAACATCATCGGTCCACAGAACTTGTTTCAAAAATGCATCAGGCTTGTCTATATGTTCATTTGCAAAGTACAAATGCTGAATTTTGTGGTGAGAACGTAGAAGAGGTTTTCTTCTGATGACTCTTCCATGAAGACCATATTTGTAAAAGTATCTCTTTATAGTTGAATAGTGTACCACAACTCCAGTGTCTGCCAGATCTTTCTGGAGGGATTGTGCAGTCAAATGTGGGTTTTGTATTGTCTTACTCACAATCCTGCGAGCGGTTCTGTCTGATATTTTTCTTGGTCTTCCAGATCTTGCTTTAACTTCCACTGTTCCTGATGACTGCCATTTCTTAATTACATTCCGAACAGAGGATATTGACATCTGAAAACGTTTTGCTATCTTCTTATAGCCTTCTCTAGCTTTGTGAGCATCAACTATTTTCAGTTTCAGATTTCTAGACAGCTGCTTAGAAGAAACCATGGTGTTGATTGTTGGGGCAAGGTCAGATGAGTCTGGGCATTTAAAACCTTTGAGATTGACATCACCTGGTCTTCCAAGATGATGATTGAGAACAATCCATGACACTGGCAGGTCTCAGCTTTGCAAAGGCGGCAGTGCATGCTATAAATTCTGCAGGGTGCTCAAACTTTTGCAGACGCCATTTTTTTGTTTTCTGTTATTTTGAAAGTGTAAATGATGGAAATAAAATTTTACTTTCTAGACATATTATAAGAATGTCTAATCTGTAATTTGATGCCTTTTGGAGATTTTTCCATCTTTCCTTGGCTTCTTTATGAACATTAATAAAGATTTTTACCGGGGTCGCCCAAACTTTTGATCCCCACTGTACATATGTAACAAACAGTATGTGGGGTACACAAATGTCCACATAAAAAAAAGTACACATAATGTACACCTAAAAATACACATAGTCATGTACACCATAAGTAATGTACACCACAAGTCACATACAGTAGTACTGTATCACTCAAAATTTCAGTCTACTCAATATCATATGTCAAATGTCTCCAATGTCACATTGTGTTCCAAATTTGTTTGTGCGCAGGATACTTTCCTGGCCAGAAAGTACTCCTGATTCTAAATTCATGCACGTAGTCAATATAAGGTAACAGAAATGTCAAAATGTTATCTATATCAGTTGTCTAGCATAAAAGTGTCTAGAATAAACTTAATATAGAGTTCTGGGGAGAAGTGTTTTAAATGCCAAGGGACCCCAGTAGCCAAGGCATTGGGCAGAAAGCCTCAGGCAACCCAATCCGCAAATGTCTAGTATAAAGTAACAAGTCTAGTCATGTATAAAATGTCTAGTATAAAGTATTAAGTCTAGTCATGAGTATTATGTTATATGCATAGTCAAAAGCGTTATGTATAGTCCATTGTCATGCATAGTCAAGTTATCAAATGCATAGCCAAGGGTCCTTAAAGTAAAGTTATGTGTATTAGTCATAGTCATTACTAATCCTGTTCAACCACATGTCAGAGGGTGTATGGACTATTAATACAGAGACTCTTATGTTTTCAGTTTTACCAAAGAAATTTTACCAGCCTGGAATGGACATTTGTGCAAAAATGCCTCAGGACTGCATCCGGCTCCATGGTCACCTCGACCCTCAACCCTGACAGAACCTGCGTCAAGGGCGACTAATGTTAAGTTGGGGGTTTTGTAATACCCCAGTACAGGACATGGTCCTGCACTACACTTAGGCCCTGTCAGGTTGAGTCCCTCAGTGACCTGGGGGTCACCAGGTTGAGTCCCTCAGGTTGAGTCCCTCAGTGACCTGGGGGCTCTCCTGCAGTGTCTGTCAGGTTACTGTTCTTGTAATGTCATTTAATGTCATAAGATTATAGTCAGTGTCCTAATGTATAGTTAGTATACAGGACCTGTGAGTTGCCGTGAGATGTCTCAAGGACCTGTGAAATGTCCCCTGTTCTCTTATGTTGTCACATGATGTTACCCAGAGAGCACCAGTTTAACCTATGACCAATGGGCTTTGGCTCAGCCCCCCTCTATATAAGGTGCCGGCAATTACAATTCTCTCCTCTTGTACCAGCAGTCTTTACTTAGAACAGCAAACACCAGAGACATCAGTGTTAGTGACCAGCACCTGGAAGACCGCAAAGCTACAGTAATTCCAGTAAGTCAAAAGTCTATGTCTGCTGTCACTGCAAATAGTCAAGTCCAGTCTATAGTCAAGCCTGGTTTCAAATCTCTAAAGTCTATTACAAGTCTAATTGGTCCCAACAAGCTGCAAGGTCCTTCTGTGTTCCTGGCCACCTCTCTGGAATTCTGGCCTAACTCTGAATATAATAATACCTGTCTTAAGTCAGTAAAGCCTCCATTAAACCATAACTTGGTTGTGGACTCTCCTTTAACTGCTTAGCCATTGGAATATCGAAGATACCGTTCGTGTGGTTCCGGTACCCAAAAACCACTCTGGCGTCACAAACATTAGGGGTTAAGAACACCTTGCCCCTGGGGTTGATACCATTTTGCCCCATCCACCTACAACGCTAGACCCCGTTGTCCCTCAATCACCGTGGGTCACCACAAATAGAGAAACAGAACATGGCTGCACAGTCACTATTTCAGCAATCAGGTGGCCTTATTAGGTGGCCTTGACATGGTGAGTGGGCTTGCCTGTTCAAAAGGTACACTAACAAGCTGTTAGCTTTTAAAATAATGCTGAGAATCCATAAAATCATAGAACAAGTTGTGGATGTGCACCCATGTTCTATTTCTCTATTTGTAAACTATATTATTTGCATTCAGGCAGGCTGGCACATTTAAATTCACATTAACTAGACATTTTATAGAATATGTGGTAAGCTTACTCCAGTGGCACCTGAATGGTAATGAAAATGTTATCTTTTAAATATATAACTAATGCAGGGAGCTTTGAGGTACACAAAGTAAACCAAAGAGATATATTATTAGAACATGATATGTTTGAAAGAATGATCAAAAGTTCTGAATGCTACAGATTTGAATAATCTCAAAACAGGATCAATCATTTTACACAACAGTTAAAGTAGACGAGGTGCAACCTGGTTGTCATATGAGGCATAAAGTTAGTAGTGAAATCTAAAAAATAAGGCTAGCCTTTAGGTGACAAAAACTGGTTTAAAACGGGCTTACTTGCATTCCAAAAGTAAGGTATGGGAATTTCATAGGGTGTGGTATTGTGGAAAGTATGTGTTTTTACCTGTTTATCTTGTTCTTATTGCCTTAGGGTTCAAAATAAAGACAATACTGGAAAAAAAAATCTATAAAGTACAAACACACAGTTCAAACGTTATTTGTATATTTATTTATTTTTTGCATATTTTTATTTGTTTTAACCTCCTGAAAGGTCCAGGCCATTTTTGACTCTTAGAAATATACCAAATGTTTGGATTTCATTTTTATCTTGTTTGTTTTTTTCACCAATACTGCCACATAGGGTCTTTTTGAGGAGCAAGTTGCAGTTTCAATATGTGTCATTATAAGGGTATATTTTTTTAAGTGTTTTCCTGCTTAATAGAAATTTAGCAAAGTGGTGGATAAACAAATAAAAGAAAAAAAAATACTCTTGAGAATGGGGTCTTAGGTCTCCCATTAGAAAGAAACAAAGGTCATGTGTGTGCACTTTTGTTGCAATTAGGGAATAAGGGCTAGATTCATCAAAACTTGTGTAGAGGAAAAGTTCACCAGTTCCCCTTGGCAACCAATCAGATTGCTTCTTTTATTTTTCAGAGGCCTTTTTAAAAATGAAAGAAGAGATCTGATTGTTTATTGTGGGCAACGGGTAGACTTTTCCTCTGTACAAGTTTTGATGAATTTCCCTCTAAGAGTCTTTTTGCGGGGAAAGAGGGGGTCCAATGAGCCGGGCCCATTCAGGAGATCACAGGGGGAATGAAGGCAAGCAGTTGACCCCTCCTGTGATCAGACACTTATCCCCTGTTATTAAAATGATAATCATGTTTACATTTTATATAAATTTTAAAAACATTATTTTATTTTTTACTTTTAAGTCCCCATAGGAGACAATTATATGCATTTATTGGATAGTATTCCCTGTACAATGCTATGCTATGGCAACATAGTTGTCAACTAGTTTTAAAGTGGTTTTAACCCCTTAAGAACAAAGGGCATATGGGTACCCACTTGCGTCCCGTTAATTAAGGACCAAGGGCGTACATGTATGCCCTGGTGCTGTTACTGGTGTTTAAAGCAAGCTCATGGGCTGAGCGTGCTTCAAACCCTGTGGGTCCTGACTGCTATCAGCAGCCATTACCCAGGGTTATTGCCGGGCATCACCGATCGGGCAGATGCCTGGCATTAACCCTTTAGACGCCACAACCAAAGTTGTGGCTTCCAAAATATAAGTAAAACGATCCAGGCAGCTCAGTGGAGCTGGCCAGGACCATCGCGATGAAATCTGCAGGACTGCTGGAGAGCACCGATGCAGGAGAGCACTGATCAATGCCAAAGCTCAGCATTGAACAGTGTATGCATTGCAAGATTGTATGTTTTAGCCCCCTATGGGGGGGGGGGGCTAAAAAAAATAGTAAAATAGTCTTTTCCCATGTTTTTAATAAAATAATCTACCGTATTTATCGGGGTATACCACGCAACGGCCTATAACACGCACCCTCATTTTACCAGGGATATTTGGGTAAAAAAAAGTTTTTTACCCAAATATCCTTGGTAAAATGAGGGTGCGTGTGTGTGCATGCGTATACCCCGATACACCCCCAGGAAAGGCAGGCAGCCGTCGCTGCCCGCTTCTCTCCCCCTGCCTTTCCTCGGGTCTAGAGCCCTGCTGCTGCCGCTTCTCTCCCGCTGGCTATCTGCACCGCTGCCCGTTCTCTCCCCCTGACTATCTGTGCCGGCGCCCCATTGCCAGCGCCGATAGCCAGGGGGAGAGAAGGGGCAGCGGCATCCATTGCCGGCGCCGTTGCCCCATTGCCTCCCCCATACCCGGTTGTATAATTACCTGTTGCCAGAGTCGGGTCCGCGCTGCTTCAGGCCTCCGGTGTGCGTCCCATGCGTCGTTGCTATGCACTGCACGGCGCGATGCAATGACGAGTGACGTCATTGCGCCGCGCCGTGCAGCACATAGCAACGATAGAGGGGACGCACACCGGAGACCTGAAGCAGCGCGGACCCGACTCCAGCAACAGGTAATTATAGAACCGGGGATGGGGGAGGCAACGGGGCAGCTGCGCCGGCAATGGCTTCTCTCCCCCTGGCTATCGGCGCTGGCAATGGGGCGCCGACACCGATAGTCAGGGGGAGAGAACGGGCAGCAGCACCGATAGCCAGGGGGAGAGAAGGGCCGGCAGCAGGGCTCTAGACCCCAGGATAGGCAGGGGCAGAGAAGCCGGCAGCGCTGGCGGTCTCTGCACCTCCAAAGCCGCTGCAGTTCATTGATTTAAATCATTGAACTGCAGCGGCTTATCGGCGTATAACACGCAGGTAGACTTTAGGCTAAAAATTTTAGCCTAAAAAGTGCGTGGTATACGCCGATAAATACGGTAATAAAAAATAAACATAAATATATGTGGTATCGCCACTTGCGTAAATGTCCGAGCTATTAAAATATAAGGCTTGTTAAACCGTACGGTTGATGGCGTACACGTTCAAAAATACCAAATTCACTTCTTTTACCATATAAAAGTTTAAAAAGCTATTAAAAATACCATCAAAACAAAAATGTTGTAAATAATGAGCCCTCACATAGCCCCCTAAGTTGAAAAATAAAAAAGTTATAGGGGTCAGAAGATGACAATTTTAAACTACTAATTTTGGTGCATGTAGTTAGGATTTTTTTTAAAGTAGTAAAATAAAATAAACCTACATAAATTGGGTATCCTTTTGATTGTATAGACCAGGGGTCTGCAACCTTTAAGACAAAAAGAGCCACTTGGACCCGTTTCCGAAGAAAAAAAAAACTGGGAGCCACAAAACCATTGCAACATTTAAAACAAATATAACACTGCATATATTGTTACGTACCTTAATGCTATATATACAGGATCGTGCAGTCAGCTGTCAATCTGAAGAAAAAAGGACTTTCGCTTAACAATGTTTAGGCCCAAGCCTGGGGTGGGCTTTTTTATTTAGGCCCAGGCCTGGGGTGGGCTTTTTTAGTTAGGCCCAGGCCTGGGGTGGGCTTTTTTAGTTAGGCCCAGGCCTGGGGTGGGCTTTTTTTAAATTTAGGCCCAGGCCTGGGGTGGGCTTTTTTAGTTAGGCCCAGGCCTGGGGTGGGCTTTTTTTTAGTTAGGCCCAGGCCTGGGGTGGGCTTTTATAGTTAGGCCCAGGCCTGGGGTGGGCTTTTAAAGTTAGGCCCAGGCCTGGGGTGGGCTTTTTTTGTTTGGCCCAGGCCTGGGGTGGGCTTTTTTTTAGTTAGGCCCAGGCCTGGGATGGGCTTTTTTAGTTAGGCCCAGGCCTGAGGTGGGCTTTTTTAGTTAGGCCCAGGCCTGGGGTGGGCTTTTTTAGTTAGACCCAGGCCTGGGTGGGCTTTTTTGTTAGGCCCAGTCCTGGGGTGGGCTTTTTTTTAGGCCCAGGCCTGGGGTGGGCTTTTTAGTTAGACCCAGGCCTGGGTGGGCTTTTTTTTTAGGCCGAGTCCTGGGGTGGGCTTTTTTTTAGGCCCAGGCCTGGGGTGGGCTTTTTTAGTTAGGCCCAGGCCTGGGGTGGGCTTTTTTTAGGCCCAGACCTGGGGTGGGCTTTTTTTAGGCCCAGGCCTGGGGTGGGCTGGGGAGAGGGGGGTTAATGCTGCCGCGGGGTGAGGGGTTAACCAACCGTTAACGCTGCCGCTGCCATGGGGTGAGCCTGGTGAGGGGTTAAGTTACCCCTCACCACATGGCAGTGGTAGCGTTAACCCCTCACCCCGCGGCAGCATTAACGGTGAGGAGTTAAGCAAGTGAGTAATGGTACTCACCAGCTCCTCGCGAGGCATCTTCATCTCTCGATGACGCTCCTCAACTGAGCACGCAGGCCGGCGACGTCACTGTCATGTGACGTTACATTGTCACATGAAAGTGAGATTCCGCGCGTCCCTGGAAGAAGAGACACCGCTCCGATGGCACCAGGGCAGGTTAGTAAACGTAAAGGTAAGGGTGACCGGGACAGACTCGCGGAGCCGCAGCAAAGGCTTTAAAGAGCCGCATGCGGGTTGCCGACCCCTGATATAGACCTACACAATAAAGATAAGGTTTCATTTTTACTGAAAAGTGCACTGAGTAGAAACGAAAGCCCACAAAATTTACAAAATGGCATTATTATTATTTTTTTATTTCACCTCACTATTAATTTTTTTTGCTTTGTCGCAGATTTTGTTATAAAATAAGTGAAGTCATTACAAAGTACAATTGGTGGTGCAAAAAACAAGCCCTCATATGGGTCTGTAGGTGCAAAATTGAAAGTGTTATGATTATTAGAAGGGCAGGAGGAAAAAGCAAAAGTGGTTAAACGAAAAGTCGCCTGGTCCTTAACAACTCAACGACCAAGAACATAAATGTACGTGCTGGTGCAGCGCCACTTCGCTCACCAGGACATACATTTACATCCTGTACATGACTGCGAGCATCGGAGCGATGCTCAGGTCATGCATGGCTGGTGCCGGCTGCTGATAGCAGTCAGGGACCCGCCGGTAATGGCCGACATCCGCGATCGCGCGGATGTCCTCCATTAACCTTTCAGATTCCATGATCAATACAGATCACCTTCAGGCGCAAAAAGTTCTCCAGATGGAATCAGGCAGAATAATGTATTTAAAAAATACAATGTATTATTTAGACCAATGACGTGTTTCGGGTATACACCCTTCCTCAGATTGGCATAACACAGAAATGTTCAGACAGGGTATATATACACTTAAAAAACCCACCACAATTTGGCGGGTAAAATCACATATATGCACAATAATAAATATAATAAAATTGGTACTATAGATGAAAATACATAAAATTACATGGGATACTATGGGATAGATTACAACTTAAAATTATATATATTAACTTGGCCAAAAGAATTTGAATTTTCACGTAAAAACGGAAGTAGACTTTGGTTTGAAATGAGGCTTGGTCTGCAAGTACAATGATTGACATCTGAACCTACTCCATTGTGGACGGATGCCAGCCCCTAACCACCATCCCACGGCTTTTGCAATTCCTCCAGGAATCCAGAAAACGTCTGCACCCATTGATTTGGGTTACATGCGCATACTCTTTGCGCTCCAGGTGAGCACAATACCATCTGTATATTTTTACTTAACATCTGGGATAATGCACTAGGTGTGGTCTTTCTTTTCTCTCTCCTTGTCCCAGTACAGATCACGGCATCTGTAGCAGTGCAGTGCAGGGAATTAGATCAAATAACATGGCGGGTGGAGGTCTCCCTCACGTGCCTCCGCCGGCTTCCCGATGTCTTCTCCTCTGATCTGCCTTCCGGCAGACCAGAGCAGAAGATCGCCGATAATACTGATCAGTTGTCAGGATCCGGACTGGTATGCGTAGAGGACACGGGTGGTGGATCCTCTGTGTCAGTGAGGTGATGGCGTGGGCCGTACCAGGGGAACGGAATCTAAGGGGTTACTGGTTTTCACCAGAGCCCGCCACAAAGCGGGATGGACTTGCAGCGGCAGGTAACCCCCAGGTCGTTCCACCCGATAGTGACTCAACCTCACTGACAGCTGAGACAGGCGCGGTACACAGGGACAAGGCAAGAGCAAGGTCGGACGTAGCAGAAGGTCTGGGCAGGCAGCAACGGTTCGTAGTCAGGGGCAACGGCAAAGGTCTGGGTACACAGGCAATGGAACACACAGAAATGCTTTCACAGGGCACAAGGCAACAAGATCCGGCAGGGACAGGAAGGGGAAGTGGGTTTATATAGTGTAGGGTGTGTTAGGAACTAATTGGGCCAGGCACCAATTAATGGTGCACTGGCCCTTTAAATCGGAGAGACCCGGCGCGCGCGCGCCCGGACTGAGCAGGACGACGGGGCAGGTGAGAGACACGGGGTAGCATCAGAGAGCGGGCACGTCCCATACCTCGGATCGCGGCCCCTCCGGGAACATGGAAGCAGCGCTCGCGGTCAGCGGTGCCGACCGGAGCGCTGCATATGGAGGCACGCCGCGAGCGCTCCGGGGAAGCAGCGGGACCCGGAGCGCTCGGCGTGACATCAGTGCTATGCCCTTTGAATAGCTCTGAACAGTATTAGCAATCAAGTGATTGCTATAAATAGTGCCCTATAGGAACATAAAAAGTGTAAAATAAATAAATAAATAAAAAAAAAGTAAAAAAAATATTTAATCCATTCCCCAAATAAAAATGTAAATTGTCCCTTTTTCCCATTTCCCCCCCCCCAAAAAGTGTAAAAAAAATATGTATATATATATATACAATGACCCCCCCCCCCCCGACCTACGATGGCCCCGATAATTATAACATGCGATGGCCTCTCAGAGGCCATCGCATGTTGAAGGCAGCATCAACATACGATGCTTTTGTATGTCGGGACCATCGCACACACGGCTATCCGGCAGCGCTGACTGTGCTGATAAACGATGGTTCATTTGGAACTGATTACCATTGTATGTTGAGGGACCACTGTATAACCAGTGCAGGGAGCTTTGAGGTACACAAAATAAACCAGAGAGATATATTTTTAGGACATGACTTGATATGTTTGAAAGAATGTTCAAAAGCTCCAAATGCTACAGATTTGAATAATCTCAAAACAGGATCAATCATTTTACACAACAGTTAAAGTAGACGAGGTGCAACCTGGTTGTCATATGAGGCATAAAGTTAGTAGTGAAATGTAAAAAATAAGGCTAGCCTTTAGGTGACAAAAACTGGTTTAAAACTGGCTTACTTGCATTCCGGGCATCACCGATCGGGCAGATGCCTGGCATTAACCCTTTAGACGCCACAACCAAAGTTGTGGCTTCCAAAATATAAGTAAAACGATCCAGGCAGCTCAGTGGAGCTGGCCAGGACCATCGCGATGAAATCTGCAGGACTGCTGGAGAGCACCGATGCAGGAGAGCACTGATCAATGCCAAAGCTCAGCATTGAACAGTGTATGCATTGCAAGATTGTATGTTTTAGCCCCCTATGGGGGGGGGGGGGCTAAAAAAAATAGTAAAATAGTCTTTTCCCATGTTTTTAATAAAATAATCTACCGTATTTATCGGGGTATACCACGCAACGGCCTATAACACGCACCCTCATTTTACCAGGGATATTTGGGTAAAAAAAAGTTTTTTACCCAAATATCCTTGGTAAAATGAGGGTGCGTGTGTGTGCATGCGTATACCCCGATACACCCCCAGGAAAGGCAGGCAGCCGTCGCTGCCCGCTTCTCTCCCCCTGCCTTTCCTCGGGTCTAGAGCCCTGCTGCTGCCGCTTCTCTCCCGCTGGCTATCTGCACCGCTGCCCGTTCTCTCCCCCTGACTATCTGTGCCGGCGCCCCATTGCCAGCGCCGATAGCCAGGGGGAGAGAAGGGGCAGCGGCATCCATTGCCGGCGCCGTTGCCCCATTGCCTCCCCCATACCCGGTTGTATAATTACCTGTTGCCAGAGTCGGGTCCGCGCTGCTTCAGGCCTCCGGTGTGCGTCCCATGCGTCGTTGCTATGCACTGCACGGCGCGATGCAATGACGAGTGACGTCATTGCGCCGCGCCGTGCAGCACATAGCAACGATAGAGGGGACGCACACCGGAGACCTGAAGCAGCGCGGACCCGACTCCAGCAACAGGTAATTATAGAACCGGGGATGGGGGAGGCAACGGGGCAGCTGCGCCGGCAATGGCTTCTCTCCCCCTGGCTATCGGCGCTGGCAATGGGGCGCCGACACCGATAGTCAGGGGGAGAGAACGGGCAGCAGCACCGATAGCCAGGGGGAGAGAAGGGCCGGCAGCAGGGCTCTAGACCCCAGGATAGGCAGGGGCAGAGAAGCCGGCAGCGCTGGCGGTCTCTGCACCTCCAAAGCCGCTGCAGTTCATTGATTTAAATCATTGAACTGCAGCGGCTTATCGGCGTATAACACGCAGGTAGACTTTAGGCTAAAAATTTTAGCCTAAAAAGTGCGTGGTATACGCCGATAAATACGGTAATAAAAAATAAACATAAATATATGTGGTATCGCCACTTGCGTAAATGTCCGAGCTATTAAAATATAAGGCTTGTTAAACCGTACGGTTGATGGCGTACACGTTCAAAAATACCAAATTCACTTCTTTTACCATATAAAAGTTTAAAAAGCTATTAAAAATACCATCAAAACAAAAATGTTGTAAATAATGAGCCCTCACATAGCCCCCTAAGTTGAAAAATAAAAAAGTTATAGGGGTCAGAAGATGACAATTTTAAACTACTAATTTTGGTGCATGTAGTTAGGATTTTTTTTAAAGTAGTAAAATAAAATAAACCTACATAAATTGGGTATCCTTTTGATTGTATAGACCAGGGGTCTGCAACCTTTAAGACAAAAAGAGCCACTTGGACCCGTTTCCGAAGAAAAAAAAAACTGGGAGCCACAAAACCATTGCAACATTTAAAACAAATATAACACTGCATATATTGTTACGTACCTTAATGCTATATATACAGGATCGTGCAGTCAGCTGTCAATCTGAAGAAAAAAAGGACTTTCGCTTAACAATGTTTAGGCCCAAGCCTGGGGTGGGCTTTTTTATTTAGGCCCAGGCCTGGGGTGGGCTTTTTTAGTTAGGCCCAGGCCTGGGGTGGGCTTTTTTAGTTAGGCCCAGGCCTGGGGTGGGCTTTTTTTAAATTTAGGCCCAGGCCTGGGGTGGGATTTTTTTTAGTTAGGCCCAGGCCTGGGGTGGGCTTTTTTAGTTAGGCCCAGGCCTGGGGTGGGCTTTTTTTTAGTTAGGCCCAGGCCTGGGGTGGGCTTTTATAGTTAGGCCCAGGCCTGGGGTGGGCTTTTAAAGTTAGGCCCAGGCCTGGGGTGGGCTTTTTTTGTTTGGCCCAGGCCTGGGGTGGGCTTTTTTTTAGTTAGGCCCAGGCCTGGGATGGGCTTTTTTAGTTAGGCCCAGGCCTGAGGTGGGCTTTTTTAGTTAGGCCCAGGCCTGGGGTGGGCTTTTTTAGTTAGGCCCAGGCCTGGGGTGGGCTTTTTTAGTTAGACCCAGGCCTGGGTGGGCTTTTTTGTTAGGCCCAGTCCTGGGGTGGGCTTTTTTTTAGGCCCAGGCCTGGGGTGGGCTTTTTAGTTAGGCCCAGGCCTGGGTGGGCTTTTTTTTTAGGCCGAGTCCTGGGGTGGGCTTTTTTTTAGGCCCAGGCCTGGGGTGGGCTTTTTTAGTTAGGCCCAGGCCTGGGGTGGGCTTTTTTTAGGCCCAGACCTGGGGTGGGCTTTTTTTAGGCCCAGGCCTGGGGTGGGCTGGGGAGAGGGGGGTTAATGCTGCCGCGGGGTGAGGGGTTAACCAACCGTTAACGCTGCCGCTGCCATGGGGTGAGCCTGGTGAGGGGTTAAGTTACCCCTCACCACATGGCAGTGGTAGCGTTAACCCCTCACCCCGCGGCAGCATTAACGGTGAGGAGTTAAGCAAGTGAGTAATGGTACTCACCAGCTCCTCGCGAGGCATCTTCATCTCTCGATGACGCTCCTCAACTGAGCACGCAGGCCGGCGACGTCACCGTCACTGAGATTCCGCGCGTCCCTGGAAGAAGAGACACCGCTCCGATGGCACCAGGGCAGGTTAGTAAACGTAAAGGTAAGGGTGACCGGGACAGACTCGCGGAGCCGCAGCAAAGGCTTTAAAGAGCCGCATGCGGGTTGCCGACCCCTGATATAGACCTACACAATAAAGATAAGGTTTCATTTTTACTGAAAAGTGCACTGAGTAGAAACGGAAGCCCACAAAATTTACAAAATGGCATTATTATTATTTTTTTATTTCACCTCACTATTAATTTTTTTTGCTTTGTCGCAGATTTTGTTATAAAATAAGTGAAGTCATTACAAAGTACAATTGGTGGTGCAAAAAACAAGCCCTCATATGGGTCTGTAGGTGCAAAATTGAAAGTGTTATGATTATTAGAAGGGCAGGAGGAAAAAGCAAAAGTGGTTAAACGAAAAGTCGCCTGGTCCTTAACAACTCAACGACCAAGAACATAAATGTACGTGCTGGTGCAGCGCCACTTAGCTCACCAGGACATACATTTACATCCTGTACATGACTGCGAGCATCGGAGCGATGCTCAGGTCATGCATGGCTGGTGCCGGCTGCTGATAGCAGTCAGGGACCCGCCGGTAATGGCCGACATCCGCGATCGCGCGGATGTCCTCCATTAACCTTTCAGATTCCATGATCAATACAGATCACCTTCAGGCGCAAAAAGTTCTCCAGATGGAATCAGGCAGAATAATGTATTTAAAAAATACAATGTATTATTTAGACCAATGACGTGTTTCGGGTATACACCCTTCCTCAGATTGGCATAACACAGAAATGTTCAGACAGGGTATATATACACTTAAAAAACCCACCACAATTTGGCGGGTAAAATCACATATATGCACAATAATAAATATAATAAAATTGGTACTATAGATGAAAATACCGTATATACTCGAGTATAAGCCGAGTTTTTCAGCACGATTTTTCGTGCTGAAAACACCCCCCTCGGCTTATACTCGAGTGAACTCCCCCACCCGCAGTGGTCTTCAACCTGCGGACTTCCAGAGGTTTCAAAACTACAACTCCCAGCAAGCCAGGGCAGCCATCGGCTGTCCGGGCTTGCTGGGAGTTGTAGTTTTGAAACCTCCGGAGGTCCGCAGGTTGAAGACCACTGCGGCCTTCAACATCATCCAGCCCCCTCTCACCCCCTTTAGTTCTGAGTACTCACCTCCGCTCGGCGCTGGTCCGGTCCTGCAGGGCTGTCCGGTAAGGAGGTGGTCCGGTGAGGAGGTGGTCCGGGCTGCTATCTTCACCGGGGAGGCCTCTTCTAAGCGCTTCGGGCCCGGCCTCAGAATAGTCACGTTGCCTTGACAACGACGCAGATACGTCGTTGTCAAGGCAACGCCTCTATTCCGGGCCGGAAGCGCGGAGAAGAGGCGCCCCCGGTGAAGATAGCAGCCCGGACCACCTCCTCACCGGACCACCTCCTTACCGGACAGCCCTGCAGGACCGGACCAGCGCCGAGCGGAGGTGAGTACTCAGAACTAAAGGGGGTGAGAGGGGGCTGGATGATGTTGAAGGCCGCAGTGGTCTTCAACCTGCGGACCTCCGGAGGTTTCAAAACTACAACTCCCAGCAAGCCCGGACAGCCGATGGCTGCCCGGGCTTGCTGGGAGTTGTAGTTTTGAAACCTCTGGAGGTCCGCATGTTGAAGGCCGCAGTGGTCTTCAACCTGCGGACCTCCGGAGGTTTCAAAACTACAACTCCCAGCAAGCCCGGACAGCCGATGGCTGCCCGGGCTTGCTGGGAGTTGTAGTTTTGAAACCTCTGGAGGTCCGCATGTTGAAGGCCGCAGTGGTCTTCAACCTGCGGACCTCCGGAGGTTTCAAAACTACAACTCCCAGCAAGCCCGGACAGCCGATGGCTGCCTGGGCTTGCTGGGAGTTGTAGTTTTGAAACCTCTGGAGGTCCGCAGGTTGAAGACCACTGAGGGCGAATGATGAGAAGAGGATGATGAAGGGGGGGGGGTGTGGGGATGATGAAGGGGGGGGGTGTGGGATGATTACAAGGGGATGATGAAGGGGGGATGTGTGGGATGATGACAAGGGGATGATGAAGGGGGGATGTGTGGGATAAGGGGATGTGTGGGATGATGACAAGGGGATGATGAAGGGGGGATGTGTGGGATAAGGGGATGTGTGGGATGATGACAAGGGGATGATGAAGGGGGGATGTGTGGGATGATGACAAGGGGATGATGAAGGGGGGATGTGTGGGATGATAAGGGGATGTGTGGGATGATGACAAGGGGATGATGAAGGGGGGATGTGTGGGATGATAAGGGGATGTGTGGGATGATGACAAGGGGATGATGAAGGGGGGATGTGTGGGATGATGACAAGGGGATGATGAGGATGTTAATGACGGGTCTGGATGATGACAGGGGGGGATGAGGTATTTCCCACCCTAGGCTTATACTCGAGTCAATAACTTTTCCTGGGATTTTGGGTTGAAATTAGGGGTCTCGGCTTATACTCGGGTCGGCTTATACTCGAGTATATACGGTACATAAAATTACATGGGATACTATGGGATAGATTACAACTTAAAATTATATATATTAACTTGGCCAAAAGAATTTGAATTTTCACGTAAAAACGGAAGTAGACTTTGGTTTGAAATGAGGCTTGGTCTGCAAGTACAATGATTGACATCTGAACCTACTCCATTGTGGACGGATGCCAGCCCCTAACCACCATCCCACGGCTTTTGCAATTCCTCCAGGAATCCAGAAAACGTCTGCACCCATTGATTTGGGTTACATGCGCATACTCTTTGCGCTCCAGGTGAGCACAATACCATCTGTATATTTTTACTTAACATCTGGGATAATGCACTAGGTGTGGTCTTTCTTTTCTCTCTCCTTGTCCCAGTACAGATCACGGCATCTGTAGCAGTGCAGTGCAGGGAATTAGATCAAATAACATGGCGGGTGGAGGTCTCCCTCACGTGCCTCCGCCGGCTTCCCGATGTCTTCTCCTCTGATCTGCCTTCCGGCAGACCAGAGCAGAAGATCGCCGATAATACTGATCAGTTGTCAGGATCCGGACTGGTATGCGTAGAGGACACGGGTGGTGGATCCTCTGTGTCAGTGAGGTGATGGCGTGGGCCGTACCAGGGGAACGGAATCTAAGGGGTTACTGGTTTTCACCAGAGCCTGCCACAAAGCGGGATGGACTTGCAGCGGCAGGTAACCCCCAGGTCGTTCCACCCGATAGTGACTCAACCTCACTGACAGCTGAGACAGGCGCGGTACACAGGGACAAGGCAAGAGCAAGGTCGGACGTAGCAGAAGGTCTGGGCAGGCAGCAACGGTTCGTAGTCAGGGGCAACGGCAAAGGTCTGGGTACACAGGCAATGGAACACACAGAAATGCTTTCACAGGGCACAAGGCAACAAGATCCGGCAGGGACAGGAAGGGGAAGTGGGTTTATATAGTGTAGGGTGTGTTAGGAACTAATTGGGCCAGGCACCAATTAATGGTGCACTGGCCCTTTAAATCGGAGAGACCCGGCGCGCGCGCGCCCGGACTGAGCAGGACGACGGGGCAGGTGAGAGACACGGGGTAGCATCAGAGAGCGGGCACGTCCCATACCTCGGATCGCGGCCCCTCCGGGAACATGGAAGCAGCGCTCGCGGTCAGCGGTGCCGACCGGAGCGCTGCATATGGAGGCACGCCGCGAGCGCTCCGGGGAAGCAGCGGGACCCGGAGCGCTCGGCGTGACATCAGTGCTATGCCCTTTGAATAGCTCTGAACAGTATTAGCAATCAAGTGATTGCTATAAATAGTGCCCTATAGGAACATAAAAAGTGTAAAATAAATAAATAAATAAAAAAAAAGTAAAAAAAATATTTAATCCATTCCCCAAATAAAAATGTAAATTGTCCCTTTTTCCCATTTCCCCCCCCCAAAAAGTGTAAAAAAAATATGTATATATATATATACAATGACCCCCCCGACCTACGATGGCCCCGATAATTATAACATGCGATGGCCTCTCAGAGGCCATCGCATGTTGAAGGCAGCATCAACATATGATGCTTTTGTATGTCGGGACCATCGCACACACGGCTATCCGGCAGCGCTGACTGTGCTGATAAACGATGGTTCATTTGGAACTGATTACCATTGTATGTTGAGGGACCACTTTATAACCAGTGCAGGGAGCTTTGAGGTACACAAAATAAACCAAAGAGATATATTTTTAGGACATGACTTGATATGTTTGAAAGAATGTTCAAAAGCTCCAAATGCTACAGATTTGAATAATCTCAAAACAGGATCAATCATTTTACACAACAGTTAAAGTAGACGAGGTGCAACCTGGTTGTCATATGAGGCATAAAGTTAGTAGTGAAATGTAAAAAATAAGGCTAGCCTTTAGGTGACAAAAACTGGTTTAAAACTGGCTTACTTGCATTCCAATAGTAAGGTATGGGAATTTCATAGGTTGTGGTATTGTAGAAAGTATGTGTTTTTACCTGTTTATCTTGTTCTTATTGCCTTAGGGTACAAAATAAAGACAATACTGGAAAAAAAAATCTATAAAGTACAAACACACAGTTCAAGCGTTATTTGTATATCTATTTATTTTTTGCATATTTTTATTTGTTTTAACCTCCTGAAAGGTCCAGGCCATTTTTGACTCTTAGAACCATACCAAATGTTTGGATTTCGTTTTTATCTTGTTTTTTTTTTTTCACCGATACCACCACATAGGGTCTTTTTTGAGAAGCAAGTTGCAATTTCAATATTTGTCATTATAAGGGTATATTTTTTAAGTGTTTTCCTGCTTAATAGAAATTTAGCAAAGTGGTGGATAAACAAATAAAACAAAAAAAAAACACTCTTGAGAATGGGGTCTTAGGTCTCCCATTAGAAGGAAACAAAGGTCATGTGTGTGCACTTTTGTTGTAATTAGGGAATAAGGGCTAGATTCAGATCGCTTCTTTTGTTTTTCAGAGGCCTTTTTAAAAATGAAAGAGGCGATCTGATTGGTTGCTGTGGGTAACTGGTCGACTTTTCCTCTGCACAAGTTTTGATGAATTTCCCTCTAAGTGTCTTTTTGCAAGGGAAGAGGGGGTCCAATGAGCCGGGCCCATGGAGGAATGAAGGAAGGGGCAAGCAGTTGACCCCTCCTGTGATCAGACACTTATCCCTTGTTATTAAAATGATAATCATATTTACATTTTATATAAATTTTTGAAACCATTATTTAATTTTTTACTTTTAAGTCAATTGTATGCATTTATTGGATAGTATTCTCTGAACAATGCTATGCTATGGCATAGCACTTAGAGATGTGTGCGAACATTTTGAAATTGACAGTTTGGTTCGGCTCAGTTCAAACGCAAATTGGCAATGAAATAAGCCCCTAAACATGTTTATAACACTGCCTAACAGCTTTAAAGCTCTGCATAACACTTCAAGGAATGTATTCAACTAGTTTTAAAGTGGTTTTAATTCCTTTAGAAAAAAAGGACCAAGGGCGTACATGTACGCCCTGGTGCCGTTACTGGTGTTTAACCCCTTAAGGACTCAGGATGTTTGAGTACGTCCTGTCCATTCCCGGCCCCCCGCCGCTAGCTAGATGACCCCCCATATCGGCGATGGCCGCAGATCGCTGGACAATTCAGTCCAGCGATCTGCGGCAGATTCCGGGTCAATCGGGTCTCCAGTGACCCGGTGACCCGGAATTACAGGCTGTTAGGGGCCGTCTCTGACGGCCCCGAACAGCCACAGCCAGCAGGGGTGAGGTGGCACTGGTGCCACCTCACGATCACCCTGATTCGTCGGCCGGTTTCCGGCCGACCAATCAGGGCGCCTGCTGCGGGTGTCACTCCCGCAACCCGCTCCGCCCCTCTTCCGGAGGACGTGAGCGGGTGCAGGACGTGCACCCCAGGAGATGGGGACCCCGATCCCCGGCGTCAATGTTGGGATCGGGGCCCCAGGAGCAGTGGCGGCGACTACGAGGGACTGACCTGATGCGGCGTGGATCGTTGGAGGTGAGTGACAGCCTCCTGCTGTTGCTTAGCAACAGCTCCCAGCATGCAAAAAGGGCATGCTGGGACTTAAAGTTTTGCAACAGCTGGAGGCACATTTTTTCTGTGGAAAAGTGTACCTTCAGCTGTTGTGTAACTACAACTCCCAGCTTGCACAAACAGCTAAAGTGCATGCTGGGAGTTTTAGTGGGGCATCTGCTGGTTGCATAACTACAACTCCCAGCATGCCCGTTGGCTGTCGGTGACTGCTGAGAGTTGTAGTTTTGCAACAGCTGAAGGCACACTGAGTTAAGTAGCAAACCAGTGTGTCTCCAGCTGTTGCATAACTACAATCCACAGCATCCCCAGCCAAAGTAGTATGCCTCCAGCTGTTGCATAACTAAAAGACCCAGCATGCCCTTCCGCTGTCCGTACATGCTGGGGGTTGTAGCTTTTGCAACAGCTGAAGGCACACTGGTTGCAAAACACTGAGTTTGTTACCAAACTCGGTGTTTCACAACCAGTGTGCCTCCAGCTGTTGCAAAACTACAACTCCCAGCATGCACTGATAGACCGTACATGCTGGGAGTTGTAGTTTTGCAACAGCTGGATGTTCCCCCCTCCCCAATGTGAACGTACAGGGTACACTCACATGGGCGGAGGTTTACAGTAAGTATCCGGCTGCAAGTTTGAGCTGCAGCAAATTTTCTGCCACAGCTCAAACTGCCAGCGAGAAACTACTGTGAACCCCCGCCCGTGTGACTGTACCCTAAAAACACTACACTAACACAAAATAAAAAGTAAAAAACACTACATATACACATAAATAAATAAATAGTATGCCATGTGTTTTTTTTTTTTTTGCTGTTCTGGCACCATAGGGGCTTCCTAAATGCGGCATGCCCCCAGAGCAAAATTTCCTTCAAAAAAGCCAAATGTGACTACTCCTCTTCTGAGACCTGTAATGTGCCAGCAGAGCACTTTTCACCCCCATATGGAGTGTTTTCTGAATCGGGAGAAATTGGGCTTCAAATTTTGGGGGGTATTTTCTGCTTTAACCCTTTGTAAAAATGTACATTTTTTGGGAAACCAAGCATTTTAGGTAAATTTTTTTTTTTTTTTTACATATGCAAAAGTTGTGAAACCCCTGTGGGGAATTAAGGTTCACTTTACCCCTTGTTACGTTCCCCAAGGGGTCTAGTTTCCAAAATGGTATGCCATCTGTTTTTTTTTTTTGCTGTCCTGGCACCATAGGGGCTTCCTAAATGCGGCATGCCCCCAGAGCAAAATTTCCTTCAAAAAAGCCAAATGTGACTACTCCTCTTCTGAGACCTGTAGTGCGCCAGCAGAGCACTTTTCACCCCCATATGGGGTGTTTTCTGAATCGGGAGAAATTGGGCTTCAAATTTTGTGGGGTATTTTCTGCTATTACCCTTTTAAAAAATGTAAAACTTTTGGGAAACCAAACATTTTAATGAAAATTTTTTTTTTTTTTTTACATATGCAAAAGTGGTGAATCACCTGTGGGGTATTAAGGTTTACTATACCCCTTGTTATGTTCCCCGAGGGGGGGGGTCTAGTTTCCAAAATGGTATGCCATGTGTTTTTTTTTGCTGTTCTGGCACCATAGGGGCTTCCTAAAGGTGACATGCCCCCCAAAAACCATTTGTCGCTCCTTCCCTTCTGAGCCCTCTACTGCGCCCGCCGAACAATTAACATAGACATATGAGGTATGTCCTTACTCGAGAAAAATTGGGTTTCAATTACAAGTAAAAATTTTCTCCTTTTTACCCCTTGCAAAAATTCAAAAATTGGGTGTACAAGAACATGCGAGTGTAAAAAAAGATTGTGAATTTTCTCCTTCACTTTGCTGCTATTCCTGTGAAACACCTAAAGGGTTAAAACGCTGACTGAATGTCATTTTGAATACTTTGAGGGGTGCAGTTTTTATAATGGGGTAATTTATGGGGTATTTCTAATATGAAGACCCTTCAATTCCACTTCAAACCTGAACTGGTCCGTGAAAAAAAGCGAGTTTCAAAATTTTGTGAAAAATTGGAAAATTGCTGCTGAACTTTGAAGCCCTCTGGTGTCTTCCAAAAGTAAAAACATGTCAATTTTATGATGCAAACATAAAGTAGACATATTGTATATGTGAATAAAAAAAAATTATTTGGAATATCCATTTTCCTTACAAGCAGAGAGCTTCAAAGTTAGAAAAATGCAAAATTTTCAAATTTTTCATAAAATTTTGGGATTTTTCTCCAAGAAAGGATGCAAGATACCACAAAAGTTTACCACTATGTTAAAGTAGAATATGTCACGAAAAAACAGTCTCGGAATCAGAATGATAACTAAAAGCATTCCAGAGTTATTAATGTTTAAAGTGACAGTGGTCAGAATTGCAAAAAATGGCCGAGTCCTTAAGGTGAAAAAGGGCTCAGTCCTTAAGGGGTTAAAGCAAGCTCATGGGCTGAGTATGCTTCAAACCCTGTGGGTCCTGACTGCTATGAGCAGCCAGGGCCCAGGGTTAATTCTGGGCATCACCGATCGGACAGATGCCTGGCATTAACCCTTTAGACGCCACAAGCAAAGTTAATTATGGCTTCTTAAATATAAGTAAAATGATTCAGGCAGCTCAGTGGAGCTGACCAGGACCACCGCGATGAAATCGCGATGTCCTGATTAGCTGAGAGGACTGAAGGTGAGCACCGATAACACTGATCAATGCTGAGCCAAAGCTCAGCATTGAACAGTGTATGCAATCGCAAGATTTTATGTTATAGCCCCCTATTGGGGGGGGGGCAAAAAAAAATAGTAAAATGTGTGTCTTTTCCAATTTTTTAATAAAATAATGTAATAAAAAATAAACATAAATATATGTGGTATCGCCACCTGCGTAAATGTCCAAACTATTAAAATATAAGGTTTGTTAAACCATACGGTTGATGGCGTACACATAAAAAAATACCAAATTCACTTCATTTACCATAAAATATGTATAAAAAGCTATAAAAAATACCATCAAAACAAAAATGTTATTAATAAAAACTGCAGACCACGGTGCAAATAATGAGCCCTCACATAGCCCCGTAAGCTAAAAAATTAAAAAGTTATAGGGGTCAGAAGATGACAATTTTAAAAATTTTGGTGCATGTAGTTAGGATTATTATTTTAAGTAGTAAAATAAAATAAAACCTACAAAAATTGGGTATCCTTTTGATTGTATAGACCTACACAATAAAGATAAGGTTTCATTTTTACTGAAAAGTGCACTGAGTAGAAACAAAAGGCCACAAAAGTTACAAAATGGCACTATTATTATTATTTTTTTTATTTCACCTCACTAGTTTTTTTTGCTTTGTCGCAGATTTTCTAATAAAATAAGTGAAGTCATTACAAAGTACAATTGGTGGTGCAAAAAACAAGCCCTCATATGGGTCTGTAGGTGCAAAATATAAAGTGTTATGATTATTTGAAAGGCAGGAGGAAAAAGTTAAAGGGCTTAAACGAAAAGTCACCTGGTTCTTAACCAGTTATCGACCAAGGACGTAAATGTACTTACTGGTGCAGGGGTACTTAGCTCCCCAGGATGTACATTTACATCTTGTACATGACTGTGAGCATCGGAGCGATGCTCAGGTCATGCATGGCTGATGCCGGCGGCTGATAGCAGCCAGGGACCAGCCGGTAATGGCCGACATCTGTGACTGCGCAAATGTCCTTCATTAACCTTTCAGATTCCGTAATCAATACAGATCACGGCATCTGCGGCAGTGCGGCTACATTTTAGGCTGATCTGATCACCCGCGGCACTGCACAGATCAAATAACGTGGCGGATGGAGGTTCCCCTCACCTGCCTCAGCCGGCTTCCAGGCATCTTCTGCTATGATCTGCCTTCCAGCAGACCAGAGCAGAAGATCACCGATAATACTGATCACTGCTATGCCCTATGCATAGCACTGAACAGTATTAGCAATCAAGTGATTGATATAAATAGTCCCCTATGAGGACATAAAAAGTGTATAAAAAAAAAAAAAAAAGGAAAAAAAAGTTTTAAAAAAATTGAAAAATCCATGCCCCCAATAAAAATGTAAATTGTAAAAAAAAAAAAAGAACATATTTGGTATCGCCGCGTGCATAAATGTCCAAACTATTAAAATATAATGTTAATGATCCCATATGGTGAACGGCGTGAACGTAAAAAAAAAAAAAATCCAAAATTGCTGCTTTTTGTCACATTTTATTCCAAAAAAAATTTATTAAAAATTATTAAAAGTTTTATATACACAAATGTGGTACAATAAAAAGTACAGATCAT
Source organism: Hyla sarda (assembly GCF_029499605.1). Taxonomy (NCBI): domain Eukaryota; kingdom Metazoa; phylum Chordata; class Amphibia; order Anura; family Hylidae; genus Hyla; species Hyla sarda. Next base: position 292,053,378 of record NC_079191.1, read on the forward strand.
GGCGCAAAAAATGCGCCCTCATATCGCCACTTATACGGAAAATTTATAACGTTATCGGTCATCAAAATAGAGGGATTTTAAACGTACTAATTTAGTTGAAATGTTCACGATTTTTTTTAAAGCGGTACAATAATAGAAAAGTATGCAATCATGGGTATCATTTTAATCGTATTGACCCACAGAATAAAGAACACATGTCATTTTTATCGTAAATTGACCTTAAAGGGGTAGTCCAGTGGTGAAAAACTTATCCCCTATCCTAAGGATAGGGGATAAGTTTGAGATCGCGGGGGGTCCGACCGCTGGGGCCCCCTGCGATCTCTCTCTACGGGGCCCCGGCTCTCCGCTGAGATAGCGGGTGTCGACCCCCGCACGAGGCGGCGGCCGACACGCCCCCTCAATACATCTCTATGGCAGAGCCGGAGATTGCCGAAGGCAGCGCTTCGGCTCTGCCATAGAGTTGTATTGAGGGGGCGTGTCGGCCGCCGCCTCGTGCGGAGGTCGACACGCCCCCTTCCAGCGGGCTGTCGGGGCTCCGTACAGGAGATCGCGGGGGGCCCCAGGGGTCGGACCCCCCGCGATCTGCAACTTATCCCCTATCCTTAGGATAGGGGATAAGTTGCTCACCACTGAATCACCACTGGACTACTCCTTTAAGGTCAAAATGGGCTTGGTCCTTAAGGGGTTAACCACTAAGGGACCAAGTGCGTACAGGTACCCCCTGATCCCCTGGTATTTAAGGACCAAGGGCATACCTGTTAAAGTTTGGTTTCCTCGCTCAGCCCACCCACGGAAGTCAGGACAGAACAGGGGAACCGTGATGTGACCGGCACTGGAGGTCACTTACCAGCAGCGATCAGCGGCAGCAGGCGGCGGGCGGCAATGACATGCGGCTTCCTGGTGCAAACTACAGAAGCCGGTGAGTTGTACAGTGGTCTCTAAACCGTAGCCCTCCAAATGTTAGAAAACAACAACTCCCAGCATGCCCAGACAGCTGTTTGCTGTCCAGGCATGCTGGGATTTGTAGTTTTGCAACATTTGGAGGGCCACAGTTTGGAGATCACTGTGCGATGGTTTCTAAGCCGTGGCCCTCTAAATCTTGCAAAACTACAACTCCCAGCATGCACGAACAGCAAATGACTGTTTCGCCATGCTGGGAGTTGTATTTGTGGGCCTCCAGTTGTTGCATAACTACATCTCCCAGCATGCCCTTCGGCGATCAGTACATGCTGGGAGTTATACTTTTTTCAACAGCTGGAGGCACACTGGTTGGAAAATGCTGAGTTAGGTAACAGAACCTATCTGAAGTTTTCCAATGTGCCACCAGCTGTTGCAAAAGTAAAACTCCCAGCATGCACGGTTTGTCAGTGCATGCTGGGAGTTGTAGTTTTGCAACAGCTGGAGGTTTGTCGTTCCCCCCCCCCCCCCCTCCATGTGAATGTACAGGTTACATTCACACGGGCGGGTTTACAGTGAGTTTCCTGCTTCAAGTTTTAGCTGCGGTAAATTTTTCAACCACAGCGCATACTCCTGCCGGGAAACTCACCATAAACCCCCACCCGTTCGAATGTACCCTAAAAACACTACACTACACTAACACATAATAAAGGGTAAAACACTACATATAAAAAGAAAAATGTATCGTACAGCAGTGTTTCCAAAACGGAGCCTCCAGCAACAACAATTCCCAGCATTTCCGGACAGCCACTAACTGTGGTTATGGGAATGCCCGGTTATTAAAAAATATTGGGAAGAAATTATAGAATATATTGAAGCAATATATGATGTTGATATTGATAGGAAAGTTAAAACATGTATACTGGGTTATGTGGAGGAATTACTGATAGAAGATAACATGAAGTTAGCGGTGGGCAGATTATTAAAAATTGCGCGTAATTTGATAGCCCAGCGCTGGAAAAATCCAAATGCACCATCCAGATTGCACTTTCTTCAAAAGATGGAAAAAATAGTGGCTTGGGAAAAAGCCATATATACTAAAAGAGAGAACAAAGATAAATTTTGGTTGATATGGCGGAGATGGATTGAGAGAGATGGGATGGGGCGAGGAGGGGGAGAGAGAGAACTATAAAAATATTTTTAAGGAGAGAGGAAAACAAAAAGTGAAAAGAAAAGTGATAGGCAAAATTATATAATTCTTCCCTTTTTTTGGGGGGGTGTTTTGGTCTGTTTAGGTTTACCGGTATTTTGTTTTTGTTCTCCCTCACGGAACCCTTCTTCCATTGGGAAATTAGAAAATCTGGGGAGAATATTGTTGTTTAAATCTTCAAGAAATGTAATATGCCTTTGTAGAATTAATGTATAAATGAAAAACTGAAATAAAAATGGAAGTATTAAAAAAAAAAAAAACTGTCCAGGCATGCTGGGAGTTTAGCAACAGCTGGAGGCACCATGTTCGGGAATCACTAGCGTAGACAACCCCTATGCCCACCCCTATGCAATCCCTAATTTAGTCATCAAATGTGCATGGCGCTCTCTCACTTTGGAGCCCTGTTGTATTTTAAGGAAACAGTTTAGGGCCACATATTTCCGTACTCGGGACCTATTCCGTTACACATTTTGGGGGGCTCTTTCTCCTTTTACCCCTTATGAGAATCAAAAGTTGGGGTCTATACCACACTGTTAAAATTTTACACTAACTTGCTGGTGTTGCCCCATACTTTTTATTTTCACAAGAGGTTCACGCAAAAAAATAAATACCCACGTGTCACCCCATTTTGGAAACTACACCCTCACGGAACATAACAAGCAGTATAGTGAGCCTTAACACCCCAACTTTTTGCTAAAGTTGGATGGGAAAATGAAAAAAAAAATTTTAAACTAAAATGCTGGTGTTACCCTAAATTTTTCATTTTCACAAGGGAAAATAGGAAAAAAAGCCCACCAAAATTTGTAACCTCATTTCTTCTGAATGAGAACATACCCCACATACCCCACAGGCTAGAAGGGTGAAGGAGTGTTTAAACTAGGGACTGGGGCGGAGGGAACCTACAACATAGAGGGGGAAGATAGTGTAGATAGAAGGGGGGGACTTAATAATGTACCTGGGGGTGGAGCGGAGGGAGGGGTTAGAATAGTTAATAGGGAATCATAGGAAAATCATAGGGAAAAAAAACATACACCATTGAAGTGCATGTTGACTAATGCCAGAAGTCTGTCCAATAAAACTGACGAACTGGAGTTGAAAATTTCTGAGGAGGATTATGACATAGTCGGTATAACAGAGACTTGGTTGGACGATAGCTGTGACTGGGCGGTCAACATACAGGGTTATAGTCTATTCAGGAAGGATCGGACAAAACAGAAAGGGGGAGGAGTCTGTCTTTATGTAAAGTCCAATTTGAAGGCCGCACTGCTGGAGGATATTTGGGAGGGAAACGATAACGTGGAGTCACTATGGGTAGAATTATATGGAGATAAAAATAAAAAAAATCCTGATAGGGGTTTGCTATAAGCCACCAAACATAATGGAAGAGCCAGAAGATGAATTATTGAGGCAAATAAACAAGGCAGCAAATCAAAATGATGTGATAATAATGGGGGACTTTAACTATCCTGATATAAACTGGGAGACTGAGACCTGTGAATCTCATAAAGGAAACAGGTTTCTGACTATAACTGAAGACAATTATCTGTCCCAAATGGTGCAGGGTAGTGATGTCGCGAACATAAAATGCGAACTTCCGCAAAATTCGTGAACCAGGCGAACCGCCATTGACTTCAATGGGCAGGTGAATTTTAAAACCCACAGGGACTCTTTCTGGCCACAATAGTGATTTAAAAGTTGTTTCAAGGGGACTAATACCTGGACTGTGGCGTGATGGAGGGGGATCCATGGCAAAACTCCCATGGAAAATTACATAGTTGATGCAGAGTCTGGTTTTAATCCATAAAGGGCATAAATCACCTAACATTCCTAAATTCTTTGGAATAACGTGGTTTAGCCCCCTTAAGGCATCACATAGTTAGATCCCCCCTTTAGGCAGCACATAGATTTCCCCATATTAGGCAGCACATAGTTAGAGCCTCCCTTTAGGCAGCACATAGTTAGATCCCCCCTTTAGCCATCACATAGTTAGATCCCCCCTATAGGTAGTACATAGATTCCCCCATGTTAGGCAGCACATAGAGCCCCCCTTTAGGCATCACATAGTTAGAGCCCCCCTTTGGGCAGCACATAGTGGGATTTGAACCCAAGGCCCCAGCACTGCAAGGCAGCAGTGCTAACCTCTGAGCCACCATGCTACCCTTAGCATACATCTAATATGCACGGTTGCTAAAATGGACAGAGATGTCAGCATAGAGTACCAAAAAAATTAGGCATGTACACATGGCTCAAAAAGTTGGTATTGTTGCAGCCGCTGCTGTAGCAGTGGCCAGAAAAATTGCAGCAGCAGCAGAAAAAGTACAGCAGAGGCCAGAAAAATTAGACATGTACACATGGCTGAAAAATAAGAACAAGCGCATATCCAAGAGTCCAGAAGACTCTATAATGCAGGACGGAGAAACACACAAAGAAATTATTTTCTAAATAAAAATTTTCATCAAATAAAGAAACAAAGTTCTTCCCTCTCTGTATTTTACTTTTGAAAATTTAAGTTAAAAAAATCACACGCAACAAGCGTTCCTTTGTGTAATGGTTAGTACTCTTGAAAATTCAAGTTTAAATTTTAATAAAGTCCGGAAGACTCTATAATGCAGGACGGTGAAAAACATAAAGAAATCCTTTTCAAAATAAAAGGGTCCCTCAACAGGTACGACCGCATGAAAGACCCCATTTGCCCAAGGTTGGATGCCGAGCTACTCATGTCCCATTCCTCGTCCTCAGTGATGTCAGGGAAGGTATCATCTTCTTCCCCCCAGCCACGTGCAACACCACAGGAACCAGATAGGTGACAATGAGCACCCTGGGATGCCTGTTGTGGTTGGTCTTCCTCCTCCTCTTCAAAGCCACATTCCTCCTCTGACTCCTCTTCCTCACAATCCTCTTCCAGCGTTGGCGCAGGTCCAGCAAGCGATGCTGATAAGGCTGTTTCTGGTGGAGATGGTGACCACAACTCTTCCTCTTCACGCTCATCTACTGCCTGATCCAGCACTCTTCGCAGGGCACGCTCCTGGAGGAAAACAAATGGTATGATGTCGCTTATGGTGCCTTCGGTGCGACTGACTAGGTTTGTCACCTCCTCAAAAGGACACATGAGCCTACAGGCATTGCGCATGAGTGTCCAGTAACGTTGCAAAAAAATTCCCAGCTCCGCAGATGATGTCCTAGCACCCCGGTCATATAAATATTCGTTAACGGCTTTTTCTTGTTGGAGCAGGCAGTCGAACATTAGGAGTGTTGAATTCCAACGTGTTGGGCTGTCGACAGAGATGTCAGCAGAGAGTACCAGAAAAATTAGGAATGTACACATGGCTGAAAAATTTGGTATTGTTGCAGCCCCTGTTGTAGCAGCGGCCAGAAAAATTGCAGCAGCAGAAAAAGTGCAGCACCAGAGGCCAGAAAAATTAGGCATGTACACATAGCTGAAAATTTTGGTATTATTGCAGCCCCTGCTGTAGCAGCTGCCAGAAAAAATTCTGCTTATTTCCCAGCCAGAAAGTGCCCTAAAACATTGCGGCTTGAACCATAGTTGGTGGGGGATAAGTCATGCAAGTCATCCTTGGTCGCCACCTTACCCAAACGGAACGTGATTGGTCGTATTCTTCAAAAAAGAGTTGCGGTCGATGCCTCTTGGAATCCTCCAAAGAGGAAATACACGTCTCATCCCTGATTGGTCGCCTCCCGGACCTGCCCAGCAGCGATTGGTCGAATTCTTCAAAAAAGATTTGCCGCCGATGCCTCGAGGAATTATACGTCTTTAACCTGATTGGTCGCCGCCCGGACCTGCCCAGCAGCGATTGGCTGAAAGATTTGAAAGACATCCTGCCGCCACCAGCGGCAAAGACTTGCAACCTGAACTCATATGTCCCCTCTCTGATTGGCTCACTTGACATCCCGGACAGCCAATCAGAGTTAAGTCTACCATCCCCATGCCCATGTTTGGATGACATCCCCTCACCGACTTTTTCCTATGACAGCGTAACTGTACACAGCCATGTACGCACGTTCCTGATTGGTCGCCCCCATTCCATCCAGCAACGAGCAACCAATCAGCTTCAAGAGGCCCATCTTCATTCAAAATCCACTGTGGCAACCCTGCACAGCGTCACCAGGTTTACCCAATGCGCAGTGTAGGTGATATACCTGCCCTGACCATGCTTTGCAGACCAGGTATCAGTGGTCAGATGGATCCTTGCCCTAACACTGTGTGCCAGACATGCCATTACTTCCTGTTGCACAATCGAGTACCGGTTGGGGATTGCCTTTTGTGCAAAGAAATTTTGGCCGGGTACCTTCCACTGCGGTGTCCCAATAGCTAAAAAAAAAAAAATGAGCAATTTTTTTTTTTACTTTTTAATTAATTTTTTAAAAGCTGGCGGGCTATGAGTTCAGACAAGCCAGCTGTCAGACACCGGGCTAGGGGGTGACCTCGTGACATTGGCATCTTATGCTCAAACATGTCCTTGACAGACGTAGACGTAGAGTAGACGCTGTAGGCCTGACACACACGCTTGCAGACAACTAACTGCTATTCAATCTATCACAGTCAAAATTGTATTTTTTTTTTTTGTTAAATTTACACAACTGTCATACCACATATGATTTGCACTAGTGTGACAATGAGCCCAGAAGGCCCAAAAACTCCCAAGTGTTTAGTGAACTGACTGATTTTATTTCACAGCGTAAAAGGATTTTTTTTTTCAAATTTACACTACAGTCACACCACATATGATTTGAACTAGTGTGACAATGAGCCCAGCAGGCCCAAAAACTACCAAGTGTGAAGTGAACTGACTGATTTTATTTCACAGCGTAAAAAGGTATTATTTTTTCAAATTTACACTACGGTCACACCACATATGATTTGCACTAGTGTGACAATGAGCCCAGAAGGCCCAAAAACTCCCAAGTGTGAAGTGAACTGACTGATTTTATTTCACAGCCAAAACAAAGATTTTTTTTTCAAATTTACACTACGGTCACACCACATATGATTTGCACTAGTGTGACAATGAGCCCAGCAGGCCCAAAAACTCCCAAGTGTGAAGTGAACTGACTGATTTTATTTCACAGCCAAAAAAGGTATTTTTTTTCTTGGAATTTACACTATGATCGGTAACCCCAAAGATGATTTGCACTAGTGTGACAATGAGCCCTAAGGGCCAAAAGACTCCCAAGTGTGAAGTGAACTGACTGATTTTATTTCACAGCCAAAAAAGGTGTTTTTTTTTTTTTTGCACAAGTGTCACACCAAATGTGATTTGCACTAGGGTGACACAATTTGCCCTGCAGGCAAAAAAAACTGGCAACTGTGACATGAACTGACAGTGACTAGTTTTATTTAACAGCCCAAAAAGTTTTGTTTTTTTCATGTGACAATGAGCAAAAAAGCTTGCCAGCGGAGTTCCCCTTTTAAGCAGTGGTCCCTAACCAGGGTGCCTCCAGCTGTTGCAAAACACACGGACTGATATATTTCAGCCCTTTGAATACTGTAGTAGTTAGTTGCTTTAAAGAAAAAAAGCTTGCCAGCTGAGTTCCCCTTTTAAGCAGTGGTCCCAAACCAGGGTGCCTCCAGCTGTTACAAAACACACGGACTGATATATTTCAGCCCTTTGAATACTGTAGTAGTTAGTTGCTTTAAAGAAAAAAAGCTTGCCAGCGGAGTTCCCCTATTAAGCAGTGGTCCCCAACCAGGGTGCCTCCAGCTGTTGCAAAACACGCGGACTGATATATTTCAGCCCTTTGAATACTGTAGTAGTTAGTTGCTTTAAAGAAAAAAAGCTTGCCAGCGGAGTTCCCCTTTTAAGCAGTGGTCCCCAACCAGGGTGCCTCCAGCTGTTGCAAAACACGGACTGATATATTTCAGCCCTTTGAATACTGTAGTAGTTAGTTGCTTTAAAGAAAAAAAGCTTGCCAGCGGAGTTCCCCTTTTAAACAGTGGTCCCCAACCAGGGTGCCTCCAGCTGTTGCAAAACACACGGACTGTTATATTTCAGCCCTTTGAATACTGTAGTAGCTAGTTGCTTTAAAGAAAAAAAGCTTGCCAGCGGAGTTCCTCTTTTAAGCAGTGGTCCCCAACCAGGGTGCCTCCAGCTGTTGCAAAACACACGTAATGATATCTTTCAGCCCTTTGAATACTGTAGTAGTTAGTTGCTTGAAGGAACTTAAGTTTTATTCTGGAGTACCCCTTTTAACCAGCGGTTCCCTCCCAACCAGGGTGCCTCCAGCTGTTGCAAGACACACGGACTGATATTTGAGCCCTAAAAAGGACTTTTTTTTGCTTCTGTCCTTAAAGCAGATGTTACACTAGTGCTTTAGGAGTAAACTGGACCCTGAATACACCACCTAGCAGCAACCTAGCTATCCCGTTCCCTATTCAGCAGGAGCAGCTTCTCTGACCTTCCACTTCCTAAGCCTGCAGCATGCCGAATGAGCGTAAAATGGCGTCCGTGCAAGAGGTAGGAGGGTCTGGAAGGGAGGGACTGCTGCTGATTGGCTGTAATGTGTCTGCTGACTCTGACTCACAGGGTCAAAGTTTACCGCAATGTTAAAGTATAGGGGGCGGATCGAACTTCACATATGTTCACCCGGCGAGGTGAACACGAACATGCTAAATTCTCCGGGTACTGTTCGCCGGCGAACAATTCGCTACATCTCTAGTGCAGGGCCCTACCAGAGGGGATGCCCTACTAGACTTAATATTAACCAACGTACCTGACAGAGTAATTAATGTGCAAGTAGATGGAAACATAGGAAATAGTGATCATAATATAATACATTATCACTTGTTCTTCAATAAGGGAATCTCTCGAGGGGCCACAAAAACAATGAACTTTAGGAAAGCAAAGTTCGATCAACTCAGAGAAGCCCTTAACAATATAAAATGGGATGATGTCCTCAAAAAGAACAATACTGACACTAAATGGGAGACTTTTAAAAATATCTTAAATTTTCACTGTAAGATGTATCAGGGGGGGATCCAGAGTCAAGTCTCGGGAGGGGCACTATTAGAGTATTTTGTGTTGGCGGACAGAAAATAAGATGTTGCTTACGGAACATACAATATTATTAAATGTTTTATACAGTCCTAACCTTGTTTAAGACTTTTTGCCCATGCTCACATGTTAGAATAATAATCAAATATACCAATTGCCACAGAATGGGAAAGCGCTAAAGAAGTTTTTACCATTTAAAACTACAGTTCCTAGTATGACCTAAGCAGTGGTGAGGGGATGCTGGGAGTTGTTGTTTCACCCATCATTACTGCAGAACTTACAAGTGACTCCAGCTCTGATGGGACACACACAGGAGGATACAGAATGATAACAGTGATTACAGGTGACATCTTCTCTATAGTCTTTCCTTATCTAATTCAGATGGTACATACCACCGGGACTTCATCCAGCAAAATCTTCTCTCTGCAGAACTTGATGCCCAGATAGCTCCTCATTGTGTCAGCGGATTCTGATCCTCTATATGAAAACAATAATTATTATAAACCTGCCAGACACTGTATTCTTTGAATATAATACTGGCACATACCTTCTGAATATAATTCTGACACACTGTATTCCCTGAATAAACAACACACTGTACCCTCTGAATATAATACCCCCACACACCGTACCCTCTGAATATAATACTATCATACACTGCACCCTCTGAATATAATACTACCACACACTGTGCCCTCTGAATATAATACTGCTATACACTGTATCCTCTGAATATAATACTATCATACACTGCACCTTCTGAATATAATACTACCACACACTTTGCCCTCTGAATATAATACTACCACACACTGTGCCCTCTGAATATAATACTACCACACTGTGCCCTCTAAATTTAATACTACCAAACACTGCACTCTCTGGTAGTAATAAATTTAGAGGGCACAGTGTGGTAGTATTATATTCAGAGAGTGCAGTGTTTGGTAGTATTAAATTTAGAGGGCACAGTGTGGTAGTATTATATTCAAACACTGCACTCTCTGAATATAATACTACCACACACTGCACTCTCTGAATATAATACTACCACACACTGCACTCTCTGAATATAATACTATCACACACTGCACTCTCTGAATATAATACTACCACACACTGCACTCTCTGAATATAATACTACCACACACTGCACTTTCTGAATATAATACTACCACACACTGTGCCCTCTAAATTTAATACTACCACACACTGCATTCTCTGAATATAACTTGCTGTGCAGTGCACCCTCTGAATAAAATACCCAAATGTATTGTTGCCCATATAAAAAAGTACCACCCCAGAAATTCCTCATAATCTACAATATACTTCTGAAATGCAGAACACTCTGTGCCTTCACATATAGTAATAATGCCCCATCTTGTGCCCCTACATATAATAATTATGACCCGTCCTGTTCCCCCCATATAATAATGCCCTGTGCCCCTAACATATATTGCCCCCTGTGCTGTGCCCTTCACATATAATTCCCCCGTTCTTTGCCCCTCACATATAATGCCCCCATCATGCGTCCCTCACATATAATGCCCCCTGTGCTGTGCCCCTCACATATAATGCCCCCCGTGCTGTGCCCCTCACATATAATGTCCCCTGTGCTGTTCCCCTCACATATAATGCCCCCCCGTGCTGTGCCCCTCACATATAATGCTCCTGTTATATGCCCCACACATATAATGCCCCCTGTGCTGTGCCCTTCACATATAATTCCCCCGTTCTTTGCCCCTCACATATAATGCCCCGATCATGCGCCCCTCATATATAATGCCCCCCTCACATATAATGCCCCCATCATGCACCCCTCACATATAATGCCCTGTGCTGTGCCCTTCACATATAATGCCCCCGTTCTTTGCCCCTCACATATAATGCCCCATCATGCACCCCTCACATATAATGCCTCCTGTCCTGTCCCCTCAGGGGGCATTATATGTTTGGGGCACATGACAGGAGCATTATATGTGAGGGGCACAGCACAGGGGGCATTATATGTGAGGGACGCATGATGGCGCATTATATATGAGGGGCACAGGATGGGGGCATTATATATGAGGGGCGCATGATGGGGGCATTATATGTGTGGGGCACAGCACAGGGGGCATTATATGTGTGGGGCACAGCACAGGGGGAATTATATCATAGAATGCCCCCTGTGCTGTGCCCCATACATATAATGCCCCCTATGCTGTGCCCCTCACATATAATGCCCCCTGTGCTGTGCCCCACACATAGAATACCCCCTGTGCTGTGCCCCCCACACATATAATTTATATGTGTGGGCACAGCACAGGGGGCATTATATGTGAGGGGCACAGCACAGGGGGCCCCCCTGTCATGTGCTCTTCACATATAGTGCCCCCAATGATTTGCCCTGCAGCCCCTCACATTAAAAATTCCCCTTTCTCTTCCCCCCCCTAAGTTTTTAAATCCCCCTACCCCCTCCTCCTGTATGATATAGTGCCCTTAACAGTGGCACATATTCTGTCCCCCAAATCCCCTGGGCCCTGAGCATACTCTTAGTACTTACAGTATGCTGGCCGCGGGGACGGGATTTCCGGGCGCCGGCGCGATGATGTAATCATCGCGCTGGCCTGCAGTGGATCGCGACCCCGCAGCTCACACGCTGTGTACTCACAGCGTGTGACAGCCAGGGTTAGTGAATGGTGGAGCGTGGGATCCGCCACTGAGATGTATATACCTTATGGGAATAAAAGGGTCAGAAATAAAAGAAAACCAATAAGGATGAATAAAAATGTTAAGGGGGCAATACATTTAAAAAATAAAGCATTTAAATTACTAAAACAGGACAGCAGTGAAGAAGCATTATAAAGCTAAAGAGAAAAATGTTAAATATGTAAAAAAAACAGATAAAAGCCGCAAAAATAGAGACAGAAAGACTAATTTCCAAAGAGAGTTAAACTAACCCCAAAATGTTCTTTAACTATATAAATAGCAAAAAGGTCAAAAATGAAAGTGTTGGCTCTTTAAAACATGATGAGGAAGAAATGATAAGCGGGATCAGGAAAAAGCAAATATATTAAACAAATTCTTCTCCACTGTATTCACTGAGGAAAATGAAATGCCAGGTGAAATTCAGTGTGATAAGGTAAACTCCCCAGTACAGGTCACCTGTCTAACCCAAGAAGAAGTACAGTGCCGCCTAGAAAAAATCAAAATAGACAAATCACCAGGTCCAGATGGCATTCACCCCCGTGTTCTACAGGAATTGTTCCCCAGGACTGGCGCATGGCAAATGTGGTGCCAATATTTAAGAAGGGGTCAAAAGGTGACCCCGGGAATTATAGACCTGTTAGTTTAATCTCGGTTGTATGTAAGTTGTTTGAGGGTTTCCTAAGAGATGCTATTTTGGAATATCTTGATAAAAATAAATGTATGTCCCCATATCAGCATGGATTTATGATGGATCGATCCTGTCAAACTAACCTGATCAGCTTTTATGAGGAGGTGAGCTCCAGACTGGACCAGGGGCAATCGCTGGATGTCGTATATCTGGATTTTTCCAAAGCATTTGATACGGTTCCACATAAAAGGTTGGTGCATAAAATGAGAAGGTTTGGGCTGGGGGAGAATGTGTGTAAGTGGGTAAGTAACTGGCTCAGTGATAGGAAACAGAGGGTGGTTATTGATGGTACTTATTCTGATTGGGTGACTGTTATTAGTGGGGTACCGCAGGGGTCCGTCTTGGGTCCTGTCCTATTTAATATATTCATTAATGACCTTACAGAGAGGTTGAATAGTAAAGTAGCAATCTTAGAAGATGACACTAAACTCTGTAAAGTGGTAAACACTATAGAGAACAGTGCACTGTTACAAATGGATCTGGATAGGTTGGAGGCTTGGGCTGGGAAGTGGCAGATGAGATTCAACACTGATAAATGTAAGGTAATGCACATGGGGAAGAAAAATCCGGGCTGGGATTATGTATTAAATGGGAGAACACTTGGGACGACTGACATGGAAAAGGACTTAGGAGTCTTAGTTAACAGTAAATTTAGCTGTAGTGACCAGTGTTGGGCAGCTGCTGCCACAGCTAATAAAATCATGGGGTGCATCAATAGGGGCATAGATGCCCACGACAAGGAAATAATTCTACCAATGTACAAATCACTAGTCAGACCACACATAGAATACTGTGTACAGTACTGGGCACCAGTGTACAAGAAAGATATAGTGGAGCTGGAGAGGGTTCAAAGACGGGCATCCAGGGTAATACAGGGAATGGGAGGACTAAATTACCCAGAAAGATTATCAGAGTTAGGGTTATTTGGTTTAGAAAAAAGAAGGCTTAGGGGAGACCTAATAACTATGTATAAATATATCAGGGGACAGTACAGAGATCTCTCCCATGATCTATTTATACCCAGGACTGTATCTATAACAAGGGGGCATCCTCTACGTCTTGAGGAAAGAAGGTTTCTACACCAGCAAAGACGTGGGTTCTTTATTGTAAGAGCAGTGAGACTATGGAACTCTCTGCCAGAGGAGGTGGTCATGGTGAACTCTGGAAAAGTTCAAAAAGGGGCTGGATGCATTTTTGGAGAATAATAACATCTCTGGTTATGTATACTAGAATTATAAGGACAGTACGTTGATCCAGGGATTTATTCTGAATGCCATATTTTGAGTCAGGAAGGAATTTTTACCTCTAGTATGAGGGTTTCTTGTGCCTTCCTCTGGATCAACTCAACTCAGCAGGGACTTATTAGGGGTATAGGTTGAACTTGATGGACTCTGGTCTTTTTTCAACCTTATGAACTATGGGGGAGATTTATCAAAACTTTTCCAGAGGAAAAGTTGCTCATAGCAACCAATCAGATCTCTTCTTTCATTTTTCAGAGGCCTTTTAAAAAAATAAAAGAAGCACTCTGATTGGTTGCTATGGGCAACTCAGCATCTTTTCCTCTGGGCAGGTTTTGATAAATCTCCCCTTATGTTACTATGTTACTAATGATGATTCAGAGAATGGGGTTTGGGGTGGCCATATTTTTTAGTTTTGGCTATGCTCTCGGTCATCATTCTGGGAGCATAACCTTTTATATGATTTTACGTCCCACTGTACCCTGCTTTAGTAATTTAGTGTACCCCATTTTATTAATTTACCCCATGTAATGCTTCTTGAGGGGGGGTCCCACTGTTCTGGCTCCATAGGCAGCTATGTAAATGCTCAAGGCCCCTGACTGCGCTCCTGCTCTTCCGTGACCGGTGTGTACCCACAGAGATGTTTACAACCAGATATGAGGTATGTCCATACTCCAAAGAAATGTATTTACAAATTTATGGTGACATTTTCTCCTGTTACCAATTGCGAAAATGAAAAATTTGGGGTGACCCCAGCATTTTAGTTAAAAAAAAATCTAATTTTTCCTATTCACATCCCACTTAATGAACATTTATCAAACACCTGTGGGGTGTTAAGGCTCACTGTACCCTTCGTTACGTGCCTTGAGGGGTGCAGTTTCCAAAATAGTATGCCATGTGTTTTTTTTTTTGTTCTGGCACCATAGGGGCTTCCTAAATGTGACATGCCCCCCCCCCCATTTCAGCAAAATTTGCTAATGTGACTCCTTCTCTTCTGAGCATTGTAGTGCGCCCGCAGTGCACTTAATGTCCACACATGGGGTATTTCCATACTCAAAACATGGGATTACACATTTTGGGGGGTATTTCTCCTATTAACCCTTGTAAAAATGTAAAATTTGGGGGGGGGGGGGGGGAAACAGCATTTTAGTGAAAAATATAAATAAAAAATAATTTACACATCCTAAGTCGTCAAACACCTGTGGGGTGTTAAAGGGGTACTCCGATGAAAACCTTTTTTCTTTTAAATCAACTGCTGGCAGAAAGGTAAACATATTTGTAAATTACTTCTATTAAAAAATCTTAATCCTTCCTGTACTTATTAGCTGCTGAATACTACAGAGGAAATTATTTTCTTTTTGGAATGCTCTCTGATGACATCACGACCACAGTTCTCTCTGCTGACATTATTCTAATAATAATAACACTTTATTTATTGTTGTCCTTAGAGGGATTTGAACCCAAGTCCCCAGCACTGCAAGGCAGCAGTGCTAACCACTGAGCCACCATGCTGCCCTTAGCATACAACTGCTATGCATGGTTGCTAAAATGGACAGAGATGTCAGCAGAGAGCACTGTGTTCGTGATGTCATAAGTGTTCCAAAAAGAAAGGAATTTCCTCTGTAGCATTCGGTAGCTAATAAGTAATAGAAGGATTAAGATTTTTTAATAGAAGTAATTTACAAATATGTTTAATTTTCTGCCACCAGTTGATTTAAAAGAAAAAAGGTTTTCACCGGAGTACCCCTTTAACCTCTTCAGGACATAGGGCGTATGGATATGCCCTGCATTCCGAGTCCTTAAGGACCGAGGGCGTATCCATACGCCCGTGGGAATTCCGGTCCCCACCGCTAGCCGGTTGGGGACCGGAGCCGGATGCCTGCTGAAATCGTTCAGCAGGCATCCCGGCATATCGCCCAGGGGGGTCATTATGCCCCCCCATGTCGGCAATGGCCGCAGATCGCTGGACAATTCAGTCCAGCGATCTGCGGCGATTCCGGGTCAATCGGGTCTCCAGTGACTCGGTGACCCGGAATTACTGGCTGATCGGGGCCGTCTCTGATGGCCCCGAACAGCCAGAGCCAGCAGGGGTGAGGTGGCACTGGTGCCACCTCACGATCGCACTGATTCGTCGGCCGGATTACCGGCCGACCAATCAGGGCGCCTGCTGCGGGTGTCACTCCCGCAATCCGCTCGGCCCCTCTTCCGGAGGACGTGAGCGGGTGCGGGACGTGCACCCCAGGTGCTGGGGACCCCGATCCCCGGCGTCAATGTTGGGATCTGGGCCCCAGGAGCGGCGGCGCGGCAGCGACGATGAGGGACTGACCTGTGTGTCGGCAGCAGCAGGAGGTGAGTGACAGCCTCCTGCTTTTGCTTAGCAACAGCTCCCAGCATGCAAAAAGGGCATGCTGGGAGCTGTAGTTATGCAACAGCAGGAGGCAGACCACCACAACTCCCAGCATTCCCTTATGGGCATGCTGGGACTTATGGTTTTGCAACAGCTGGAGGCACATTTTTTCTATGGAAAAGTGTACCTTCAGCTGTTGTATAACTACAACTCCCAGCTTGCACAAACAGCTAAAGTGCATGCTGGGAGTTGTAGTGGTGCATCTGCTGGTTGATTAACTACAACTCCCAGCATGCCCGTTGGCTGTCGGTGACTGCTGAGAGTTGTAGTTTTGCAACAGCTGAAGGCACACTGGTTGTGAAACTCAGTTTTTTTTTACCTAACTCAGTGTTTCACGACCGGTGTGCCTCCAGCTGTTGCAAACTCCAACTCTCAGCAGTCAATGTACACCATGCACCGTACATGCTGGGAGTTGTAGTTTTGCAACACCTCGTATTTCAAGGCAACAGTTTAAGGTCACATATGGGGTATCACCGTACTCGGGAGAAATTGTGTTACAAATTTTGGGGGGTATTTTCTGCTATTACCCTTTTAAAAAATGTTAAATTTTTGGGAAAACAAGCATTTTAGGTAAAAAAATGTTTGTTTTTTTTACATATGCAAAAGTCGTGAAACACCTGTGGGGTATAAAGGTTCACTTAACCCCTTGTTACATTCCCCGAGGGGTCTAGTTTCCAAAATGGTATGCCATGTGGTTTTTTTTTGCTGTCCTGGCACCATAGGGGCTTCCTAAATGCGACATGCCCCCAGAGCAAAATTTGCTTTCAAAAAGCCAAATGTGACTCCTTCTCTTCTGAGACCTGTAGTGCGCCAGCAGAGCACTTTTCACCCCCATATGGCATGTTTTCTGAATCGGGAGAAATTGGGCTTCAAATTTTTAGGGTATTTTCTGCTATTACCCTTTTTAAAAATGTAAAAATTTTGGGAAAACAAGCATTTTAGGTAAAAACATTTTTTTTTTACATTTGCAAAAGTCGTGAAACACCTGTGGGGTATAAAGGCTCACTTTATCCCATGTTACATTCCCCGAGGGGTCTAGTTTCCAAAATGGTATGCCATGTGTTTTTTTTTTTTTTGCTGTTCTGGCACCATAAGGGCTTCCTAAATGCAACATGCCCCCCAAAAACCATTTCAGAAAAACGTACTCTCCAAAATCCCCTTGTCGCTCCTTCCATTCTGAGCCCTCTACTGCGCCCACCGAACACTTTACATAGACATATGAGGTATGTGCTTACTCGAGAGAAATTGGGCTACAAATCCAAGTAAAAATTTTCTCCTTTTACCCCTTGTAAAAATTCAAAAATTGGGTCTACAAGAACATGCGAGTGTAAAAAATGGAGATTGTGAATTTTCTCCTTCACTTTGCTGCTATTCCTGTGAAACACCTAAAGGGTTAAAATGCTAACTGAATGTCATTTTGAATACTTTGGGGGGTGTAGTTTTTATAATGGGGTCATTTATGGGGTATTTCTAATATGAAGACCCTTCAAATCCACTTCAAACCTGAACTGGTCCCTGAAAAATATCGAGTTTGAAAATTTTGTGAAAAATCGGAAAATTGCTGCTGAACTTTGAAGCCCTCTGGTGTCTTCCAAAAGTAAAAACTCATCAATTTTATGATGCAAATATAAAGTAGACATATTGTATATTTGAACCAAAAAAAAATGTATTCGTAATATCCATTTTCCTTACAAGCAGAAAGCTTCAAAGTTAGAAAAATGCCAAATTTTCAAATTTTTTTGCAAATTTATGGATTTTTCTCCAAGAGAGGATGCAGGTATCGACTAAAATTTACCACTATGTTAAAGTAGAATATGTCACGAAAAAACAATCTCGGAATCAGAATGATAACTAAAAGCATCCCAGAGTTATTAATGTTTAAAGTGACAGTGGTCAGATGTGCAAAAAACGCTCCGGTCCTTAAGGCCAAAATGGACTTGGTCCTGAAGGGGTTAAGGCTCACTTTACCCCTTGTTATGTTTCTTGAGGGGCGTAGTTTCCAAAATAGTATGCCATGTGTTTTTTTAGTTGTTTTTTTTTGCTGTTTTGCCACCATAGGGGCTTCCTAAATGCGATATTGCCCCCGCATTTCTGCAAAATTAGCAAATGTCAAATTATTTACACATCCAAATTTTACGAAAAGTCGGCAAACACCTGTGGGGTATTAAGGCTCATTGTACCCCTTGTTATGTTCCTTGAGTGGTGTAGTTTCCAAAATAGTATGCCATGTGTTTGTTTGTTTTTGCTATCCTGGCACCATAGGGGCTTCCTAAATGCGACATGCCCCCCAAAAACAATTTCAGCAAAATTTGCTTTCCAAAAGCCAAATGTGACTCCTTCTCTTCTGAGCATTGTAATGCGCCAGCAGAGCACTTGACGTCCACACATGGGGTATTTCCATACTCAGAAAAGATGGGGTTACACATTTTGGGGGGCATTTCTTCTATTACCCCTTGTGAAAATTGAAAATTTGGGGGAAAACCAGCATTTTAGTGAAAAAAAAATCATTTACACGTCCAACATTAACGAAAAGTCGTCAAACACCTGTGGATTGTTCAGGCTCACTGTACCCCTAGCAGGGCCGGATCATCATTGGTGCTCATGGAGTTCCTGCTCCGGGCCCCATGTCCGCAGAGGGCCCCCATCAAAAATCTTTTCAGGACACAAGGATGTTACCTCTCTTCGGCCCCACGTTAACTTTAAAAATGCAGGGGCCGCCGGGCACCCATAGGAGAAGAGCAGAGCAGAGTGGAGCAGTGAGGAGGGCGCGCGCGCATGGTAAGTATCCAGCACCAGCACGTCATCTTCAGTGTTCCAACCTCCAGTCCAGGGACCTACTGCTATGGTCCATAGGCATAGCAGTAGATCATGACCCCATAGCGGTGGTCGGAACACTGAAGTGGGGCAATAAACAGGCACACAGCCTCCAGCCATACACTGTATATGGCTGAAGGCTGTATGTCTGTGGGAGAACTGTACTGTACCTAATGGGGGGGAACTATACTGCACCTAATGTGGGGAACTATACTGCACCTATTGTGGGGAACTATACTGCACCTAACATGGGTGAACTATAATGTACCTAAGGCGGGGGAACTATACTGCACCTAATGTGGGGAACTATACTGCACCTAATGTGGGGGAACTGTACTGCAGGTAATGTGGGGAACTATACTGCATCTAATGTGGGGGAATTGCACTGCACCTAATGTGTGGAACTATACTGCACCTAATGTGGGGAACTATGCTACACCTAATGTGGGGAACTATACTGCACCTAATGTGGGGAAACTATACTGCACCTAATGTGGGGGAACTATACTGCACCTAATGTGGGGAAAATGTACTGCACCTAATGTGGGGAAAATGTACTGCACCTAATGTGGGGGAACTGTACTGCACCTAATGTGGGGGAACTATACTGCACCTAATGTGGAGAAACTATACTGCACGTAATGTTGGGGACTAAACTGCACCTAATGTGGGGGAACTATACTGCACCTAATGTGGGGGAACTGTACTGCACCTAATGTGGGGGAACTGTACTGCACCTAATGTGGGGGAACTGTGCTGCACCTAATGTGGGGGAACTGTGCTGCACCTAATGTGGGGGAACTGTGCTGCACCTAATGTGGGGGAACTGTGCTGCACTTAATGTGGGGGAACTGTGCTGCACCTAATGTGGGGGAACTGTGCTGAATCTAATGAGGGGAAATGTACTGAACCTAATGTGGGGGAACTGTACTGCACCTAATGTGGGGGAACTGTGCTGCACCTAATGTGGGGGAACTGTACTGCACCTAATGTGGGGGAACTGTACTGCAACTTATGTTGGGAACTGTACTGCACCTAATGTGGGGGAACTGTACTTCACCTAATGTGGGGTAACTATACTGCACCTAATGTGGGGGAACTATACTGCACCTAATGTGGGAAACTACAACCTAATGCGGGGGAACTATACTGCCAACCTAATGTGGGGGAACTCCATGATGGAATGAAGTGCTCCGTCTTCCAGGCAGCCTTAATCTGGCCCTGACCCCTTGTTACGTTCCTTTAGGGGTTTAGTTTCCAAAATAGTATGCCATGTGGGGGGATTTTGCTGTTCTTGCACCATAGGGGATTCCTAACTGGGACATGCACCCCAAAAACCATTCCAGCTAAATTTGCTTTCCAAAAGTAAAATGTGACTCCTTCTGTTCAGAGCATTGTAGTGCGCCAGCAGAGCACTTGACGTCCACACATGAGGTATTTCCATACTCAGATGGGGTTACAAATTTTGGCGAGCATTTTCTCCTATCTACCCATTGTAAAAATGTAAAATTTGGGGGAAAACCAGCATTTTAGTGAAAAAAAAATCATTTACACATCAAACTTTAACGAAAAGTCGTCAAATACCTGTGGGGTGTTAAGGCTCACTGTACCCCTTGTTACATTCCTTGAGGGGTGTAGTTTCCAAAATAGTATACCATGTGGGTTTTTTTTTTTTGTATTTTTTTTTTTTTTGCTATCCTGGCACCATAGGGGCATCCTAAATGGGACATGCCCCCCAAAAACCATTTCATTAAAATTTGCTTTCCAAATGTGACTCCTCTTCTAAACATTGTAGTGCGCCCGCAGTGCACTTGACGTCCACATATGGGGTATTTCCATTCTCAGAAGAGATGGGGCTACACATTTTGGGGGGCATTTTCTCTTATTACCCCTTGTAAAAATTTAAAATTTGGGGGAAAACCAGCATTTTAGTGAAAAAATTTACACATCCAAATTTAACGAAAAGTCGTCAAACACATGTCGGGTGTTAAGGCTCCCTGTACCCCTTGTTACGTTCTTGAGGGGTGTAGTTTCCAAAATAGTATGCCATGTGTTTTTTTTTTTTTGTTTGTTTTTTTTGCTGTTCTGGCACTATAGGGGCTTCTTAAATGTGACATGCCCCCCAAAAACCATTTCAGAAAAACTCACTCTCCAAAATCCCATTGTCGCTCCTTCCCTTCTGAGCCCTCTACTGCGCCCGCGAACACTTTACATGCACATATGAGGTATTTCCTTACTCAAGAGAAATTTGGTTACAGATTTTAGTAAGATTTCTCTCCTTTTACCCCTTGTAAAAATTCAAAAACTGGGTCTACAAGAACATGCCAGTGTAAAAAATGAAGATTTTGAATTTTTCCCCTTCAATTTGCTGCTATTCCTGTGAAACACCTAAAGGGTTAACAAACCTTTTGAATGTAATTTTGAATACTTTGAGGGGTGCAGTTTTTATAATGGGGTCATTTATGGGAATTTCTAATAAGAAGGCCCTTCAAATCCACTTCAAAACTGAACTGGTCCGTGAAAAATTTTGATTTTGAAAATTTTGTGAAAAATTTGAAATTGCTGCTATACTTTGAAGCCCTCTGATGTCTTCCAAAAGTAAAAACATGTCAACTTTATGATGCAAACATAAAGTAGACATATTGTATATGTGAATCAATATATCATTTATTACCTTATAATCCTTATAAGCAGAGAGCTTCAAAGTTAAATAAAAATGCAACATTTTTCAAGTTTTTTCAAAACATTTTGCAATTTTTCACCAAGAAATGATGCAAGTATCCACAAAATTTTACCACTAACATAAAGTAGAACATTCTTGGAATCAGAATGAAAGGTAAAAGCATCCTAGAGTTATTAAAGCTTAAAGTGACAGTGGTCAGATGTGCAAAAAAATGGCCGGGTCCTACACTGAAAATTGTCTGGATGGTTAAGGGGTTAAGGCTCAATTATGGCGACATGAAGTAACCCATGGTAACTAACAGCTTCTTTAATGCACTCGCTGATTTTTTTAGGCTTATTGACACTAAAATAAAGTGGCAAAAGTATCCCGGGTTTTCGGTAAATGCCTGCCGCTGTTAAAATACACGCAGATACAGGAAGACGTAGTGGCTTTTCCAAGAGTGACAAAAATGATCCCTTTTTGGAAGCAGCAAAATGTTTTGAGTCTCGTAAGTGAAGAGAATGGCATGGATTTTTCAGGGCATCCGCAATAGGTTTTAATGGGAATTAGCTTTTGTGGGTTTGTAGAATCCCACGTACAGCAGGAGGTTAAAAAAATGTAAACAAAAAGAAGCATGCAATAGCCAGCTCACCGCTATACAGTTCCAAGTTGATTCGTAGTATAACCCGTAGTTGTAGGAAGCACAGGACCATATTGCTGAGCCGTTTTCCCGGAAGAAATGATAATCCAAATGAAAGGTGATGTCCAGCTCCCAAAATCAAACATAATTAAAAGTCCAAAATTTTATCTATCTTCTTAAAAACATTACAAATGAAAAAAAAACAGCCATAGTGAATGTAAAATATCACAGAAACGTTGAGGGGTTTTGAACCGTACCAGTTCTTGTTCATGGCAACAAGTGTAAAGTCAACACTAAAATTATTAGAATAGCAAACTAGCAAGTACATATACACATTAAAAAAACGCCATAATTAGGCAGGTGGAACTAATGGGAGGGGAAAGGGAGAGGAAAAAAAAAAAGGAAATGACTTATACAGGTAAATCACGTGACTAAATACAGGCATGTTAAAAATAGGATTAAAATTGGAAAAACTTTACTAGAATATAATGACTTAGAATGATCATTTAAAAACATCGGGGATCAATCTACTTTGATGCATAAAAAAAGAAACGTTTCTAATACACGAAAAATAGTTGTTCATTCAGTCCATAGTAGCGGAGGTGAAACAGAGGCTTGTACCTCACTTCATTTTGAAGAGATAGATGATAATGAGGCTTGTACCGCATGCAACGATGATGCTAGGACACATCAGGAGGCTTCATTGGGATAATGAAGATAAAAGGAGCATGTGATCTGTGACGTTACCCTTCTCCCGGGATTTCAGCAACTCGGCTTTCCCGGGTGCAGAAATACTGATATAGAAAAAATGCAAAGGTAAGTAAAATAATAATGGTTAATATGAATGTTTGATATTGGAAAAACCTGAAGTTAAGGAAAATATAAATTAGGACTAAATATTAGAGGATTTGCTATAATGATTCCAACTAAATAGATAGAGCATAGATAAATATTAGGGTATAATGTAATGGTAAGAGGATTTTTTCCGTACTTACAATACCCGAAGAAACTGGTGTCATAAGGATTTGTATAAACACTAATAGAAAAGAACAACAAATGGGAAGAATATTAATATAGATCACAATGATGAAATTCGCAATTCAAAATATATTCATTTTGTTCACATAATGAGAGAGGTAACTTAAAATGACATGGACTAGTGTGGTTAAAATGGAGCAGCAATAGAGTAATAAATTATAAAAAAAAAATTAGAAGCTTATAATAAAAATGTCCCGATTACGTAACACATTCCATGTATTCATTAAAGGGGTACTCCGCCCCTAGACATCTTATCCCCTATCCAAAGGATAGGCGATAAGATGTCAGATCACCGCGGTGCCGCTGCTGGGGAGCCCCGGGATCCCCGCTGCGGCACTGCGCTATCATTACAGCACAGAGCAAGTTCACTCTGTGCGTAATGACGGGCGATACAGGGGACGGAGTCGCGTGACGTCATGGCTCCGCCCCTCGTGACATCACGTCCCGTCCCCTTAATGCAAGTCTATGGAAGGGGGCGTGACGACCGCCGCGCCCCCTCCCATAGACTTGTATTGAAAGGGGCGGGCCGTGACGTCACGAGGTGCGGAGCCGTGACGTAACGATGCTCCGGCCCCTGTATTGCACGTCATTACGTGCAGAGCGAACTCGCTCTGTGCTGTAATGATAGCGCAGTGCCGCAGTGGGGATCCCGGGGCTCCCCAGCAGCGGGACCGCGGTGGCCTGACATCTTAATCCCTTTCCTTTGGATAGGTAATAAGATGTCTAGGGGCGGAGTACCCCTTTAAGTCCTAATGGGGCTAAACACTGTAACTTAAAAATCCAAAACATTTCTCTCTGTCTAAAATTCTCAAATCTGTTGGGGCCTTCAGAAATAATTTCTATTGGAGTAACAAAAAATTAATTGAACTGGCTATTATGGTGAGTTGTTGCATGTCGGGATATGCTATGTAGAGAAAATTTATTAACAACATTACTTATATGTTTATTCACTCTATTGCGCAAACATTGTGAGGTGCGACCAATATATTGGAGTCCACAGGAACACTCAATTAGATAAACTACAACATTTGATCCACAGTTCATGAACATATCTATTTTATATTCTTGTTTGGAGATATTCAATCGGAAGGTGGTTCTTTTGTGGGTAATTGAAGTGCAGCATTTACATCGTGGGTGGCCGCATTTGTATGTCCCTTTTAGGATTTCTTTAGAAAATAAAACAGTGGGATTAGTGGAATTTCCAGAGTTTTTAGCAGAATTATTTTTAAAATGACAAAGGGCTAAAATATTTTTTCTTTATTTATTCAAAGTGCGAGCCCTCTTGAATGTAATTCGAGGCCTTTTAGGGAGCAATGGGCGCAGGTAATTATCCTGTAGCAATATGTGCCAGTGTTTGTCTAGAATTTGCTTTTATTTTAACATGATCACTAGAGAAAGTGGTAATTAGATTGCATTGCCAGTCGGTGGTGGAGTCTTCAGATTTTCTGGGGGCGAGGCATTCATCTTGTGTGAGCTAACTGGCCAGATTTCTAGACAACTACTAGTGATTTTGGATATTTTTTGGCCTCCAATCTCCCAGCTATTAGAGCCTTCATGGGTCTTACAATTGCGCCAAATTCTTTTAAATTGTTCATATGGCACAATGATTAACCACTCTTTATAGTGATTACTTTTGAAATGCAAATAACTATTGCTGTCAACCTGCTTAAAAAAAGATTTTGTAATAATAGATTGATCTGGGGTATGGGTAATCACTACATCTAAAAATTCTGTGTTATTTAAAAAGATCGACTGGGTGAAAGAAAGGCCCCATTTGTTGGCATTAATATGTGTAAGGAAGGTATCTAGGAGTGCAATAGGTCCCTTCCCCACTATAAAAATGTCGTCAATATATCGTTTATAAAACAAGTAAAAGGGGATGTTTATAAACGACTTGTTCTTCAAATAACCCAACAAATAAATTAGCGAAACTTGTGGCGAATCTCGTCCCCATCGCCCTGCCCCAGTGCTGTTAATAAATTACTTGATTGAATTCAAAATAGTTGTGTTTTAAAATGAATAAAATTGCTTCCAAAATAGAAGTTTTTTGTAAAATCGGCATAGTGGTGTCCAAATTAAGATAGTGCTCCACCGCTTTGGTGCCCAGTTCATGATTAATAACTGTATACAACGATGCTATGTCCATTGTAACAAAAACGCAATTATCTTCCCATTTGACCTGTTTTATAGCTTTAATGAATTGTGCAGTATCTTTGAGGTGAGATGGTAAAGAGATGACATAGTTTTGTCACTGAATATCCACATAGTGCGAAAGATTACAGGAGAGTGAGTTGATACCCGAAATAATGGGTCTGCCTGGCGGTTTTGTAATACTCTTATGTATTTTCGGAAGAAAATAAAAAATTGGTAGTGACGGTTCTTTGTTAATAATATAGTTCATTTCATGTTTTGTTAAAATCCCACTCTCGTAACCTGAAAGAATGAATTTTTTAAGAAGTACAGAATATTCATGGGTTAGATTGTAAGTTAAAATTTTATAGAACGTAGTGTCTGACAATAGTCTCTCTGCCTCAGTTACATAGTCAGCTTTGTTCATAATCACTATACCTCCCCCCCTTATCTGCCGACTTTATAATTATATCTATATTTTTGGCCAGACTTTTTATTTTATTCAATTTATCTTCATACCAACCTAGCACTACGGAAATATCAGTGTTGGAGAAAGGGCTATCTTTTTGCCTAACGAATAAAAGTAAAGATTTTGATTTATTTTTGGATGTTAACAGACTGGTCAGAAAACTTACCATCAAAAGACACTTTGCAATCAAAGTGATTTGACATCTTCATCCAATAGTACCCCTGTTACTACTTGCAGTTCATTGTGCCCGCCCCTATTATCACAAACCTTAAATCCATCATAAGGGAAATTTTCTAGACACCTTCTCCACTCTGGTGCTATCCGATTTGGAGAAACTTACACAAGATACGGCCTAGCGCCGTAGCGGGGGGGGGGGGGGGGGGGGAGGCGGGGGGGAACGGGCTAGCAAAAAAAAAAATTAGGATGGTGGGAGCTACCCTTTAATGAATACATAGAATGTGTTACGTAATCGGGACATTTTTATTATAAGCTTCTAATTTTTTTTTTATAAGCTTCCAATATTTATTCATACTTATTTATACATGTAGATTACACTTATTTATTTTTATACTGATACATTTATTAATTATATACTGCTATTTATATTTTATACCATATATTGTTCATGTCGATTATATATCTTTATATTTTTGTCCATTTTTTATGTTACATCATTTATTACTCTATTGCTGCTCCACTTTAACCACACTAGTCCATGTCATTTTAAGTTACCTCTCTCATTATGTGAACAAAATTAATATACAGTGGTCCCTCAACATACGATGGTAATTCGTTCCAAATGACCCATCGTTTGTCGAATCCATCGTATGTTGAGGGATTCGTGCAATGTAAAAATGCATTAAATACTCACCTGTCCCCGCTGCTCCGGACCGCGTCCTCACCGCTCCCGATGGTCTCCCAGGGGCTCACGATGGGCTGCTCCGGCGTCTTCTTCTGGGTCCTCCGGCATCTTCTGCATCGGTGTCCGGGCCTCGCTTTCTGGTGACGTTATTACGTTGTTGCGCCAGTACTGCGTAAAAAGCGAGGCCCGGACCCCGGAGAGGATCCGGAGCAGCAGGGATAGGCAAGTGAACCTGCTGGGGCACATTACACTGCTATCCGACAGCAGCTTAAGCATTTTGCGCTGCCGGATAGAAGTTAATGCGATGGCCCCGACATATAAAAGCATCGTATGTCGATGCTGACATCGACATGCGATGGCCTCTGAGAGGCCATCGTATGGCGATTTGATCATATGTCGGGGCCATCGCATGTCGGGGGGTTACTGTATTTTGGATTGCGACTTTCATCATTGTGATCTATATTAATATACTTCCCATTTGTTGTTCTTTTCTATTAGTGTTTATACAAATCCTTATGACACCAGTTTCTTCGGGTATTGTAGGTACGGAAAAATTCCTCTTACCATCACATTACACCCTGATATTTATCTATGCTCTATCTATTTAGTTGGAATCATTATAGCAAACCCTCTAATATTTAGTCCTAATTTATATTTTCCTTAACTTCAGGTTTTTCCAATATCAAACATTCATATTAACCATTATTATTTCACTTACCTTTGCATTTTTTCTATATCAGTATTTCTGCACCCGGGAAAGCCGAGTTGCTCAAATCCCGGGAGAAGGGTAACGTCACAGATCACATGCTCCTTTTATCTTCATTATCCCAATGAAGCCTCCTGATGTGTCCTAGCATCATCGTTGCATGCGGTACAAGCCTCATTATCATCTATCTCTTCAAACTGTAGTGCGGTACAAGCCTCTGTTTCACCTCCGCTACTATGGACTGAATGAACAACTATTCTTCGTGTATTAGAAACGTTTCTTTTTTTATGCATCAAAGTAGATTGATCACCGATGTTTTTAAATGATCATTCTAAGTCCTTATATTCTAGTAAAGTTTTTCCAATTTTAATCCTATTTTTAACATACCTGTATTTAGTCACGTGATTTATCTGTAAACGTCATTTCCTTTTTTTTTTTTCTCTCCCTTTCCCCTCCCATTAGTTCCACCTGCCTAATTATGGAGTTTTTTTATGTGTATATATACTTGCTAGTTTGCTATTCTAATTATGCCAATCTGAGGAAGGGTACGAACCCGAAACACGTCATTGGTACAATAAAAAAGACCTACTTTTCATCTACTCACGTCTAATTGAAATTTGTTGGGAGAAGCAGCGCCTAAGAGGAATCTCTTCTTTTTGGTTTATCTTGCATGTTACTTATATGTCCACTTAAAATACAGGATCATTAACCCCTTAACCCCTTAAGGACTGAGCCCTTTTTCACCTTAAGGACTCGGCCATTTTTTGCAAATCTGACCACTGTCACTTTAAACATTAATAACTCTGGAATGCTTTTAGTTATCATTCTGATTCCGAGATTGTTTTTTCGTGACATATTCTACTTTAACGTAGTGGTAAAATTTTTTGGTAACTTGCATCCTTTCTTGGTGAAAAATCCCAAAATTTGATGAAAAATTTGAAAATTTAGCATTTTTCTAACTTTGAAGCTCTCTGCTTGTAAGGAAAATGGATATTCCCCCCCAAAATTTTTTTTATTCACATATAAAATATATCTACTTTATATTTGCATCATAAAATTGATGAGTTTTTACTTTTGGAAGACACCAGAGGGCTTCAAAGTTCCGCAGCAATTTTCCAATTTTTCACAAAATTTTGAAACTCGCTTTTTTTCAGGGACCAGTTCAGGTTTGAAGTGGAATTGAAGGGTCTTCATATTAGAAATACCCCATAAATGACCCCATTATAAAAACTGCACCCCCGAAAGTATTCAAAATGACATTCAGTAAGTGTTTTAACCCTTTACGGGTTTCACAGGAATAGCAGCAAAGTGAAGGAGAAAATTCACAATCTTCATTTTTTACACTCGCATGTTCTTGTAGACCCAATTTTTTAATTTTTGCAAGGGGTAAAAAGGAGAAAATTTTTACTTGTATTTGAAACCCAATTTCTCTCGAGTAAGCACATACCTCATATGTCTATGTAAAGTGTTCGGCGGGCGCAGTAGAGGGCTCAGAAGGGAAGGAGCGTCAAATGGTTTTTGGGGGGCATGTCACCTTTAGGAAGCTCCTATGGTGCAAGAACAGCAAAAAAAACCACATGGCATACCATTTTGGAAACTAGACCCCTCGGGGAACGTAACAAGGGGTAATGTGAACCTTAATACCCCACAGGTGATTCACGACTTTTGCATATGTAAAAAAAATAATAATTTTTTTTACCTAAAATGCTTGGTTTCCCTAAAGTTTTACATTTTTAAAAAGGGTAATAGCAGAAAATACCCCCCAAAATTTGAAGCCCAATTTCTCCCGATTCAGAAAACACCACATATGGGGGTGAAAAGTGCTCTGCTGGCGCACTACAGGTCTCAGAAGAGAAGGAGTCACATTTGGCTTTTTTGAAGGAAATTTTGCTCTGGGGGCATGCCGCATTTAGGAAGCCCCTATGGTGCCAGGACAGCAAAAAAAAAAACACATGGCATACCATTTTGGAAACTAGACCCCTCGGGGAACGTAACAAGGGGTAAAGTGAAGCTTAATACCCTACAGGTGTTTCACGACTTTTTCATATGTAAAAAAAAATAAAAAAAATTTACCTAAAATGCTTGGTTTCCCAAAAAATTTACATTTATACAAAGGGTTAAAGTAGAAAATACCCCCCAAAATTTGAAGCCCAATTTCTAACGATTCAGAAAACACCCCATATGGGGGTGAAAAGTGCTCTGCTGGCGTACTACAGGTCTCAGAAGAGAAGGAGTCACATTTGGCTTTTTGAAAGCAAATTTTGCTCTGGGGGCATGCCACATTTAGGAAGCCCCTATGGTGCCAGGACCGCAAAAAAAAAACACATGGCATACCATTTTGGAAACTAGAGCCCTCGGGGAATGTAACAAGGGGTTAAGTGAACCTTAATACCCCATAGGCGTTTCACGACTATTGCATATGTAAAAAAAAATAAAAAAATTTTTTACCTAAAATGCTTCTTTTCCCAAAAACCTTACATTTTTAAAAAGGGTAAAAGCAGAAAATACCCCCCAAAATTTGAAGCCCAATTTCTCCCGAGTACGGCGATACCCCATATGTGACCCTTAACTGTTGCCTTGAAATACGACAGGGCTCCAAAGTGAGAGCGCCATGCGCATTTGAGGCCTAAATTAGGGATTGCATAGGGGTGGACATTGGGAATCACTGGCGTAGAATACCCCTAACAGGGTGCCTCCAGCTGTTGCAAAACTCCCAGCATGCCTGGACAGTCAACGGCTGTCCGACAATACTGGGAATTGTTGTTTTGCAACAGCTGGAGGCTCCGTTTTGGAAACCGTGGCGTACCAGACGTTTTTCATTTTTATTGGGGAGGGGGGCTGTATAGGGGTATGTGTATATGTAGTGTTTTTTACTTTTTATTTTATTTTTTGTGTTAGTGTAGTGTAGTGTTTTTAGGGTACAGTCGCACAGGCGGGGGTTCACAGTAGTTTCTCGCTGGCAGTTTGAGCTGTTGCAGAAAATTTGCTGCAGCTCAAACTTGCAGCCCGATACTTACTGTAAGCCTCCGCCCATGTGAGTGTACCCTGTACATTCACATTGGGGGGGGGGACATCCAGCTGTTGCAAAACTACAACTGCCAGCATGCGCTGACAGACTGTACATGCTGAGAGTTTTAGTTTTGCAACAGCTGTAGGCACACTGAGTAAGGTCACAAACTCCGTGATACATAACCAGTGTTTCAAAACCAGTGTGCCTCCAGCTGTTGCAAAACTACAACTCCCAGCATGTACGGTGCATGGTGTAAGGTGACTGCTGGGAGTTGAAGTTTGCAACAGCTGGAGGCACACCGGTCGTGAAACACTGAGTTAGGTAAAAAAAAAAAACTCTAAGTTTCACAACCAGTGTGCCTTCAGCTGTTGCAAAACTACAACTCTCAGCAGTCACCGACAGCCAACGGGCATGCTGGGAGTTGTAGTTATGCAACCAGCAGATGCACCACTACAACTCCCAGCATGCACTTTAGCTGTTTGTGCAAGCTGGGAGTTGTAGTTATACAACAGCTGAAGGTACACTTTTCCATAGAAAAAATGTGCCTCCAGCTGTTGCAAAACCATAAGTCCCAGCATGCCCATAAGGGAATGCTGGGAGTTGTGGTGGTCTGCCTCCTGCTGTTGCATAACTACAGCTCCCAGCATGCCCTTTTTGCATGCTGGGGGCTGTTGCTAAGCAACAGCAGGAGGCTGTAACTCACCTCCTGCTGCTGCTCCATCGCAGGCTGTCCCTCGCCGCCGCCGTCGCTCCTGGGGCCCCGATCCCAACATGGACGCCGGGGATCGGGGTCCCCAGCACCGGGGGTGGTCTTCCCGCACCCGCTCACGCCCTCCGGAAGAGGGGCGGAGCGGGTGCGGGAGTGACACCCGCAGCAGGCGCCCTGATTGGTCGGCCGGTAATCCGGCCGACAAATCAGGGCGATCGTGAGGTGGCACCAGTGCCACCTCACCCCTGCAGGCTCTGGCTGTTCGGGGCCGTCAGTAATTCCGGGTCACCGGGTCACTGGAGACCCGATTGACCCGGAATCGCCGCAGATCGCTGGACTGAATTGTCCAGCGATCTGCGGCGATCGCCGACATGGGGGGGCATAATGACCCCCTTGGGCGATATGCCGGGATGCCTGCTGAACGATTTCAGCAGGCATCCGGCTCCGGTCCCCGACCGGCTAGCGGTGGGGACCGGAATTCCCACGGGCATATGGATACGCCCTGCGTCCTTAAGGACTCGGGATGCAGGGCGTATCCATACGCCCTGCGTCCTTAAGAGGTTAAGGACCCAGGCTTTTTCCGTTTTTTCATTTTCAATTTTTTCTCCTTAACTTTAAAAAATCATAACTCTTAAAAAGTTTCACCTATAATTATATATAATGGCTTAATTTTTGCGTCACTAATTCTACTTTGTAATGACATTAGTCATTTTACCCAAAAATCTACGGTGAAACGGGAAAAAAAATCAATGTGCGACAAAATTGATGAAAAAACACTATTTTGTAAGT
The DNA here is from genome assembly GCF_029499605.1 of Hyla sarda. Taxonomy (NCBI): domain Eukaryota; kingdom Metazoa; phylum Chordata; class Amphibia; order Anura; family Hylidae; genus Hyla; species Hyla sarda. Next base: position 292,085,345 of record NC_079191.1, read on the forward strand.
TTTGGGGGCTTCTGTTTTTACGCAGTACATTTTTTGTCAAAAATGATACCTTATCTTTATTATGTAGGTCCATACGGTTAAAATGATACCCTACTTGTATAGGTTTGAATTTGTATCACTTCCGAAAAAATCATGAATACATGCAGGAAAATTTATACGTTTAAAATGGTCATCTTTTGACCCCTATAACTTTTTTATTTTTCTGTGTTCAGGACGCTTTGAGGACTCATTTTTTGCGCTGTCATCTGAAGTTTTTAGTGGTTTCATTTTTGTTCTGATCAGACTTTTTAATCACTTTTTATTCACTTTTTTGTGGTATAAAAAGTGATCAAAAATTCGCAATTTTGGACTTTGAATTTTTTTTGCGCGTACGCCATTGAACAAGCGGTTTAAAAAGTGGTATATTTTTATAATTCGGACATTTCCGCACGCGGCGATACCACATATGTTTATTTTTATTATTATTTACATAATGTTTTTTTTATTTTTGGAAATGCCAGGTGATTCAAACTTTTATTAGGGGAAGGGATCATTGAAAGGGTTAATGATTTTTTTACACTTTTCTTATGCAATATTATAGCTCCTATAGGGGGCTATAACATTGCATTAACTGATCTTTTACACTGATTGATTGATCCATTCCTATGGAGATGGATCAGTGTTTTCGGCGATTGAATGCTCAAGCCTGGATCTCAGGCTTGAAGCATTCATTCGGCGATCGGACAGCACAGGAGAAGGTAAGAAGACCTCCTCCTGTGCTACAGCTGTTCGGGATGCCGCGATTATACCGCGGCGATCCCGAACAGCTCCCTGAGCTAACCAGCACATTTTACTTTCGTTTTTAACCGCACGGCTCAGCTTTGAGCGCGCGGCTAAAGGGTTAATAGCGCGCGGCACAGCGATCAGTGCCGCGCGCTATTAGAGGCGGGTCCCGGCTTCACTGTGACGCCGGGCCCGCCGCAATATGATGCGGGGTCACCGTGTGACCCCGCGTTATATCGCAGGAACGGGACCCAGGACGTACCCATACGTCCTGGGTCCTTAAGAGGTTAATTTGACCCTTAACTACCCCCATTTGTGAGGGTCAGGGCTTTTGTTTAAAGTCCCATGCAAATTAATGGGAAATGTATGTTCCCACATAACTTCCGTATGGCTGGAGATATTTCAATAATACCTGGTACACATGTTACTTACATGTCAAATAAAAAGATATGATAGTTAAATTAACCCTTATGTAAAAGATGGGTTTTTGTTTCAAGTCCCTTGCAAGTATATGGGACTTACAGTACCTTACTCCACAATCTCCACATTTTAAGCCCCACCCCTTTATTATGCACCCTTTTTGTGCATTGGTCTGGCTTTCAAATCATGCTCAGTCCCACAAAGCCCCCTTCTTTTTTCAGCTTACAATGTCTTCATCACAAATCAGTCCAACCTGAGGACAGGATATGAGGATGGGACATAAGGACGGTATATGAGGTCGGGATATGAAGACGGGATGTGAAGATGGGATATGAAGACTGGATATGAGGTTGGGATATGAGGTCGAGATAGGAGGATGTGAAATGAGGTCGAGATAGGAGGTCGGGATATGAGGACGGGATATAAGGATGGGATACGAGGTTGAGATATGAGGACGGAATATAAGGACGGGATAGGAGGTCGAGAAATGAGGATGGGATATGAGGTCAGAATATGAAAACGAGATATGAGGTCAAGATAGGAGGTCGGGATATGAGTATGGGATATGAGGTCGAGATAGGGTGGGATATGAGGACGGGATAGGAGGATGGGATATGAGGTTGAGATATGAGGACGGGATAGGAGGACGGGATATGAGGTCGAGATATGATGACGGGATATGAGGTCAGGATATGAGGACGGGATAGGAGGACGAGATATGAGGACAGGATATGGGGTTGGGATATGACAACAATATATGAGGACAGGATATGAAGTCAAAAGCTTTCTCCTTTGTTGATTTTCCTCCCTAACAAGGATTAGGAAGGAAAAACTGGGCAACGCTGGGTACTCAGCTAGTCTGAAATAAAGCAACTCCTGCATTCAAAGTGGAAGAGTTAGGCTGGAATTCCACTGAGGTTTTTTTGTTTTTTCAAAAACGCCGTAAAAAATGCCAATTTTCCCGCACTGCGTTTTTTCAGCGAAAAAACGTCGTGTCCAGATGTTAGCTGCAAGTCAATAGTAAACTGCAAAATACCAGATCCACTTGGCGTTTTTCAGTTTGGCGTTTTATTTTCATCCTTTTGGCGTTTTTCAGCAATTTTGGGCTCAGAGGCTGGTTTTTCAAAACGCCCGACAAAACCTAGTTTGGCGTTTTGTCAGGCGTTTTTTATTCTTTTTTTGGGACTTTAGCGATCCAAAAAAGTGATGGAGATACCTTTTCTATTAAAATTTCGTAGGGTACCATTAAAAAATTATAATAAAAAAGATACAGTAGTGATGGAAAAAATTGTATTTAACGAAATTCATCTTTTTTATTACGAAATTGTTATTCATTTTTAAACAGGGATCAATTTATGTGGGCGGGTAAAACCCAAAAAATTTAGCCGACAATAATAAAAATATAGTGTGTGTGTTTTTCACTTTTTTTTCCCAACATTTTTTAGGTAGTACTACTACTCCCATCATGGAACACACTGTAGTAGTACCTGTACTAATAGACAGATCGCCTGTTGCGATCCTTCTGTATAATTTATAGATGCGGCCAGCTGCTCCTCTATGGTCCCCTGCACTGCCGTATATATACACCTATTCATATTTCCCGCAGAGAGCTGTGATTGGCCAGATGGTTTCATGTTGGGAGTAGTAGTACTTGCAGAGTGTGCTCCATGTTGGGAGTAGTAGTACTTGCATCACAGCGGATGTCACTACTGACACCCAATTGATCGTCCTGTCTATAGCAGAGATGCAGAGCGGCTTTCTCCTGTGCTCGCATCTCTGCACTATACTCCGGCCGGCCACTCACTCATTCATATTTCCCTCTGAGAGCTTTGATTGGCTGCAACCATCCGGCCAATCACCACTCTGAGCAGAAAATATGAATTTTCTATTCACAATCACTGACCGGAGTACAGAGCAGAGATGCGAGCGCTGCATAGAGCCCCTCCGCATCTCTGCTATATTATGGAAGATCGCAATGGGTGTCAGACTGACACCCGGGGCGATATGTCTGTTAGTACAGGTACTACTACCCCCATCATGGAACAGTGTGTTCCATGCTGGGAGTAGTAGTACTACTTAAAAAATGTTTTTTTTAAAAAGAGAAAAAAACGTTAAACACACACACACACTTTATGAAAAAAAAATTATTAAAATTTTGTAATAAAAATAACATTTAGTTAAATACATTTTTTTTTACATCCTTACTGCATCCTTTTTTTTGGTACCCAACTAATTTTGGACAAAAAACGCCAAAGGGGCAAAAAAGGAAAATTCCACACAAAGGTAAAAACGCAAGAAAAAACACTAAAACGCAGTGAAAAACAGTGGCAGTTTTTCTGGCATTTTTTCTGGTGTTTTTAAGCCAAAAAAATGCAGGGCAAAAACCTCAGTGGAATGCTAGCTTTACTGTCAGCTTTGTGGTAAAACCTTCTATGAAGCCAGGCAAATACTTGGTGAGTGCTCTAGGTGACCAACCGACGGCATCCTTTATTTCCTTTATCAAGACCCCTTCTGGGTCAGTGTCCCACTTAACGAGATTGCTGCTACCTTTCAAGCCTATTATTCCTCTCTTAATAGCCTTACTCTATTCCCTCCATCCTCAGTCCTCTCTGGGCCCCCACCGTCCCTACTACCACATATCCAATCCATGGCTCTTCCAACCCTATTACCTACAGTTGCTTCTTCTTTAAAGGAGCCTTTTACAAAGGAGGAGTTGAGGATGGAAATTCTCTCTTTTCGCCTTTCCCAGTCCTTTCTAGTTGCCCATATTGTTGTCCTCCAGAAGGAAGGACCCACAGTTCTTCTTTAGTTATCACTCCTTTTCTCATTAAAATGGACACTAACCTTTTTGCGAAGCTCATAGCTAATCATCTCTTCATGTCATTGATGTCTCTTCATGTCATTCATCTCTTTATGTCATTCATGTCTCAATCATGTCATTTGGACTGCCCCCTCTCCACTATTTGCCGATGATTTGTTAATCTATGTTTTGTCTACTCATGTTTCTTTACCTGCTTTTTTTCAACAATTAGAGAATACTTTAACTATAGCAACTATAGGATCAATGTTGCCAAGAGTGTCACCCTCAACGTTGGATTTTCCCCTACTTTCCTGGAAGGTATACGTGTGAGGTTCTCTTTCTCATGGGATTCTAGATCAATTCTAATCTTGCTGATATTTATGTCCCTAACTTTCCCCATTAATCTGTACTATCTATGCAGACCTTCCTAAATAGGAGACGAAAGATTTTTCTTGGATATATCAAATTACTATCCTCTAAATTAACAAACTACATAAAAGGGTTTTCAAATCAACTGGTGACTAAATTATACAAATTTGTAGATGACTTCTATTTAAAAATCTTAATCATTCCAGTACCTGTTGTATGCTCCACAGGAAGTTGTTGTGTAGATGTTTCCAGTCTAACCATAGTGCTCTCTGTCCATGTCAGGAACTGTCCAGAGCAGGAGAAAATGCTATAGCAAATCTCTACTGCTTGAACAATTTCTGTCACGGACAGAGTTGGCAGCGGATAGCACTGTGGTCAGACTGGAAAGAACTACACAACTTCCTCTTGAGCATACAGCAGCTGATAAGTACTGGATGGATTAAGATTTTTAAATAAAAGTAATTCACAAATCTACACAACTTTCTGGCACCAGTTGATTTGAAAACATTTGTTTTTCACCCGAGTACCCCTTTCATTTTTCCTTCTTTTTCCTTGTTTGGGCCAGAAAACCACCTTGGATTGTTCTAGAAACTTTAATCAGATACAAACCGTTCACCTTTCTGATCCTCCCTCTTATTACTTGGCCACTGCATTGTCATGTCTCAGTGGTATGGCTTTTATGTCACCACTACTATACCATGGGTAGCATTAGAATCCTTATCCCTTAGATTTTCATTCCCAGCTTTTTTCTGGTTGCCTCTGTCAGCACTTTCTACCCCATCCCTCCCCCCTGTCTCTCATTCCCTATGGGCCATATGTAAATCATCTTGACAAATCCCTCCTGCTTCCTAAGGATGGCCCCCTGATGCCATTTCTCGGAAATAGCATGTTTCTGCCTAGCAACGGAATGTATTCCTTTTTAGATCATCCCTGATCGCCCCCTCCTGACAGCCTGCTAAGTTATGTCTGGTTTCTCTCCCCGATCACTTACCAAATTGATGCCTGCAGGCTCCTATACAATTAAACCCTTAAGGACTAAGCCCATTTTGGCCTTAAAGGGGTATTACGCTGCTCAGCGTTCGAAACAAACTGTTCCGAACGCTGGCGTGGCACCAGGAGCTCGTGACATCATAGCCATGCCCCCTCATGATGTCATGCCCTACCTCCTCAATGCAAGTCTAGACTTGCATTGAGGAGGTAGGGCTATGATGTCACGAGCTCCCGACGCCGGCTCTAGAGTTTGGAGCAGTTTGTTCCAAATGCTGAGCAGCGGAGTACCCCTTTAAGGACCAGCCCAATTGTTTTTTCCTCCTCGCCCTCTAAAAATCATAACTCTTTTATATTTTCATCCACAGACCCATATGAGGGCTTGTTTTTTGCATCACCAATTTTACTTTGTAATGACATCTCCATAAAATGTACAGCGCAACCAAAAAAATATTATTTATGTGGGGAAATTGAAAAGAAAACCACAATTTAGCAAATTTTGGAAGGTTTTGTTTTCACGCTGTACACTTTACGGAAAAAATGACATGCTTTCTTTATTCTGTGGGTCAATTTGATTAAAATGATACCTATACTATATACTTTTTTATGATTGTACCCTTTAAAATTTCTCAAACTATGTTTATTAATTATTTTTACGCTTTTTGTGGGTAAAATGGGAAAAAGGGACGATTTACAATTTTATTCGGGGAGGGGATTTTTCAATTTTTTTAAACTTATTTTTACACTTTTTATTTCCCTATAGTGGACTATTTATAGCAATCAGTTGATTGCTAATACTGTTCAGTGATGTGCATAGGCATAGCACTGATCAGTGTTATCGGTGATCTTCTGCTCAATCTCAGACCAAAGCAGAAGACCCCTGGAGACAGCCGGAAGCAGGTGAGGGGACCTCTGGACGCCATGCTGGATGATGGGATCCACACGGCAGCGCTGCAGGTGATCCGATCATCCATTTTAAGTACCCCACTGCCGTAGATGCTGTGATCTGTATTGATCACGGCATCTGAGGGGTTAATGGCGTACATCAGCACGATCGCTGATGTCCGCCATTACCGGCAGGTCCCTGGTTGCTGATAACAGCTGGGACCTGCCACCCATTATGCGAGCACTGGCGAGTCCATGACATAAATGTACCACTGCACCATGAGATACATTTACGTCCATTGTTGTTAAGGGGTTACATTTGAAATTTTTTTAATGAAGTTTTTTAATTTTGACATTAAAATAAAAATTCAATTATATGGTTCCTGGTGTAGCTTAAATACCTGAGTTGTGTATACGTAGACCTGGCTGAAACTACCAGCAGAACATGTCATAGGTGTTTACTTGAGTAAGTTGTAGTAGCCTGCATAAAGCAGCAGGTTGAGAAACCATTAAAATTCATGCAAATTTGGCCAGCCAGGTGACCCAGGCCTCGCTGGCTGCAGGGAGGTTGCCACAGCAACCTTCAGCATGTCAGAGTGGTTTACTGGAGGAAGTTGTAATAGCCTGCATACAGCAGCAGGTTGAGAAACCTTTAAAATCAATTTGAATTTTGCCCCAGCCAGTTAGGTGGCCCAGGCCAGGCTGGAAATCTACGTGAATTTGGCCAGCAGCCCTGGCTGGCTGCAGGGTGTCAATCAATTAGAATTGTGCTGGCAGAGTGTAATGTCTGTCTTGGTTTCTGTTGAGACGCGGCCATTGGATTTTGGTTGCGTCTGAACAGGTTTGATTTTCCTGGCTAGGAAACTGTTAAAGGGTTACTCCACCCATAGACTTCTTATCCCCTATCCAAAGGATAGGGGATAAGATGTCAGATCGCCACGGTTCTGCTACTGGGGAGCCCCGGGATCCCTGCTGCGGCACCGTGCTATCATTACAGCACAGAGCGAGTTCGCTCTGTGCGTAATGAGGGGCGATACAGGGGACGGAGCAGCGTGACATCACGGCCCGTCCCCTTAATGCAAGTCTATGGCAGGGGGAGTGACAACCACCACGCCCCCTCCCATAAACTTGTATTGAAAGGGGCGGGCCATCATGTCACGAGGGGCAGAGCCGTGACGTAACAATGATCCGGCCCCTGTATTGCCCGTCTTTATGTGCAGAGCAAACTCGCTCTGTGCTGGAATGATAGTGCAGTGCCGCAATGGCGATCCCGGGGCTCCCCAGCAGCGGGACCGTGGCGATCTGACATCTTATCCCCTATCCTTTGGATAGGGGATAAGATGTCTAGGGGCGTAGTACCCCTTTAAGGCTTTTATTCTTTCACCCAATGTATGTGCGCATGTGTCTAGAAATGGCCATCTCAGTCTAGCTTCTGGGCTGGTGATAGACATTCTGCTATGAAACACTGTTTATTTGTGCCTTACTACTTTTTTTTGCTTTAGCATGCACTTTGTATGTTCTGGATATTAGCCATGGTTATGTAGCATGCTCATAGTAGATTTGAATCTGTGTTTGATTAGTTGGTTTTTAGGATTTGTATATCCTTTCTGCTATGTGTCTGTTCACACTGTGTTTTCTCTTGTATCCGTTTTCTGTGTTTCTGTACCAAGATATCCCTGTTATCTGTCCATGGTGACTCTGGGGAATTGAAAATTAGAACAAGAGATCTCTGTGCTCCATGGTGGACTCTGGGAGATTGCGTTCTAGTATCAAGAAATTCCTGAGTCTTCTGGTGGTTCTGGGATATTGTTTTTATTCCTGTTTAGCAATAGATCCATTTTACCTTTGTGTAGGGGACTCTGGGGGTATTATTCCCTTTGTCTACAAAAGGTTATCAGTGGGATTGAGCTTTTTCCTGTTTGTTCATGGAGTCTATTTTGACTCATCCGTTTCCTAGTCTTGTGTTCAGTGTGAACAGTACCCTATATTTATATCCTGTTTGGTTGATCTGGTCTTTGTCCTTTGTACTTGTACCTGTTTGGAACAGTGTCTTATGTTCCTGATCAGTCTGCCTGTTTATATTCTGCCCTGCTAGTATTTATAGCCTGTCTTGAATATCTGGTTGTGTAGTAGTTTTCCGTTTCTGGTCTGTGACCAACTATGTATGTGTGTTTTTACTCCACTGCACTTCAGCGCAGGAAGGGACCGGTGCCCAGTTGTCGATCCATCGTTTAGGATGGATGGACAAGTAGGCAGGGAGAATGGTTTTAGGGTCAGTTTAGGGCTCACTCTCCCTGTCTCCACCAGTCGGTCCTGACACAGAGGTAGTCGAAGGTTGACTCAGCAGAGAGCAGGGACTGGACCTTTGTTCAGCAGGTTTCCAAAAATATCAGTTTGAATTTGACCAGCAGGCTGGCTGCAGGGTGTTTGCAAAAGCAACCACAATTAATTTGAATTTTGCTGGCAGAAGTAGTGTAGCGTTGAATCTGGAGAGCGAAGACTGGACCTCCTTTCAGCAGGTTTAAAAAAAAAAATTCGAATTGAATTTGGCCAGCAGCTCCGGCTAGCTGCATGGCGTTTGCAAAAGCAACTCCAATAAATAAAAATTTTGCCCCAGCCATGCTGCCCAGACCTGGCTGGAAGTAGCAGATTGCCAAAAAAAGTTTGCAAGAGCAAGTGACAAATGTCCCTGATTAGTTGCCAATCCCTGAGCTGTAAATCACAATGGCTCCAAAAATTGTTTTGCTGTTGCCTGCTTTGCACTGCTGGTAGAGGCGGTCCAACATGTGTAAAGTGGAGTTCAGTTCCACTGTGTTGGAACGTCGCAAATAAGGCAGTGTTGTTGAAGAACGTTTTGGCACTGTAGGTGAAACAAGTCATGTTTAAAAGCATACGAACGGCTAAACTGAACATAAATTTTGTAGACACCACTGGCTTGACAAGTTGCCAAGAAACGTTTGACCACAAGGTTTGGCACTTGTGCAAAACAGAGAGAGTATGTCATACCACCTATACCCAGCACTTTGACGACATTTCTTAATGTCAGCTCATGACTTGGGAACCAGTTTGAAAGCTTTTGTTGCAGACAGGGCAGCAGCTCCTCCGCCGTGTGGCTTTTCTTGTTCAGGCTCAGCAGGTGTAACACAACATGGCAGCGCTTGATTTTGCAGTGATGAACGGAGAGTGAGTAGGTGAATAAGCTACGTTCTTCCACGTGGGGTGCAAGATGTCCTTGGAGGAAGATAGATGCAACCGTGGAGGCGTAACTACAATTTCCTGGCCTCGTTGCTGTGGAGCAACGAGGTGGCATGAACTGTTCTGCACACAACTTCATGGAGTGGCCCACCCTCTGCACTACATGATTGTGCAAAGCGGGGATGGCTTTCTTTGCAAAATGATGGCAACAAAGTTCATGTCACCTGGGGAAAGCACACCCCATTAGTTGCCTGATGGCCGTGGAGTCAACAAGATGGTATGGGATTGCCTGCACCACCAACAACTTGGCCAGGTGTAATTGAGGCACACTACAACAGGGTGACTGGGAGAATACTGTTGTCTGAAAGACATGGATTCCCCACTGGATAACTGACGGGATCGGGGAGGAGGAGGGCACAATATAGAAGAGGCAAATCCTGAAAATGTGCAGCCTGTGGAAAAGGCCTGGCTGTTAGACAGTTGGGAGGGATCTGGAGGATCATTAGAAGCAGCAGCATTTTTCTCACGTTGTGGGGCATCTCTACTGTGGTGATGTTCCATATGCCTACATAGAGACATAGGGGGAGATTTATCAAAACCTGTGCAGAGGAAAAGTTGTCCAGTTGCCAATCAGATTGCTTCTTTCATTTTTCACAGGCATTTTCAAAAATGAAAGAAGCCCTCTGATTGGTTGCTATGGGCAACTCGGCAACTTTTCCGCTGGACAGGTTTTGATAAATCTTCCCCATAGTTCCTACACTGGTCATGTCTTACTTTCTGTTTGCGGAGGTGACATATTGCCACGTTCCCTGCATTAGGCAAGGTGAAAAGAAGTTCCACACATGAGAATATCGGACAGGGACTGCACCACCTGACTGTGCTCCTTCTCTGGATGTTTATTTAATGGAACCTGAAAAGACAGGAGCTTCATCGTCACCTGAGCTCCCCATACCAGCAGCCCTACGCCTGTTACATTGCACAGTTTTTTCCCCCTACCTCGGCTACGCACACTGCTGCTGACACTGCCACTACCCTCCTGCTCTGAACACGTTAGCTCATGTCCAGGTGATTCCCACATCCTTTCCAACATTACATCATCATCAACATCAAACTCCTCATCGTCCATGCCACTACTCTCTGCATGGACTTCTTGGGCTCCTTGCTCCCCCTCAGCATAGCCACCTCAATGCCTTACAATATCCCCACCACGCCTACCACCACCAGTCCCGCTTGTGCAGGGCTCGACCACAGATTCTACCGCCACTACACTCCAAAGCTTGACTGTCCCCTTACAACTCCTTCTCATGGCTAGTGCTATCCTTCTGCATAGCAGCAGTGGAGGAGGCAAATCCAAATGAGGAAGCACAGAGTCTAGGATGGACCTTTCCACTTGATGCGTGGGAATCCACTGACCGGTGGCTCACCATCATATTGTCAGAGTCTTCCTCCTCAGAAGTCGTATGAGAGAAATATTCCAGTAAAGCCGGATCATCCTGTGAAACCACATAACCTCTCTCAAGCAGTGAGAACTTGGGATGGCTGGCGCAGCTACCACACAACACCCGGTTGCTATTGCTGCTACCTGTACTAGTACTGCCACGAACATTCTTACTGGCAGAGAACATGGCGGGGGCCCTTAACCCTGTCCACTAACTTGTTTTCCAGACATGCTTTTTTGGGCTACTTTAATCCTTTTGGTGTAATTTTTACCAACCTACATGTCAAAGTTTTAATGCTTTTTTGAACGCTGTTGTGTGGAAGAGATGACAGCATAATGAGTACTGAAGGTGTTTGCGGAACAATATTAAATGCACCAGAACAGATTAACACTACAGGCTAGATAAGTGTAACTTCAACATGCTTTTTGCGTGGCAGGGATAAAAGTACAATGAGTACTGAAGGTGTTTGTGGAACGATAATAAATGCACCAGAACCGTAGAACACTGCAGGCTAGATACGTGTAATGTAAAAATGCTTTTAGTGGATGGCAGGGATCATAGCACAATGCGTACTGAAAGTGTTTGCGGAAATTTATTATATTCTCTAAAATGTTAACAGTCCCTATAGGTATATAGGTGCCACTTTGCAGTTTACCGGTGGGAGGCAAAGATCAGGAACACTATTCAGTGTAGTCATCTCATTGCCCCCTGCCTGCCCTGCTTCTTCCATCTGCCAAAAAAACATGCTTTCAGGTTTTTCGCTCTATTTACCGGCTTGCGTGAGCCAAACTGGTAAATGCTCGAGTGTTTGCCGAGCCCGAGAAATCTTATAGTTTGGGTCGAAACCAGGTTCACCGGATTCGGCTTGCTTATCTCTATACACCATATTTATCTCATCCTGGATGGAACGGATACTTTCCAATGGCTGCCACGAATATCATTTTCCTTTCTGGCATATGATATGGATGCGTTTTTTTCTTAAATCCTACTGGCAGGCTATTGTCAACTTCCTCTCTTCCCTGATTTTTATCCCGATACCATAAGATCCTCTGGTATCTTTGGGACCCTTCTGGAGGAAATCTGGCAACATCACATGAGGGAGTATATCAGTCCTCAGTAGTCCATGAAATCAAAGATTTGATGCATAATGGACATTTGATATATATTACCCAAGGTAGGAGACCTAATACTATTAATTTAGAATAGGAGACTATGTACTAAAAATTAGATCACATTTATTAACCCCATCAGGACACAGGGTGTACAGGTACACCTTGGCATCCGGGGGCTTAAGGACCCAGCCCTGGATGTTTCCGTTTACCACTGGTAACCTGGGCGGTGAACGGAACAGGTTGCCTGCTGAAATCGTTCAGCAGGCATCCAGTGCCAATGCCTGGGGGGGGACCAGTCAATTTAGACCGGCGATTTGCAGATATTCTGGGTCAATCCGATCCAGACGTCTGTGAGGCATAAGGGCCCAAGGACCGGCGGTGGCGGCAGACAGGAGGATCCAATGAAGGAGCGCAGCAGCAGGGGGTAAGGGCTGTGCCTCCTGCTATTGCTTAGCAACAACTCCTATTGTGCTTGCTGGGAGTTGTAGTTATGCAACAGCAGAAGGCAAAACACCACAACTCCCAGCATTCCCTTTGGCTGTCTGTGCATGCTGGGAGTTGTAGTTATGCAACAGCCACTGTAGCATAACTACAACTCCCAGCATGCATGGACAACAAAAGGGCATGCTGGGAGTTGTAAAGGTGTGAATTCAGTTGTTGCATAACTACAACTCCCAGCATGCCTTTCAGCAGTTAGTGCATGCTGGGAGTTGTAGTTTTGCAACAGCTGGAGGCACATTGGTTGGGAAACACTGCATTAGGTTCTTTTACCTAACTAAGTGTTTCCGCACAATTGTTCCTCCAGCTGTTGCAAAACTACAAATCCCTGCATGCACTGACAGACCGTGCATGCTAGGAGTTGTAGTTTTGCAACAGGCACACTGGTTGGAAAACACAGATTTAGGTAACAGACTAACTTACTGTTTCCACACCATTGTGCCTCCAGCTGTTGCAAAATTACAGCTCCCAGCATGCACGTTCTGCCAGTGCATGCTTGGAGTTCTAGTTTTACAACAGTTTGAACTTTGCACACATCCCACCCCCACCCCACCATGTGATTGTACAGGATACATTCACACAGACGGGAGTTTACAGTGGGTTTCCCACTGCAAGTTTGAGCTAGGGCAAATTTTCTGCTGCAGCTCAAACTCCCAGTGGGAAACTCTCTGTGAACCCCCGCCCATGTGAGTCAACACTAAAAACACTACACTACAAAATAGACTACATATACACATCCTTACATGCCCCCCTCCCCCTCCCCCCAATAAAAATTATTTACGACTCGTACGGCAATGTTTCTAAAATGGAGCCTCTCGCTGTTGCAAAACAACAACTCCCAGCATTGGCAGACAGCCATTGACTGTCCATGCATGCTGGAAGTTTTGCAACAGCTGGAGGCTCCCTGTTTGGGAAACTCTGCCGAACGGTATTTTTGTAGAAGCAAACGTCATGATTCCATCCGGGTCCGCCCATAATCCAAAACCCTAATTTAGGCCTCAAATGCGCATGGCTCTCTCTCACTCCAGAGCCCTGTCATTTTTCAAGGCAATAGTTTAGTTCCACATATGGGGTATTTTTTGTACTCGTGAGAAACTGTGCTATCAATTTTGGGGGGCTTTTTCTCCTTTTACCCCTTATAAAAAGGAAAAGTTGGGGGCTACACCAACAGAGTACGGAAATACCTCATACGTGGACAAAAAAGTGCTCTGCTGGCGCACAACAGGGTTCAGGAGTGAGAGCGCACCATGTACATTTGAGGCCTAAATTTAGCGATTTGCACAGGGGTTGCTAAAAGTTGCAGCAGTTTTTAAATAAATGCAAAAAAAAAACACCCATATGTGACCCCCTCAAGGAATGTAGTAAGGGGTATAGTGAACCTCAACAACCCACAAGTGTTTGACAAACTTTCCTTAAAGTTGGACATGAAAATGAACATTTTTCATTTTTTTTTTACTAAAATGCTGGTGTTACCCCAAATCTTTTATTTTCACAAGAGATAATAGAAGAAAAAGCCCCCCAAAATGTGTAACCCCATTTCTTCTGAGTAAGGAAATATCCCATATGTGGATGTAAGGTGCAGTGTAGTACGGGCACATTACAATGCTCAGAAGAGAAGGAGCAAAATCAGTTTTTTGGAGAGAGAATTTGGCTGAAATTGAAGGCCAGGTGCGTTTACAAAGCCCCCATGGTGCAGGAACAGTGGATGTGTCCCAATTTCATAAACTACACCCCTCACGAACTGTAACAAGGGTGGCAGTGAGCATTTGCACCCCACAGGTGTTTGACAGATTTTTGAACAGTGGTCCGTAAAATTGAAAAATAACATTTTTTAAATTGCACAGCCCACTGTTCCAAAGATCTATCAAACAACAGTGGGGTGTAAATGCTCACTGCACCCCTTAATACATTTCATGAGGGAGTGTAGTTTCCGTAATGCAGTCACATGTGGGGGTTCCACTGTTCTGGCACCATGGGGGCTTTGTTAAGGCACATGGCCCCCGACTTCCATTCCAACCGAATTCTCCAAAGCCCAATGGTGCTCCTTCTCTTCTGAGCTCTGTAGTGCACCCACAGAGCACTTAAGTCCACATATGGGGTATTTCAATACTCAGAAGAAATTTAAAAACATGTCAATTTTATGATGCCAACATAAAGTAGACATATTGCATATGTGAATATAAAACTTACTTGGCATGTCCATTTTCCTTACAAGCAGAGAGCTTCAAAGTTAGAAAAATGCTAATATTTTTCATGAAATTTTGGAATTTTTCACCAAGAAATTATGCAAGTATCGACGGAAGTTTACCACTATGTCAAAGTAGAATATGTCACGAAAAAACTATCTCGGGATCAAATTCGTAAGTAAAAGCAACCCAGAGCTATTAATGCTTAAAGTGACAGTGGTCAGATGTGCAAAAACTGCTCTGGTCCTTAAGGTTATAATGGGCTTGGTCCTTAACGCAGGGCTTTTCCATTTTTGCATTTTCATTTTTTTTCTCAGCAGAAAAAAAATTCATTGTGCGACAAAATTGAAGAAAAAATGCCATTTTGTAAGTTTTGGGGGCTTCCGTTTCTACGCAGTGCATTTTTCGGTAAAAATGACACTTTATCTTTATTCTGTAGGTCCATACAATTAAAATTATACCCTACTTATATAGGTTTGATTTTGTATTACTTAAAAAATTCATAACCACATGCAGGAAAATATATACGTTTAAAATGGTCATCTTCTGAACCCTATAACTTTTTTATTTTTTCCCGTACGGGCTGCTATGAGGGCTCATTTTTTGCACCGTGATGTGAAGTTTTTATCGGTACCATATTTATATTGGTCACACTTTTTGTGTACATACCTGTACACCCTGCGTCCTTAAGAGGTTAATAACAAGAACACAGCCAAATTTTTCATATCTTACCTGTGTCACTTTCTGCATTAATACCTGTTATGCTACTTTTACCCCTTTTGGTCAGAGGGTGTACCTGTACGCCCTCATCCCTCTCCCCTTCTATGACGTGTGGTCACGACCTGACCCTGTGTCATAGCGGGTTGGTTCCAACAGCTGACAGCCACCGGGACCCGTGGCTAATACCGGACGTCACAGATCCCAGTGATGCCCAGCATTAAACCTTTAGACGCCACAATCAAAGTTGATTGTTAGGAAAAAAAAATCTGTCCCAGCAGTTCAGCAGAGCAGGACAGCGGGAAGGCCCTTACCTGCCTCTTTGCCTTCTGATTGTTCGTTGGTCTGATGCTCCAGCCACTATCTGCAGGCTGAAGCAGCAGAGCAACAATAACACTGATCAATGCACCTAATGTGGGGGAACTGTACTTTACCTAATGTGGGGAACTATACTGCACCTAATGTGGGGAACTATACTGCACCTAATGTGGGGAATTGTACTGCACCTAATGTGGGGGAACTGTACTGCACCTAATGTTTGGAACTATACTGCACCTAATGTGGGGAACTATACTGCACCTAATGTGGGGAACTATACTGCACCTAATGTGGGGAACTGTACCAACATAATGAACTGCTCCGTCTTCCAGGCAGCCTTAATCTGGCCCTGGTTATAATAGATCAACTATTATAAACATACAGGCCTATTAGCAGATTACCTGTGCAGAGGAAGAGTGGTGCAGTTGCCCATAGCAACCAATCAGATTGCTTCTTTCATTTCTAAAAAGGCAAGAAGCGATCTGATTAGTAGTTATGGGCAACTGCACCACTATTCCTCTACAGTCTTGCACTGGGCCCACCAATGTGTAAAAATGGCTCTGATAGGGATTATAGCTAGCTAGCTAGCTAGCTACCTACCTACCTATCTACGTATCTGGCTAGATACCTACATGGCTACCTAGGTAGCTACTTACCTAACTACTTACCCAGCAAGCTTACAACCGACCCAGCTACCTATCTAGCCAGCCAACAACTCAATTAAATACCTAAGTAAAATATAGTATAATCACTCCTCAAAGATTTCACCTATAAAAAGGTGCATGATGATAATTCAAGAATTGCAAAATGTATTATAAATTTAGATTTATTTGAAATGACAATGTGAAAAATATATAAAAAAATATTTATGCTGGCACTAATGCAAGAATATACCACCACTGGGCCCTAGTGGGGATATTCACACGATATATAAAATTCAGAACATTATTCACATTTATATAAAATTCAGAACATTATTCACATTTCTAAATTAGCATTAGTCTAATACTAC